>NW_027206179.1:34410762-34953262 GCF_024711535.1 Dipodomys merriami | reverse complement strand
TGACCACATGCAACTTCTAATGAATGAAATGGACCCTAGATTACTTAGACAGATGCTAGTGTTTGAGAACCAGGGCACAAACACTTCAGAGAATTCTCTTATAATACCAATACCACCTAGAAATGTCTCTCCTCTTTGGAGGTCCAGGGTTAGCATCAGAGAGAAGCAACTAGCCAATTAAAAGTCATCGTTCCAACTATACTTCTATTCCTTTGTACTTTGGAAGTAAAAGATCCAATCTTCCCATTTTATAGCATTAGGTGTTAGTTACAGGACCCTGGCAAGCACCCATAAAACAAATATACTTCAGGTTAACCTTTCATTTCAGGTTTTATTTCCTTTGCTGGGCAGAAACTTTTTAATTTGTTCCAATCCGACTTGTCTCTGTATTGTTTCCTAAGCTATTGGCATATTATTCACAAAGTCCAACATTTTTATTTAATGGGAATGGCCATTAAGTCAAAAACAGATTTCTCTATTATGAAAAGATTTTTATTTATGATGAATACAAAAGAAATATTCTCTTTAGAAACTGTACTACTTTAGATTGTAGCATTTATTCTCCTTTTCCTTCCTTTTTAAAAAACTTGGAATAAAAAGAGAAAAATCAGTATATGCTACTCTAACCAAAAGTTTGGAGATTTTTTTTTTAATTCCAAGGATATTATGTTTTATTTTTTCCTATCATAACAATAATCAAGAAATATTTATATATTCATTATATATATATATATATATATATATATATATATATATATATATATATATAAACTGTGGGGGAAGGAGGCAGGAGCAGTACTGGGGTCTAAACTGGGTTCCTCATGCTTGCTAGGTAAATACAATTTGAGGCATGGCCACAGTCCTTTTTAGCTGTAATTGATTTTTCTGATAAGGTCTCATGCTTTTGTGCTGGCCTGCCTAAAGTCATAATCTTTCCCAGTAGCCTGGATTATAGGCATGTACCATTATGCCCAGTTTTGTTTTATTAGATACAGTTTTGCTAAAACTTTTTCCCAAGCTGACACTGAACTTAAATCCTAGCTCAACCTTCCATCCATAAGTAGCTAGGATTATACTCATACACCACCACACACAAAATAAATCCTAACACTTAAACAAAAACTCCAGTAAAACTAGCAAAATGAGAAAAAAAACAAAACTGACATTCCTACAATTTCAGTACCCAATCAAAGGCTTCACTAGAGAGAAGTGCTTCAAAGGCAATTCACTTTTTTTTTCCATTGTTACACCCTCTTTTATTTTTCCCCTACCATCCCTTTCCTCCCCCCAACACCCCCCCCCAACCTCCCCATACACACACACACAAAATTGTAAAGTTCTGTTTAAATGCTTCCTTCTATGAATCAGCTCTTACCTAGGACCTCAGGTGGCTCTGACTGGAGGCCTTCAGGCTGCTGACCTTGAAGCACATTCAAGAGGGCTTGGAGACTCCTCAGACAAAGGGATGGATGAGAAAATCGTGTCTCCTTGATCAACTCGAAAACTTCACAAAGTCCAACCTCAATAATCTAAGATTAAAAAAGAAAAGTTACACCTTATAATGTGTATAAACATGACACTTTCCAGATAGTCTAACTGGTACAAATAATAGATCACTACAATATCTAAAAGGCAAGTAAAGACAACACATTTAAGAGAAGTGTTTAAAGTGAAGATTTTTGAAAACTCATTTAGCTACAAAGGCTAAGAACTAGTAACACTGTTTGAAAATTAGTTTAGTATAAGGAAACCATAATAAGACATCATGAAAATAGCTTGTCATAGTTAATAAAAGAGTAGATCCAATTACTCAGAATAAAACAATTATTTTAATTTATGAAACTGATTTGGTTTTGTGCAAGTAAACTCAGTACTCTGTTTTGTGAAGTTATGTCAAATGCCACTTATAAAGACAATGTACCAGAATAGAAAAAATAATAATTAAAAGTAGCTATAAGCTCAGCCCTTTCTCTAATGGTATAATCACCTATAACTATTTATAGGTCGTAACCCTTACTCTCCAAGATGATCCTGAAAAAAAAGTGAGACTACTTAGCCAAAAGTATTATTGGTATTTTTAGTTAATTATATTTTTCTTATTGGGACCAAGATAAATCTGATTCTATTTAACAAAATTAATAAATCTATAATTAAAAGATTATGAGGGCTGGGAAGGTTGCTCAGTGGTAGAGCGCTTGCCTTGCATGCATGAGGCCCTCAGTTTGATTCCTCAGCACCACATAAGCAGAAAAAGCCAGAAGTGGCACTGTGGCTCAAGTGGTAGAGTGCTAGACTTGAACTAAAGAGCTAAGGGACAGCGCCCAGGCCCAGAACTCAGGTCTCATGACTGGCAAAAAAAAAAGATTATGAAAGCTAGGCACCAGGAGCTCACACCTATAAACCTAGCTACTCAGAAGGCTAGATCTCATTATTACATTTTGAAGCTGCTCTGGTACACAAATCCAAGATACTCTTAGTTCCAATCAATGAGCAAAAAGCTAGAAGTAAAGTGTGGCTAAAGTGGTAAGAGTACCAGCCCTGAGCAAAAGTGCCAAGAAAGAGCAAAAGGACCCAGTACAGGCGCTATATATATGAATAAGTTTTAAAAAAATCAGATTGTGAGAGAAATTACAATAAGCTGGTATAATTACAATAAACTGGTATACTAATAATGTCAACATTTGGAGAAATAGACTTATACGATCTCTTTAAGAAGTAATAAACTATGTGCAATAATTTTTTTTAATTTAAATTAAGACTAGTAGAACTTAAAGTAATTTTTTAAATACCCCCAAAACATCAATCCTATTAGGCAGTATAGTGGAAGAATGTATTCAGATTTTCAAATTAATTCATATAGTACACAAATATCTCCTAAAAAAAAAAAATATATATATATATATTACATTAGACATGAAATATAGCAGTACTTGGTACCCAGAAAACACTGTATTGTTTGTTCCACTATATGTTTCTATAACAAGTTTCTATAATGTGCCTTGATAATAAGGAGCGATAACAAAATGGTGTAGAAGTCAGATTTGATTGGTTCACGTTGATTTTTTTTGCTTTCATTATTTTTCAGACAAGGGCTTGCATTTTTTTACTAGGGCCAGCTTCAGACTGCAATAACCTGAGGTGAAAGGCATGGACCACAGTGCCCAGCATATTGGTTAAGATAGAATCTCGCTAACTTTTTGCACAAGCTGGCCTCAAACTGCAATATTCCCAATTTCTGTCACTACAGCAGCTAGGATTATAGGTATAGATAGCCACCACACTCAGCCCCTGTTTTTCCTGTAGGTCAAACAAGCTAAAATAACAGGAGTGAAATTATAAGCTCTCTGCTTCACTGATATTCAGCCAAAAACTGTCCATCTTGTAGTAGGGTACACTGTCAGCTTCTAGGGCACTTGGTCTTGTGGCAGTTTGCACTTCCTCTTGTATCCACCTTACTGGCAGCTCCCAACCCAAGCTCCACCTTCATCTGCCATAGCTCACTGGATCCATGCCAGTGCTTCACATGTGTGTCCACTCTAACAGATTCCAGCCCACTCACCTCCCTGCCTGGGCTTCCCAAGTACTCCCCACTGTGTCACCAATTATTTCCTTCTTTGGTGTTCTAGTTACAAAGCAAGGTTTCTTACTCTGCCCAAAATATATCTATTTTTAATCCATAAACCACATTATTTTCAATGCTCCAGACTATAAAAAATAAAGTATTTTAACAATGCAATATATATTACAGCAGAACACCTTCAGTTATTCATTGAAATAGAATTTAGTGTCTCACCTTTGGGAGCTTGATAGGAGGCTCTTTGGACTCTTCCTCTTCATCACTATCTGATTCTCCACTCTGCACAGAGGTCTTTGATGCAGCTGCCAATGATATTTCCTTTTTCTGCCACTCCAGAACACAGTGGCGCACATTACAGTAGATATTAAAAGCAGAAGGGTTGCTATGTAGCTTGATATCCGGTATGATTACTGTATTCTCCAAGTTTTCAGACTAAAATACAAAAGCAAATATTTCAATTTCACCTTCTTTTCCCAATATCATTAATTTCCATTTAATAAAAAGATAAAGAATAGATAGGTGATCCTGAGTAACAGAGCTATAACCAACCTAACAAAGGCTCAGGTAAAGAACAGAAATATCTTTTTACCTCCAAGATAGGAAGAGAGCTAACAAAGCCTAACCGCTGACATCACAAATAAAAGGTATTAATCCGAGGCCTGGTCCCTTTTTCTGACAATACTGGGGTTTGAACTCAAAGACTTGTGCTTACTAGGCAGATGTTCTAACACTTGAACTACACCTTCGACTTTTTTGCTTTCATTGTTTTTCAGGTGCTGTCTCCTGTATTTTTTCCCAGGGCTAACCTTGGACTTCCATCCTCCTACCTACTGTTCTTCTGTGCAGCTGGCATCACAAGCACAGATGGCCACACTCAGTTTAGATTGAGATGAAGTCTTGCTACTCTTTGCTTTCCTGGTCTCAAACCATGATCCTCCTGATGGCTGCCTCCTGAGTGAGATTATAGCAGTGAACCACCATATACGCCTAAATGGCACTATTTTCAAATAATCTTGAAAATGAGGGTAAATTAAAAATAAGCTGAAAATACTGAGCCATGGCAAGACGTCACCATTTTACTTGTTATATATTCCTCATAAGCATGAATTATTACTTATTGATTTATATATCCTAAACACCTATAATGATAACTACACACAGAATTTAAGTAATGTCTGGAGAATAAATTGAAGAATTTTTATGTATGTGTGCCAGTACTGGGGCTTGAACTTAGGACCTTGTGCTCTTGCTTGGCTTTTTCACTCAAGCCTGGTGCTCTACCACTTGAGCCACACTTACACTTCCAACTTTTTGATGGCTAACCAGAGATAATAATCTCATGGTTTTTCTAGCTGGGCTGGTTCAAACCCTGATCCTCAGATATCAGCCTTCTAAGTATCTAGGATTTATAGGTATGAGCCACTACCACCTTCTTTTTTTTTTTATTATTTCCAATCCTGGAGCCTCTTTGTGCTCAAGGCTAACACTCTACCACTTGACCCACAGCGTCATTCTAGGCTTTCTGAGTAGTTTATTGGAGATAAGAGTCTCATGGGGACTTTTCTGCCCAGGCTGGCTTTGAACCACGACCCTCATAGCTCAGCCTCCAGAGTAGCTAGGATTGCAGGTGTGAGCCACCTTTTTTTTCTTATCATTTATTTGAGTCTTCTTTTTAGGAGGAGCTTATGCTAAGAGTGATATAAATAAATTCACTCATAGACAGATGACTAGAGAGGTAGGAAGGAAATAACTTTAAGTACTAAGGGCACTAGGTTAGAGCTGAATTGAAGGAGACAAAGTACCTTGACTCCCTATCTCTCCCTGAGTATCATATATACTTCAGAATAATTATCCGAAAAAAACTTTAAATGAACTTAAAAAGATTTTCAAAATTCCTGTACTCTGACTTTGCATATAATACCAAAAGTAGAAGAGGAGCAGAATTCCATTATATATGTGTACCACATTTTCTTGATCCACTCATCTACTGAGAGGCATCTGGGTTGGTTCCATATCTTAGCTATGGTGCACAATGCTACAATAAACATAGTTGTGCTAGTAGCTTTAGTATGATCTTGTTTGTGATCATTTGGGTAAATGCCCAAAAGTGGGATTGCTGGGTCATAGGGGAGTGTAGTCTTCTGAGGAAACTCCATACTGCTTTCCAGAGTGGCTGAACAAGTTTACACTCCCACCAACAATGCAGTAGCATTGGTTCCTTTTTGGCCGCATCCCCTCCAGCATCTGTTATTTTAGATTTCTTGATTAAAGCCATTCTAATTGGGGTGAGGGGGATAACAACAAAGAAGGGAAGGGGTAATAATGTTTGACAATGTACTCATGCCTTACTCATGTAAGTGTAACCCCTCTGTACAACATCTTAACAATAAAATTTTTTAAAAAATGTTAGTAGTGAGGGGGGATTGGGAGGGGAAAAACTGGAAGAAAATGGAGGGAGGAGTGACACCACTAAAAAGAAATATATTCATTACTTGACATATATAACTGTAACCAATCTGCATATCACCTTTACTATAAAAACAGATAAATATAAAAAAGTGGGGTAGAAATTGGGGACCTGAATGGCAACGTATTTGCTAGAAGTGTTTTGGATAATAAGGAAGCTCTCTACTTCCTCTTCTATTTCAAAATCACAAATAAGAAGAGGATATAGTGAACACCTATTATTTTCTACCTTCCCAAAAATACTTTCTTTGGCATAGGTACCCTCCTCCACTCCATGTAGCCTACTTATCACTGGGTAACAAACATAACTTAGTCTAACCAAAGTTACTCAACTCACTAGCTGATGTGGACAGCACAAGATAAAGAAACACATTAGACTTTTTTTTTTTTTTTGGTCGATTGTGGGTCTTGAATTCTGGGACTGGGCACTGTCCCTGTGCTCTTCAGCTCAAGGCGAGTGTTCTACTACTTGAGCCACAGTGCCATTTCCAATTTTCTAGTGGTTTATTGGAGATAAGAGTCTCACAGACTTTTCTGCCCAGGCTAGCTTTGAACCATGATCCTCAGATCTCAGCCTCTTGAGTAGCTAGAATTACAAGCATGAGCCACTGGCACCCAGCTAGACATTTTTTAATACCTGCATCTATCTATTTCAATGGTAAGTCACCAAATAAACTCCATCCTTGTCTCATTCTTATTTAATTTTACTTTGTGTTTACTACTTTGAAGTAACTTTCACAATAGCAAGAACACTATTAGCAAACAGAATATAGACACTCTGCTAAGTTTCTGTTTCTCTAACCCAAAGTGAAGTTGCTCAGAAACCAGAGTTAAAACTCTTCTCCCTTTGTCTAGGTTCTTGGTAATGCTGCTTAACAAAAAGGATTCTTTTCTAGAAAGTGAACCCTGGTTACTGTAAATGTTTAATTAAAATTACATGGACTTTATAGACAAACTTTCTATGTTAGATTGAAAAAAAGATTCTTAATGCCTAAAGCATTTGCAATTCAAATATTCTATATAGTTTTTCTTTTGTATAGCTAGCTACCAAAAGTCAACAAGACCTCAGAACAAGCAGGGCTCTACTACCACCCAGCTATGACTAAAACCTCACTATTCGTGTCACCCCAGCTACATAGGAGATTGAGGTCAGGAAGACCATGGCTCCAGGACAGCCCAAGGCAAAAAGTTCACAAAACTCCATCTCAACAGAATTGCCATGGTGGGTAGAGGCTGTTATCCCAGCTACAATGGGAAGTGTGAAATAAATTGACCAGTACACTTGTAAAAAGCAAGAACCTATCTCAAAACAAGCAATGCAAAAAAAGGGCCGGAGGTTTGGCTCAGTGGTAGAGCACCAGCCTAACAAGCGTGAGGCCCTGAGTTCAAACTTCTGCATCATTCTTTAAAAAGCTCAGGACAATACAGAATATCCTAATTCATTAAGAGAGCCACATAAAAAAACCCAAATCCCAATCCCAATTCACAAACTAATTTCACTGTTTTTAGAACATGTAGTCAGAGTAGAAAAAGAAAAAGTAATGGATATATTCCCCCAAAGGAAAGAACAAAGATAAAGAAATAATTTTCAACACCCAAATATCAACTTCTAGAATACTATTCAAGAAGCATCCCAAATTAAAGATTAAACTAAAAACAGGATCAGACAATAATAAACTTTTAAAAATACACTTCTATACACAGAAACAGAATGGTTTCATGATATCCATTAGCAAATCCCTATGTGAAAATATTTTTTCTGTAAATTACCAATAGTTTTACCTTGCTTCTTGTCTTCACTTTTGATTTACTCTTCTGTTTTCTTTTCAACTTTTTCTTATTTAAAATTTTCTTATTCCTAAAATTTTTTAAATGGAAAAAATTAAGAATGTCCATATTAGTAGATACAAAGCTACTAAAAATAAATATTTCCAAAACAAAAGTATTTCTCTTACAAAGTTATGAAAACAATGTACTCTATCTCTCTATATATATATATGCATGTAAGATACAAATAAAGGAACCTATTTAAGAAGATACTATGAGACAGCTAGAAAATATGTATTAAATAATAATTATTAAAATTTGAATTCTAAAGAATTCCTATAAAAGTAAAACAAAAGTATTAAATTTAAAAAATTTAAACTCTACTCAAAAATGGGAGCCACTTAATAAATACTAATCAGGTTTCCTTCAGAGGGAGACTTATTTTACTATAAGGAAAGATTACAATAAGGAAAATCTTGAATTCATACATCTTAATTATTCAGCAACTAGGTTTATAGTACCTCAGCATCCTAAGTCTAAATTAATCTAAAAGAAAAGATAATCCTCTGAATAACTTCAAAAGATACTATATAGGGCTGGGAAGGTGGTAGAGTGTTTGCCTTGCATGCATGAGGGTTCAATTCCTCAGCACCACATAAGCAGAAAAGGCCAGATGTGGCACTGTGGCTCAAGTGGTAGAGCACTAGCCTTGAGCTGAAGGGCTGAAGGACAGCACCCAGGCCCAGAGTTCAAGCTCCACGACCAACAAAAAAAAAAAAAAAAGGATATTATACATATTATTTTTATATACAAAATATTATATATACCTATACATATAGTATGTGTATGTATATATTATTTCCATACTATATAGCTTATATATTTATATACATAATGAACAAATATATTTATATAATATATACAGCATATTAATAATATATACAATGTTATATTATACAATATTACATATGTACAATACATTGTTATATACTGTATATTATACTGTACTTAGGTATATCTAATATATATACAATATATTACTGTACCACATATACTTATCAAGAACAAAACATATATAAGTACATATACACACACAGAGTAAGAATTATAATGGAAGAAACAAGTGGCAAGGCAAACATTTTATCTTCATTTCACTTGAACAGAAAATCTAAGTTTCATGGTCTAGCAAGATGACGCTATTGCTTTAATAAAGACTAAAGCAGAGATGGAGGAGGAGGAAGAAATAATGATAATCATGATGATAGAGAAGAAAACTAGAAAGATGACAAGGGCAGCAACAATGGTGATGATTCTAGCCACTAAGGAAGTCTTTAAGAACCAGTAACTAATTTGGTACAAACAGTAACAAGAAAAGTTTCAAATCTGGGAATTTGGAAGCAGGAAAGCTAGTCCCAAAAACAGGGAAACAAGCAGAAGAATCAATTTGCAAAGCAGAAAGACAGGTTCTATGTTAAAAAGAAATTGAGTTCAAAATATTAAAATGTCAGTAAGACAGACGTGATCAACCTTCATAAAAAGATTTTGTCCTTGATTAATCCTTAGGCTTCCCTCCTCAAATCACAATCACCACAAAATCTTAGCTATTTATCTCCCAAACAGTTCTGAATTCTGTTCACAGTATCTCTACTGCAGCTGCACTAGTAAGTTACATTCATGTCTTGCTTGGACTACTGCCAAGGCTTCTTAACTGGCTTCTACTCATCTGCATTACTTCCACTGCCATCTATTCTTCACACAAGAATCCAGACCACTTTCTGAAAACACCAGGTCACTTTTTAAAAACAGTATCTTCTGAATTCTCCTAAAGTCTAAACACCATGATATGTGTGATTTAAAAGATCCTCACACCTGTAATCCTAGCTATTCAGGAGGATGAGATCTAAGGATGGCAGTTTGAAGCCAGCCAGGAAAGAAAGTCTGTGAGACTCTTATAGCCACTGAAATCCTCCCACCGCCCCCTTATCCCCTCCCCCAAAAAAAAGCCCGGAGTAGAGCTGGGGTTGAAGTGGTAGGGTCCTAGCCTTGAGCAAAGGAAGCTCAGGGACAGCACCAGGCCCTGAGTTCAAGCCAACACATATACACACACACCCCTAAAAAAAATCGTCTTCCAATGTGTGACATCAACCCACCTCTTCTGCTGCTATCCAGGTTATCACTACCTGGCTCATTGTCTTTGAGCCACAAGGGCATATTCCTTTAGTAGTCTGAGCTCTTGGTGGCTTTAACTAAAGCTTCCCCTCTGCCATAAATGCTCTCCATCCTCTCCTATTACCTGCTGTTTATCATTCTCTCCTATTACCTACTGTTTATCCCAATCACTTCTTCAAGAAAGCCACCCAGCCTCCAAGACTGGGGAAAATGTTCTCAATGCATACTCTCAATGCATCTTATACTTTTGTCTCATAATTTGCTTAATACTCTTTGTTTCATACCCTATAGATGCAAAGGAGAAATATAATAGGAATCATGTATCTACAAGATATCCCCCAGGATAGGATGAAGCAAAAGTAAAGAAAAAGTGGTGTTAAACCTGAATAAATAAACCTGTTTAGACAATCCATTTAACCATAAGCTTCGATGTGGCAATTACTTCACTATAATTATTCCAAAAATTAGACTCCACCAGTTCTTGAATATAGGCCATCATAAAAATCAGCTTTCCCCAAATTATTAGTTTCACTGTGTTTCGTTGATTTGGTCTGTTTTTTTGTTGTTGTTGTTGTTGTTTTGTCAGTCGTGGGGCTTGAACTTTGGGTTTGGGCGCTGTCCCTCAGCTCTTCAGCTCAAGGCGAGCACTCTACCTCTTGGCCACAGCGCCACTTCCGGTTTTCTAGTGGTTTATTGCAGAGAAGAGTCTCACGGACTTTGCTGCCCGGGCTAGCTTTGAAACGTGATCCTCAGATCTCAGCCTCCTGAATAGCTAGGATTGCAGGAGTGAGCCACAGGCGCCTGCTGATTATGGTCTCTTTTAGGGGTGGAGAGTTACCAAAAAGATCCACTAATAGTTGGGGAAATCATATGATGAAAACTTGGAATGAACATTAGAAAATGAAAATATTATTTGCTAGTATTATAATATCTATTTGACTATATTTCAAAGCTAATAAATTTTTCATGATCTGAGAAGGAATAGATATAAAACTCTAGAAACCAGTCCTACACAATAACAATTCACCTTGGTATTTCTGATGATTTAGGACTTTAAATTCTAAATCAATAAAGGCTTAATGAAGAATGCTTGGAAGTGGTCCTGCAAGACTTTTAGTCTTCTCACAAAAAGAACCTTCATACCCATGAGATTGAAAGAAATATAGTTTAAAACAAAAGGTAAGATGCTATTAAAATGGTCATTTTTTTCATAAATGTTTTGTGCCAGTTCTGGGACTTGAACTCAGGGCCTGGGCACTGTCCTTGATCTTTTGTGCTCAAAGCTAGTGGTTTATTTTATGAGCCACAGTTCCATTTCTGGCTTTTGGGTGATTAACTAGAGATAAGAGTCTCATGGATTTTCCTGTCTGGGGTGGCTTAGAACCATGATCCTTAGTTCTCAGCCTCTCAAGTAGTAAGGAGTACTGGCATCAGCCACCAGCACTGAGCTTAAAAGGCCTAAAACCATAGCTGTAATCATAGCTACACATGAGGCTGAGATCTGAGGATCATAGTTCAAAGCCAGTCCCAACAGTTAAGTCTATGAGACTTTTTTCTCCAATTAACCACCAAAATGCCAAAAGTAGTACAATGCTAGCCTTGAGAGAGACAGAGAAAGTGCTCCAGAGCAGCGCCCATGCCCTTAGTTCAAGCCCCAGGACAGCACCAAAAACAAAAAACAAAAAAGAAAAATGTTCTCAATAGTCAACACTACTTAGGAAAAAAAATATTGTATTCCTTTAATATGACGTAGATTATTAAAAAATTCTCTATGGGCTCATTACTAAGTCTGTTTTATAGCAAAACAAAAATAAAAATTTAACTTCAAATCTGTTTCTTCATTTGTCAATTTAACAGATGAAAAGAGATGAGATTTCTAAGGATCATTCTAACTCTAAAATGCTAGGATTTTGATAAATTCAAATATATAGAACTTGTGGGATAAAAGGTTTCAATCCTTTAGTCAATTTTACTTAGTAGTAAAAACTAAAAAATATCTAAGTCTATAGTCTTAAGCAAGATCAGGCAAAATTTTTCTAGGAAGGGATGAAAAGTAAATATTTTACTGTTTGTGACCATAAGATGTCTGTGGCAGCTAGTCAACAACGTAAGCATGGACACTGCTGCAAGACAGCACATACACAGATGAGAGGCTAATACAGTAACACTTCCTAAAGATCGAAATTAGCATTTCATGTATTATGTCACTAAGTATTTCTTTTCTACTTTTAGTATAGAAAGACCTAGTACACTGTTACTAACAAAAAACTTACTTATTTTCATTATTTTGGGGGGGGGGGGGTCCGGTCATGGGGCCTGAACTCTGGGCTTGGGCGCTGTCCCTCAGCTCTTCAGCTCAAGGCTAGCGCTCTACTACTTGAGCCACAGCACCACCTCTGGCTTTTTTCTTTTTGCTTATATGGTGCTGAGGAATCAAACCCAGGGCCTCAGGCATGCAAGGCAAGCGCTCTACCACTGAGCCACCTTCCCAGCCCTTATTTTCATTATTTTATTTACTATTTTTACTAGGTATTTATTAATTACTTAAAAATGTAAGTATGTAAATGTAAATGTATAAAAAGCAGTTATTAGCTTATAGGGCATATAAAAATAGAAAATGAGCTGATTTCGTACATGGGCTACAGACCCTTTGGTCTGCAGTAAATTTTTATAACATATCAGAAAAGTTCATATGAGAAACTATTCAAAATATCACTATACTTATATAAAAGCAAGACACGCTCTTCAAATTGCCTTTTGTTTTTGTATTGATAAACTCCTAATCCACTTTCTCTACATTAAGAAACTAGATATAATCAAGTCTCTGTTCCACCTTCAAAGGCCAGACTAACCAGGAGAAATGCAGAAGCAATAAGAACTAGATAAACTAAAGATCAGATGCAGAAGAGCATGGACAAAGTGAACTGAGACCCTTGTCACTTTTTTCCCATGGAAGTATTTGAAGTTTGGGGATGAATAAAAATTGAGCTTGATTTAGGCTGTGGAATTCTACTAAGGCCAACAAAAAAGGCTGGTAGTTGTGTAGATGTCTGCATGATCCAGAAAGATAGACTTGAACCTAGAAAAGCCTAGATATATGGTCATTTTTACCAATAGTCTATTTCCAAGACATGAAGCACTGAAAAAGGACAGAAATCCTGAGCCAAAAAAATAGAAGAGTAAATTTCCCACTGTATCCTAATGTTGAGAAAAGAGAATCCCAGCAGAGAGATGGGTTCACTTAATCCTACTGGATGGAGAGAATCAACACCTTGTGTTATTTATACAACAGCAAAAGACAAACCCTTCTGAAAAATAAATCTGAAAGAAAAACTTTTTTCTGTATTAGTCTGGTTTCAGACCACAAAATAAACATATTAAGAGAAGCTAAATAAAGTTAGGAGGAGTCACAGATAACCTGGGACATTAAAGTTAGTTCACAAAAATAAGGAAATGGGTCAGGAAGAAAGATCTTGAAACAGACACAGAGTTTAACTAAATAATAGAAAATTTCCAAATAATCATAAAAAGGGAAAAATCTATGTAATCCTAGCGACTCAGGAGGCTGAGATCTGAGGATTGTGGTTCAAAGCCAGCCAGGACAGGAAACTCCGTGAGACTCTTATCTCCAATAAACCACTCAGAAAACTGGAAGTTGGTGCTGTGGCTCAAGTGGTAGAGCCCTTGCTTTGAGCTGAAAAGCTGAGGGACAGAGCCCAGGCCCAACACTGACCAAAACAAAAAAAGGAAAAATCTATAAAAGCAAATATTAGGAAACTGAAAAATAAACACAGTAATCACCCCTATCCATGGGGTATGCCAGTGAGTGTCGGAAAACTTAAGACAATACCAGTCTACATTTCTTGACAGTCACTGTGATAATATAGACAGCTATTAAGTAACTGAAAAGAAGGGCAAATTTACAATGTGGCTATGCTAAACAAAGAGATATTTCACTTCCCAGGCAGGATGAAGCTGGACAATGTGAGACTTCATTATGCTACTCAGAACGACACAGATTTAATTTTTATTTATTTACTTATTTACTGCCAGTCCTGGGGCTTGAACTCAGGGACTGGACACTGTCCCTGAGCTCCCTTTGCTCAAAGCTAGCACTTGATTACTTGAGCTACAGTGCCACTTCTGGCTTTTTTTGTTTATGTGGTACTGAGGAATTGAACCCAAGGCTTCATACATGCTAGACAAGCACTCTACCACTAAGCCACATTCCCAGCCCCCAACATGGATTTTAAAAGCATGCACTGGTTACTTCTGAAATTTTCCTTGTTTTGTTTTTCCTTTTTCTTTTTCTGGTGCTAGGTATCAAACAACCAATCAAAACAACCAAAAAAAACCAAAATACTTTATGATGCAAAAGAGACAAAAAGGCTATAAATTTTTTATAATTCTATTCACAAACTTTTATAATTCTACTTATATGAAATGCATATATAAACAAATCAAGGAGTTGATCAGTATTTTCCAACAGCTGATACAAAGACTGCCAAAAGCTATGGAGTTTGTTTATAGAGTGACAAAAATATTCTAGTTATCACAAAATGAATATATTTTAAAAACCACTGATCTGTATATTGTTTTGTGTTGTTTTTCTTTGGGTCCAGTTGTGGGGCCTGAACTCTGGACCTAGGCTCTGTCCCTCAGCTCTTCACCTCAAGGCTAGCACTCTACCACCTGAGCCATGGCACTACTTCCGGCTTTTTTTTCTGCTTATGTGGTGCTGAGGAATCGAACCCAGGGCCTCATGCATGCAAGTCAAGCACTCTACCACTGAGCCACCTTCCCAGCCCTGATCTGTATATTTTAAGTGTGACTTTTATGGCATATGACCTATTTCGATTAAAAAGTATAAAAAATTGCTGAGGGCTGGTGGCTCATGCCTGTAATCTTAGCTACTCAAGAGACTGAGATCTGAGGATCGAAGCTCATAGCCAACCCAGGCAGGAAAGTCCCTGAGATTCATATCTCCAATTAATGACCAGAAGACCAGAAAACCATAAGTAGCACTGTGACTCAAAGAGACAGAGCACAAGCCTTGAGCAGAAAAGCTCAGAGAAAACACCAGGCCCTGAGTTCAAGACTCGCAACCAACCAAAAAACAGTATAAGGAAAGTAGTCATTTATCTAAAAATAAAATCAGTATCCAGAAATTTTTAAAATAACAAATAAAATACAAAATTTAATCAGCATAATTCAATATAAAATAAAGAAAACAAATGAGCAGAAAAATATTTTTACAACTCAAAAGAATCCCTGATAATACGCTTCAGTAAACTAGAAAAAGATCTTATTTAACCTGATAAAAATTATTTTAAAATTTACTCTGAACATTAATTATATTCAGTGAAGGAAAATTAAATCCTTCTGCTAAATATGGTTTAAAAAAAAAAGAGAAAAGCAAGGATTTATACCACTACATTTCTGTTTAATACCTAAATTGGAGATCCGTAGGTAAAGCAAATAAAACCCATATTTGTTGAAAAGTAAAAAATGAAGCATTATATTTACAGAAAGTACAAAATAATCCACAAATCAAGAAATTATACATGAAATATCAAGTTTTTTAAATACAAAATAATTTTAATTACCCAATCTATAAAACAATAAACTGAAGATTTTCTATCAAAGCCACAGTAAATTGCTAGTAATTAATGTAATGATACTATCATTGTATTCAAGCATCACTACATAAATTAGGGAGAAATAGTAATAGTTGTCTGATTACTAAGTGGGAAACTTTTATTTACTTAATCCAGACTAGTAATTACTAATAAAGAGATCTGAACAATTTAAGTTTATTTGGGGAAGATATAAACAAATCACTCCTCCTTACTTTTAAGTCATCACATGGAGAAAGAGGACTACAAATCTACCTTGGCAATACGCACAGCAGCAGAGAGAGAAAAAAAAATTGAAAAGAGAGTAGAAAAATGAAGGAAGGAGGAAGGGGATAAATCTGAAAGTTTGAGACTCTAGACCATGCCTTATGCAGAATTATACTCTAAGACACAAAACTTAAATACAACAAGGAAACAAAAACCATGAAGCATCTACAAAACAGTCTGGAGAGAACCTGTTCATCCCAGACTTTGGAGAAATGTCTTAAATAAGAGCTAACAAATATACAAATATACAATGTGCTAGGAGTGAGAAGAGCAAAAACATAAAAGATACCCAATCAGACTTCGGATGAATTTTAAGATAGAATATAACATGACTATGCTTACTGAATTTAGGTAAATACAAGACTAGCTTTAAAATGTATATAAAGAATGGAGCTCATCTGAAAAACAAAATCAAACATTTGACAAGAAAAATATGGGCGCTGGTGACTCAGGCATATAATCTTGGCAACTAAGGAGGCTGGGAATCTAAGGATCACAGTTCAAAGCCAGCCCAGGGAGTTTCTCCCATGAGACTCTTATTGCCAAATAACAACCAAAAAGTCAGAAGTAGAGTAAAACACTAGCCTTGTGCAAAAAGGCTCAGAAACAGTGCCCAGGTCCTGAGTTCAAGCCCCACGACTGGTACCAAATAATAAGAATAACAATAATATTAATTAATTAAATCTACAATTTTGAACAAAAAGAAAATTTTTGAAAATACATCCCTAGGACTGGGAAGGTGGCTCAGTGGTAGAGCGCTTGCCTTGCATGCCTGAGGCCCTGGGTTCGATTCCTCAGCACCACATAAGCAAAAAGAAAAAAGCCAGAAGTGGCGCTGTGGCTCAAGTGGTAGAGCGCTAGCCTTGAGCTGAAGAGCTAGGGACAGCGCCCAGGCCCAGAGTTCAGGCCCCACGACCGGACCACCCCCCCCCCAAAAAAAAAGAAAAAGAAAATACATCCCTAGACCTCCTTCAAGTCAGAAAGCTCTTTTTTTTTCTTCTTTCCCTCCAACAACCAGAGGAAACATAAATCAAGATAGACACTTTAACATAGGAGTAATAATAAAAAAAATTTTAGGACTTACTACGTAACACGTATTAAACATCTTACCATCCAGTGATAAAGAGACATTATTCTCATTTTGTTTTACAGATGAGAGAACTAAGGGCCAGAGAGGTTAAAATAGCTTTCCCAAGGTCACAGAGTCTGGTAAATGTCAGAGCCAGGTCATTTGTAAACTTTACTCTTAATGGAGAATAAGAATGAAGATAATTAATAAAGCCTTGGCAGACATCATTTCAAGCTGGGTGAAAGGAAAGCAAATGGAATACATTCATAATGATGTCTCCATTTTTCCGTAAGTAGTTTTATCATCTGCTCTGAAGTTTTTGGAAAGACTGCAGATCAATATATGGCTGACAAACCAGGGAATGGAACTGGTTCTAGACCAAGATTCTGATGATATTCTTCACCCTCAGTAACTATTATTATTTAAGATTATTATAGCCAATTGACAATAAGAATTGTAAATTATTGATGAGAAATGATGTATGCAAAGGAAAAGAGGGAAAGGGACAGGGACAGGGAAAGAAAGAAAAAAGACACTGTAAAAATGACTGAAAAGAAAAAAAATGACTGAAAAGGAATCATCTTTAAGGGTAGAAGCAACATTAAAAAAAAAAAGTTGTTTCTGAAGCCAATGTGGGCAATAGAGGTAGGGACTGTTGAACAGTAATCATCTGCAGGGAAATGTGAAAGATAAAAACTAAAGATGGCTGGGCACTAGTGGCTCACATCTGTAATGCTCACTACTCAAAAGGCTGAGATTTGAGGATCAAGGTTCAAAGCCAGCCCGGGCAGGAAAGTCCATGAGACTTTCATATCAAATTAACCACCAGAAAAGCAGAAATATCACTGTGGCTCAAGTGGTAGAGCTCTCGTCTTGAGCTGAAGAGCTCAGGGACAGTGCGAAGGCCTAGAGTTCAAGTCCCATGACACTCTGATGGGGCAACTAGAGCTTGATTTGACTGAAGAACTGACAGATGGTGCATCCACAATAAACTGAAACCTTTATTAAAGGAAAACTTCTGAATTGCCCTGAACACAGACCAAGGGGACTTATTTTCAGGCACAAAGCCAGAGATGTTTTGTCAAATATATGTAGCTAGGACACTAAAAACATCAGCTACTGCATCTCTAATCAAAAAGATAAATTAATTCTGTCTTTTTATCCCATCTGTCATACTCCTTTCCTTTTAAACATTAAAGTACTCTCCTTCCTTCATCTAGCTTTACTATCCCACCGAAATGTGACTTCTGTAGTGCTTTGAAAAAACAGGAGTGAGTGGGTATTAATTTATTATAATCTCTTAAGCCAACTCTCAAACCCACTTCAGTCGACCTATAAAGTAATATATTCATGAAGAGTCTGTGACCACACTGAAAATAATGTACCTGCAAAGACTGGAAAAATATTAGCAGTACTCTTTTCAAAATACAATCTAGAAGCTGGGAGCCAGGGCTCACGCTAATCCTAACTACTCAGCAGGCTGATATCTAAGGACCATGGTTCAAAGCCAGCTGGGACATAACATATGAGACTCTTATCTCCAATTTACCTCAGAAGTGGAGCTGTGGCTCAAATGTAGAGAGCCAGCCTTGAGCAAAAATGCTAAGGGACATCACCCAGGCTCTGAGGTCAGATCAAACTTAGTACTAAAACTGTCTTACCCCTCCCCACCCCCCCCACACACACAAAAAAAACATCATCTAGAGAAGAAGAACAGGAATTTTTGCTATAAGCCACAGACTAGGAAATGAAATGCAATTAGGTAATACTGGAAATCACAGGGCTGACTAAGCAAAGAAGAAACCTCAGAGAGAATACAAGGAATAAACTTTAAAAAAAAAAACTTTCCTCAGTTCATAGTTATATTTAGGAGATTTCCATGAGGTAGGAATGTAGCTTAATGGTAGAGTGCTTGCCTGGCATGCATGAAGCCCTGGTAGCACATAAACAAAAAAAGCTGGAAGGGACATTGTGGCTCAAGTGGTAGAGTGCTAGCCTTCGGCAAAATGAAGCTCAAGGGCAGTGCCTAGGCCCTGAATTCAAACTCCTAGACTGGCAAAAAAAAAAAAAAGATTATTTCCATTTTTGAGATCTTGTCACCTATTACCCAAATAATTCTTCACTGTTCTCACACCAAAATATCTCTTAAATCCATATTTCATCTATGCTTTTTGGCTTTTCTCAGCCTATTTCACTGAAACTGCTTTACTGACACTATTTTGTTCTGTCCTTTTTTATTTTACTCCTGAATTTACAATTCCAACAACTATCACTACAGACTTGAGGGATCAGCAAATAAAGTTATACAGGAACAAAGTCATCTTCACTTGTGCCATACTGCTTATGATTGCAACCCAACTATAAGAACAGAGCCAAATAGATACAATGCAGGCTGCATGTAAGTCTAAGGTATTTACTGCTTGTTCAAATACATATGTGCCATATATTCCATATTTGGGGAGGGGGAGGAAAAGGGCAGGAGGAAAAGAGGGAAGAGAGGAGGGAAGAGGTTTACTTGAAGACTGAAAACATAAACAAAAGCAGGTTGTAGAAAGAACCAAAACTGGAAAAATAACCCATAGAAGTATGAATTTTCCATTCACTTTTTCTCCTTTGTCTAACAGAGCAACACCTGCTCCTGCATGCTGGAGAATATGAAGGAAATCTTGAAAAGAGAAAGATACAAGTCTTTCCATTTCCTAACAAATGGGGCAATGTCATTCTTTCTGATGGAGGCATAGAATTCAATTGTGTATATATACCACATTTCTTGATCCATTCATCTACTGAGGGGCATCTGGGTTGGATTAAGTGAAGTAAGCCAGGCCCAAAGAAACATAGGTCCCATGGTTTCCCTTATTTGCAGTATCTAGTATATATATGAGTCAAGCAGAAAAGGTCAGATAAGGTGCTGTTAGGAAAATGAACCCTAAGATATGTATTTAAATGTTTTTTTCTTTCTTGCATTTGTTTCTAAAGCATTTATAAGATTATTTCTTTGTTGCTTTGTATGTCCTTCCCCCACAGTATATAACCCCTGCTTTCACTGTATTTGATATCGGTATAATTTGTGGAGGGGAAGGGGAAAAACAAGTCGTTTAAATAAGAATACAGGTGGACCCGTTGCAACAATGAATAGTACAAGTTGTCATGTTGAAAACTTTACAACTTTGGTGTGTGGGGGGGGGGGGAGGATTAGGTGCGGGGTAAGGGAGGCTGGGAAGGGATTGGAAAGGTAAACAAAGGAGGAGGCTACAATGCTTGATAAGAAATGTACTCACTATCTTGCCCATGTAATTGTAACCCCTCTGTACAGTATTTTCACAATAAAAAATAAATAAAAATAAAAAATAAAAAGACATCAATACTAAAAAAAAGAAAAGAAAAGAGAAAGATACAGATATACTAATCCTGCTCATAAACCAAGAAGTCTTGGGTTTACTCTGCTGCTGTACAGTGATGAGTCACCAGCAGAGCAAAGGCTCTGGAACCAAACTTAAGATCTGTTGAACACCACCCACAGAAGGAAATATCAAAATTCTGTCTGAACCTTAATGGGCTAACGGTCTGCTAAAAGAAATAACACAATTAATATTCTTCAAGAAATCATAATAAATCCTACAGATTATAAAACCTAAAATAAAACTGAAGAATCCAACATGTAAAATTTAAAAATTCCTAAGTAAAAAGTCATTCAATAATAAAATGGATATGACAAAAAAAGGTCTGTGAAGTAAAAATGGAACAATAAAAATTACCCACTCGAAGAGCAAAGAAAAAAGAATGACACACAAAGACGCAAAGGAAACTCAACAGTTAAGAGGCCTGTAAGAAAGGTCTCAACTGACAACCTTTACTGTCATTAGACTCTTAGAAGACAGGAAGAAAGAAATTAGGGTATAAATTTTAAAGAAAATCGTAGAGCCAGTGAAAGACCCAAATTTACAGTTTCAAATCATTTAGCATTCACCAAAGACAAATTTAAAGATAATAATGGCTAAATAATCAAATCAAACTTCTGAAAAAAAAATCTTGAAAGCAGCTAAAAAAAATAATAATACATAGAGGGAAGAAATATATATAACCAAAGGTTTCTTGTGAGAAACTATGGAGGTTAAAAAAAAATGTAACTGTGTAAGTAATGTGTATACTCAGAAAGCTATATCCATCTAAAATATCCTTTAGGAATGAAAGAAAAATAAACATATTCTCAAACAAAAAGATATTATCTCAAAAGACTGTTTTACAAGAGATGATACAGTAAGCATTAAGGTGAAAGGAGATTTTTCCATCTTCAAGTGTAAAGGAAGAACCACAGAAAGAATATAAATATAGATAATGAATAATATATAGGTAAATGAAAATATTACTTTTTGCTTAAGCTGTTAACAGCACACTATATATAATAATTATAATTAAGTTTTCAAATATATGACAATTATATCACACAGTCAGTGGGTGAGATCTATATGGTTCCAAAGTTTCTCTTTTCTAAGTGAAGCAGTATACTAACAACCCTAAATTGTGAAGTTAGGAATATATATATTCTTTAATCCTTTGGACATGCAAAGAAATTAATTTAAAAAATAGCAAATAATAATAATAAAGAAAGAAAACGAGATGAACTAAAGCCAGGCATCAGTGGCTTATGTCTATAATCACAGCTGCACAGTTAGCTAGGATTTGCAGATCTTTGTTCAAAGCTAGTCCAGGCATACATATCCAAGAGTCTCTTATCTCCAATTAGCTAGCAAAAAGCTTAGCTACAGTCATGGCTCAAATGACAGAATACCAGCTGTGAGCAAAAATTCCAAATGAAAGCTCAAAGCCGAGTCCAAGCACCAATACTGGTGCAAAAAATAAATAAATAAAATAAAAACTTTTTTAAAAGGCAAGCATAGACAGAATAGATTTTGTTTTTGAAGGTAAGAGACAAACACCCATACATGTTGCACATAGAAGAGAAACTGTAAATATAAAAATGTAGGAAGAATTACTCAAGCTGATTCAAAACTTTGGCAAAGTAGCAAGGTATAAAATTAACCCTCAAAGGGGCTGGGAAGTTGGCTCAGTGGTAGAACACTTGCCTTGCATGCCTGAGGCCCTGGGTTCAATTCCTCAGCACCACATAAGCAAAAAGAAAAAAATCCGGAAGTGGCGTTGTGGCTCAAGTGGTAGGGCACTAGCCTTGAGCTGAAGAGCTGAGGGACAGTGCTCAGGCCCAGAGTTCAGGTCCCACAACCGGACCAAAAAGAAAAAAAATAAAATAACCCTGTATGCCAACAATGAGAAAAGTGTGACTGAAATTAGGACAGCAACTCCATTCGTAATAGCCCCACAAAAAATAAAATACCTAGGAATTAACTTAACCAAAGAAGTGAAGGACCTCTATGATAAAAACTTTAAAAACTTGAAAAAGGAAATCAA
The DNA here is from genome assembly GCF_024711535.1 of Dipodomys merriami. Lineage (NCBI taxonomy): Eukaryota > Metazoa > Chordata > Mammalia > Rodentia > Heteromyidae > Dipodomys > Dipodomys merriami. The sequence continues at coordinate 34,930,884 of NW_027206179.1, read as the reverse complement.
AACAGAACTTACAAAGTGGCAAAAACTCCCATGCTCCTGGATTGGAAAGATCAACACTGTGAAAATGGCAATAATTCCCAAGGCTATCTACAAATTCAATGCGATACCTATCAATATTCCAACCTCATTCTTCAAGGAAATATAGAAGAGGCAATCCAAAAATTCATATGGAACAATAAAAGACCCTGAATAGAAAAAAGGATCCTCAAAAGAAAGAACAGTGCTGGAGGAATATCAATACCAAATTTCAAACTCCACCACAAAGCCATAGTAATCAAAACAGCTTGGTACTGGCACAAGAACAGACCTCAGGACCAATGGAATAGAATTGAAAATCCAGAAAGGAACCTACAGACCTATAGCCATCTAATTTTCGATAAGGGAGCTAAAAAAATAGAATGGAAGAAAGACAGCCTCTTTAGTAAATGGTGCTGGCAAAATTGGTTAACTACTTGTAGAAAACTAAAGCTAGATCCTTATATATCACCCTGCACCAGAATCAACTCCAAATGGATCAAAGACCTTGGAGTCAAAGCAGACACTCTGAAAACATTACAGGATGGATTAGGAGAAACCCTAGGTCTCCTTGGCACAAGCCGAAACTTTCTTAATAGAGACCCAGAAACACAACAAATCAAAGAAAGGTTGGACAAATGGGAAATTGCAGAGCTTCTGCAAGGCAAAGGACATAGCTTGCAAGATCAATAGAAAGCCCATGGATTGGGAGAAGATCTTCACTAGCCATTCAACAGACAAGGGTCTCATATCTAAAATATACCTGGAACTTAAAAAATTAAATCCCCCAACAACAAATCTTTAAAGAAACAACTGCCCAATAAATAAGTGGGCTAAAGACTTAAAGAGAAACTTCTCTGAAGAGGAAAGAAGGATGGCCAATAGACACATGAAGAAATGCTCAACCTCTCTAGCCATAAAAGAAATGCAAATCAGGGGCTGGGAAGGTGGCTCAGTGGTAGAGTGCTTGCCTTGCATGCATGAGGCCCTGGGTTCGATTCCTCAGCACCACATAAAAAGAAAAAGCTGGAAGTGGTGCTGTGGCTCAAGTGGTAGAGCACTAGCCTTGAGCTGAAGAGCTGAGGGACAGTGCTCAGGCCCAGGGTTCAGGCACCAAGACTGGCAAAAAAAAAAAAAAAAGAAAGAAAGAAATGCAAATCAAAACAACATTGAGAGCTTGTTTGGAGGTTCTAGCAGGGGAGCACAGCTACTCGTATACCCTTGTCCGAAGACCGGTCCTCCTCTATCGGGGATGGTCGCCCTCTTCGACCGAGCGCGCAGCTTCGGGAGGGACGCACATGGAGCGGTGAGGGAGGAAGGGGACACCCGCCTAGCCAGCCAGATCAGCCGAATCAACCCTGGCGATCAATGGGGTGACAGATGTTGCAGCCAGATCACCCTCATATCCTCCAAACAACATTGAGATACCACCTCACCCCAGTTAGAATGGCTATAATCAAGAACTCTAATAACAACAGATGCTGGAGGGGATGTGGACAGAAGGGAACCTTACTTCATTGCTGGTGGGAATGTAAACTTGTTCAACCACTTTGGAAAGCAGTATGGAGGTTTCTCAAAAGACTCCACATAGAGTTCCCCTATGACTTAGCAATCCCATTTTTGGGCATTTACCCAAATGTTTACAAACAAGACCACACTAAAGCTACCAGCACGACTATGTTTATTGCAGCATTATTTACCATAGCTAAGATATGGAACCAACCCAGATGCCCCTCAGTAGATGAGTGGATCAAGAAAATGTGGTATATATACACAATGGAATTCTATGCCTCCATCAGAAAGAATGACATTGCCCCATTTGTTAGGAAATGGAAAGACTTGGAAAAAATTATAGTAAGTGAAGTAAGCCAGGCCCAAAGAAACATAGGTCCCATGGTTTCCCTTATTTGCAATAACTAGTATATGTCTGAGTCAAGCAGAAAAGGTCAGTTAAGTTGATGTTAGGGAAATGAACCCTAAGATATGTATTCAAATGTTTTTTTTTCTTTCATGAGATTGTTTCTAACACATTTATAAGATTATTTCTTTGTTGCTTTGTATGTCCCTCCCCCACGGTATATCCCCTGCTTTCACTGTATTTGATGTTGTCATAATGTGTGAAGGGGAAGGGGAAAAACAAATCGTTTAAATAGGGATACAGGTGGACCCATTGCAACAATGAGAGGTACAAGTCATTATGTCGAAAAACGAACTTTACAACTTTGGTGGGGGTAGGGGAGGAGGGTTGGGTAGATAGGAAGGGGAAACAAAGGAGGAGGCTACAATGCTTGATAAGAAATGTACCCATGTAATTGTAACCCCTCTGTACAGTATTTTCACAATAAAAAAAATGTAGGGAGATAAAAAATAAATAAGTGGACAGGGAAATTTTTAACATGAAAAAAGTGAGCATAAGAAATCTGAAGTGCCGGGTGCCGGTGGCCCACACCTGTAATCCTCAGAAGGCTGAGATCTGAGGACAATGGTTCAAAGCCAGCCCAGGCAGGAACATCCATGAGACTCTGATCTCCAGTTAACCAGAAGTAGCACTGTGGCTCAAGTGATAGAGCACTAGCCTTGAGCTGAAGAGCTCAGAGACATAGACCAGGCCAAGTTCAGGCCCAACCCCCACCCCCACCCCAAAAAAAAGAAAAGAAAAAAAATCTGGAGAGGCTATTTCAACGTCAGAAAAATAGCTTATTCCTAAGAGTATTGTTGAGCTAAAGAGGGGGTTACAGTTACATGAGCAAGGTAATGAGTCCATTTCCTATTGAGCATTGTTACCCCTTCCTTTGTTTTTCCCCTACCATCACTTCTCTCCCCACCTCAACTCCTCCCTCCCCACTGCAAAGTTGTAAAGTTCATTTACAACATGGTATCTTGTATATATAAAATTTTAATAATAAAATGCATTAGGTATTTTAACTATCATTAATAATTGTTTCTCTCAGGTGTTTTAAAACACTGATATTTATAGAACTCTACATCTAAAAAATACATGTAATACACATTTTTCCCAAGTATGGTATTGTCTTAGGCAAGAAAACCTATCTCAATAAATGTTAAAAGGTCAAAAATCACACAAAGTATGCATTAGAAAGTAGCAATTTGTGTATGTATATATATAGCATATAATCATGTAATTGCTTAAAATTAATTCTAAAAAAATTCATTGATTAAATGTAAAAATGACATAAAAACAAAATATTTGAGCAAAATGGCAAATATACAGCACTGGCAAATATATAGCAATTAAAAATATTTGGAATACAAATAAAATACTGCTAAGATGAAGACTCAAAATTAAATACTTAAGGTCCAAGAAAATCTAAAATCAACGACCTAAAGTTATAGTCAAAGTAGAAAGAAGTAAAATATGGGGCTGGAAAGGTGGCTCAGTGGTAGAGTGCTTGTTTTTTGTTGTTGTTGTTTTGGTTCTTTTTGGGGGGGTCTGGTCATGGGGCCTGAACTCTGGGCCCGGGCGCTGACCCTCAGCTCTTCAGCTCAAGGCTAGCACTCTACCACTTGAGCCATAGCGCCACTTCCGGCTTTTTTCTTTTTGCTTATGTGGTGCTGAGGAATTGAACCCAGAGCCTCACGCATGCAAGGCAAGCGCTCTACCACTGAGCCAACTTCCCAGCTCTAGAGTGCTTATTTTGCATGCAAGAGGACCTGGGTTTCATTCCTCAGTACTACATAAGCAGAAAAAGCCGGAAGTGGCGCTGTGGCTCAAGTGGTGGAGCACTAGCCTTGAGCTGAAGAGCTAAGGGTCAGCTCCCAGGCCCAGAGTTCAGGCCCCACAACCAAAGGAAAGAAGGAAGGAAGGAAGGAAGGATGGTTAAAAACAAATAAAAAGAAAACAAACTAGCAATAGAACTACTAACAAAGTCCAAAGTAAATTCTTTGTACTTAAAAGCAAAATCTGACAAACCTCTGACTAGAATAATCAGGAAAAAAAGCCCAAAAAGATTATTAGAAATAAAGTATGGGACATCACTTATGTATATTAAAAGGTTAATACCACAAATAATTCTATGCTTATAAACTTAATAATCTAGGAGAAATACTCCCATTCCTTGAAAGACAATCTCCCAAAGCTAACACTAATGAAATTGACAACCTGAACTATTGATACTATTTAAAGAAACTGACTCAATAATTAATAACCTTCCAGGGGCCAGGTAGAATTCTTGCGTAGCATGCATGAAGCCCTGGGTTCAATTCCTCAGTACCACATAAACAGAAAAAGCCAAAAGTGACACTGTGGCTCAAGTAGTAGAGTGCTGCCTTGAGCAAAAGAAACTCAGAGACAGTGCCCAGGCCCTGAGTTCAAGCCCCAGGACTGGAAAAATAATCATAATAACTTTCCAAAACAGAAAACCCAAAAAGTTTACTGGTAAATTCAGAAATTTCTTAGGGAATAAATTATACCAATCCCAAATAATCTCTTAAGCAGAAGGAATATTTCTTAATGTTAGAAAGCCCGCATAAACCTAACACTAAAACCTGACATGACATTAAAAGCTACAAACCTGCATCTCTCATAAGCACATATGAGAAAAGTCCTCAAAGTATTATCAAATTACAGACAGGATGAATAAGAATGATGGAAGGGTTGTTGACTAACTAAGAAGCCTGGAACATGTAAATGGCCATGTTAGACTGTAATTCCCATTTGAAGAAAACAATGGATTTTATACCACAAGAAGTAAGGTGAATATGAAAAATAGATATAATCTACCACATCAACATGATCTTACCAGTAGATGTGGAAAAAGCATTTCAAAAAATATCCAACCCCCCTATTTATGATAAAATTCTCAGTAAACTAAAAATCAATGGGCACTTCCTTGATTAAAATAAAATTTACAAAAGCATCTACTGTTGATATTATACTTAGTAGTGCGAAGCTGATGCCTCATGCCTATAATCCTTGCTACTCAGTAAGCTGAGATCTGAGAATCAAGCTTCAAAGCCAGTCCAGGCAGGAAAGTCCAGGAGACTCTTATCTCCAATAAACAACCAGACAACTGGAAGTGATAGAGCACTAGCCTTGAGCTAAAGAGCTAAGGGACAGAGCACAAGCCCAATGTTCAAGCCCCATGACTGACAACAACAACAACAAAAAGCTGTACCCATCATGATTCTTTATCAAGATTATACTGAAAGCCTGAACACAATAAAATAAGAAAAGTATATAAAAAGTATAAATAAAGGGAAGAAATAACTTTTTACTAGCAGATGACATGACTGAATAGCAAGTCCAAAAGAATAGGCAAAATATTCCTGGAACTAATAAGAAATTGCAGTAAAGTTGCATGATACAAGGTTATTATGTAGAAGTTATTTTCCTGTATACTAGCAATGGAGTGGAATTTGAAATAAAGCACACCACCATTTACATTTGTATTAATAACTTATATGGACAGATAGAACATCTAGAATAGCCAACACAAAAAAAAAATAGAATAGCCAACACATAACCAAGGAAAGAAACAAATTTAGAGGACTGACACTTCAGGACTATAAATCCTCAGTAATCAAGACTTTGTGGTAATGAAGAAACAGAGCAATGGAACAGAATAGAGAACCCTGGAACATCATAGTCAACTGACTTTTAACAAAGGAACCAATAAGATATAGTACTGTAAATTAGACTTCTGGATAAAAGCTGCTATAACAATTGGCAAATAAACAAATCTAGATATAAATCTTACATACTTCACAAAACCTAACTCAAAATGAAAAACATCTTTATTATATATAAAACACAAACCTGTAAGACTCCTACAAGAAGACAAAGGAGAGGCTGGGAAGGTGGCTCAGTGGTAGTGCTTGCCTCACATGCATGAGGCCCTGGGTCCGACTCCTCAGCACCATATAAGTAGAAAAAGGAGGAAGTGGCGCTGTGGCTCAAGTGGTAGAGCACTAGCCTTGAGCTGAAAAGCTCGGGAACAGTCCTCAGGACCAGAGTTCAGGCCCCACAACAGACAGACACACACACACACACACACACACACACACACACACACACACACACACACACACACACACACACACACACACACACACACACACACACACACACACACACACACACACACACACACACACACACACACACACACACAGAGTTCAGGCCCCACAACCGATAAAAAAAAAAAAAAAAGAGACGGACCACACACACACACACACACAGAGTTCAGGCCCCACAACCGACAAAAAAAAAAAAAAAAAGAGACGGAGAAAAAATTCAGATGATTTCGGGTATGGTAATGGCTTTTTAGATACAATGTCAAGGCATAATTCATGAAAGATTTCATAAGTGACCATTAAAATTAAAAACTTCTGCTTTGTAAAAAACAAGTGTTAAAAGAATAAGAAGACAGGGCTGGGCAGGTGGCTCAGTGGTAGAGTGTTTGCCTTGCATGCATGAAGCCCTGGGTTCGATTCCTCAGCACCACATAAGCAAAAAGAAAAAAAGCTGGAAGTGGCACTGTGGCTCAAGTGGTAGAGCACTAGCCTTGAGCTGAAGAGCTGAGGGACAGTGCCCAGGCCCAGAGTTCAGGCCCCACGACCGGACCCAAAAAAAAAAAAAAAGAATAAGAAGACAAGGTGCAGATTGGGAAATATGTATTTGCAAATGATACATCTGTTATCCACACTACACCAAGAACTCCCAAGATTCAACAACATGAAAATAGTCTTTAACTGAAAAATAAGAAAAATAGAAATAATTGAAGGGAGGAGTGGAGTTGGGAGGGAAGTGGGAGAATGATGAAAGGGGTGATATTGATCAAGATGCATTATATTTATAAACTGACACATTTAATGGCAATCAATTTGTAAATACACTTAAATTTAAAACTTATTTAAATACATAGTAAAAAAATTTTAAATGCTCAAAATATATGCCATTGGGGAAATGAAAATTACAATGAAATAAAATATATCAGTGACTAAAATCCTGAACACTGACAACACCAAATGGTGGCCAGAACATGAAACAATAGGAACTCTCATATATTGTTGATTAGAATGTCCGGGAGACAGTTGGACCATTTCCTACAAAACTAAACATACTCTTACCACATGACCCAACAATAACACTCCCTGATATTACCTAAAGGAGTTGGAAATGTTTTTATCCATACAAAAACTTGTTCATGGATATTTATTCATGACTGTCAAAACTTTGAAATCAGGATGTCCTTCAATGAACTCTGACACCTTCAGACAATGGGTATTAATCAGCATTAAAATAAATGGACAATTAAGTGATAGAAAGATAACAAGGAACTTTAAATGCATAATTACTAAACAAAAGAACCCAATTCAAATCCACAATTTCAACTACTTGACATTCTAGAAAAGGCAAAACAATGGAAATAGTAACAACTATATAATCAGTGACAAGTTGGGGGGGGGGGAGAATGGGAATCAATAAGTAGAGAATATACAATGTTAGCTCAATGTAAATTCTCTGTATGATACTGCAGTGACAAACCCATAGAGCATATACCACCAATAATTAACACTAATGTAAACTATAAACTGGTGAATATGATACATCGGTGTGGGCTCACTGAACACACACACACACACACACACACACACGCGCGCACGCACTCACACGCACGCACACTCACGCACGCACCTTTGGTGGGAATGTTGATAATAGGAAGGCTATGTAAAGAGTAGTCAAGAGGTATTTATGAAATTGATGCTTTCCTCTCAATTTTCTTATGAAACTCAAGCTGCCAACAAAAAAAAAAGCCAGGTGTCAGTGGCTCACACCTGCAATCCTAATTACTTAGGAGGCTGAGATCTAAGAATCATAGTTCAAAGACAACCTGGGCAGAAAAGGCCAAGAGACTCTAATCTCCAATTTGCCACAAAAAAGCAGAGCTGTAATTCAAGTGATAGAGTGCTAGCCTGGAGTAAAGAACTCAGGGAAAGCATAGAGGTCCTGAGTTCAAGCCCGAGGACTGGCACATACACACACAAAAAATGTTTATTTTCACAGATCTCATAAAGGACAGAAAAGAAAGCTATGGATAATTTTATGCGAAAATGTTCAAGTATTTGGATGAAATTAACAAATTTGTACAAAAATACAAGTTACAGCCGGGCACTGGTGACTCATGCCTGTAATCCTAGCTAGTAAGGAGGCTGAGTTCTGAGGATCATAGTTCAAAGTCAGCCCGGGCAGGTAAGTCCATGAGACTCTTATCCCCAAATAACCACCAGAAAACTGGAAGTAGCACTGTGGCTCAAGTAGTAGAGTGCTTGCCTAGAGCTGAAGAGCTCAGCGACAGCACCCAGATCCAGAGTTCAAGCCCCATGACCAACCAAAAAAAAAAAGAATACAAGTTACTAAATGCGACATAAAAAAAAATAACAAAATCTAAATATCTCATTGTCTATCAGAGGGATTGAATTTGTCACTTCTCCAAAACAAAAATTCCAGTACTAAATGGCGCCCCTGGTAAATTCCATCAAATATTAAAGAATACCAGACTCTATGTAATTTTTTAATGTTTTGAATTTTATTAATATGAACACAATATTAGTATTTGTTTTTATTATTTTTATTATGATGATAAAGAGTACATTTCTTTTTGGACAATGTCTCCCCTTCCTTCACTCTCCCCCAGTATTTCCCTGTGGTGTCCACCCACATAGTGTTTAGTGACTACCACTGTTGCATTTGCTCACCCTTTGCCCCTCCATTTCTATGTTCTTTACTCTCCTAAAGACAGAAAAATGAACAGGACAGGGGGCTGGGGGCTTAGCCCAGCGGAAGGGCGCCTGCCCGGTGCGCACAAGGCCCTGGGTTCGGTCCTCAGCCCTGGAAGAAAAAAAAAGAAAAGAAAGAAACATCTGGAGCTTTAGAAAAATGAACAGGACAAAAAGAAAAGAACAACAAGGGAAAAAAAAACCTCTTGCTTCCATTTCCTGGAGTTAATTTTGACAAGCCATATAATTTTTTTTAAACACAGAAGAAACTACTCCCAATTCATTTTATGAAATGAGAGTAACCACAATACCAAAATCTGACAAAGGCACCCAACAGATCACCTATATGCCAAATAATCATGGTCCAGTGTGTAACTGCAACCTTACCTTCCAGAATAACAGGTACGCAAGCTCCACTCAAACAATTACTTCTTGCTGCTGAAAAGGAGCCCCAAACTCCATAGTTTAAAGTACACGGGGGTTCTTGCACTGTCTTCTGTGAAATGTTTCCCTTCTGAGACCCAAGGTCTCTTAACCCCTATTTCTCAGGGAAGTATAAATTTCCCAAGTGTATCACTGCGATGCTAATGGAGCCATTCCTACTGACTACTGATGTGTTCTCAGTGGGAGCGCTGAAGGATGACATGCCATCCTGAAGGGTATCAAGTCAGTCTCCGAGATATCATCAGTTCTTCCACTGAGACAATATTTCAATGACTAGAAGGTCAGTAGCTTCCAGCTGGAGTGATATATATTGAAACAAAGGATCTCAGGGGTTCTTCTTTACTACGAAATGATCTCTAGACTTAAATGATCCTTATGCTAAGGGATTAAACTTTTTTTTTTTGCCAGTCCTAGGGCTGGAACTCAGGGCCTGGGCACGATCCCTGAGATTCTTTTGCTCAAAGCTAGCAGCACTCTACCACTTGAGCCACAGCACTACTTCCTGCTTTTTCTGTGTATGTGGTACTGAGGAATCAAACTCAGGGCTCCATGTATGTTAGGCAAGCACTCTACCACTAAGCCACATTCCCAGCCTTGACTAGATATTTTTTAAATACTCAGCTAGTGGTACTGGCTCTGCAAGCTGGAAAGGCTTGCAGAATATATGGCAAGTCCAGTCCAAATAAATCACAGCTCTTTCCAAAGTATAAGAATTGGTTTCTTAAAAAAAAAAAAAAAGAATTGGTTTCTTTCTTTAATGGATAATAGTTCTCTGGTGCTGTCAGGCTGGACACTGGGCAGCAGCAGCAACAACAGTTGTTAGATCAACACCTACAAAAGGAAGCTCTCTACTGAATACAGTGATATCCTCCACAGTAACTTTTTCATGCATTTATATCCCCTTCCCTCCCAAAAAAATTTTCCAAACAGTACTAATTAAACCAAACAAAAACAAGAATTTGTGTGTTAAAAACTTTAGTAGCCTTTTGAAGAAAAACACATTTTTAAATGTATTTACTCATCCTTAAGTGGCATTTAAGGAAGTGACTCAAGTGATAAAGCACTAGCCTTGAGCACAATGAAGCTGCTCAGGCCTTGAGTTCAAGCCCTAAGATCAGGGGTTTTAAAAAAAAGGGCATTTAATAATTAGGTGTGCACCTTTTGAATTTAAAAATTCTGAAGCCTGGAATTAGATTGAACATACTACCCTATTTTGCTGACCCACTGGGTAATGCTTGATTTGTATCACAGCAACTAATAAAAAGGCCAAATTTGTAAAAACATGACCACATCAAAAGGAATGTAGTTATCATCTAATGTCAACACCATGAACTATCTCAGACTAGTAAGCTTATGAAAGCCACTGCTGTTTCTTTTGAAAATGTGAAATATCACATGGTATTCCTGGGTGGCTAGTGTGCTACTCTAGAGTACACTTTAGTACAGTTTAGAAACTGCAAATATGCAGCAAGCATGAAAGTGTGTGTGTGTGTGTGTGTGTGTGTGTGTGTGTGTGTGTGTGTGTGTGTGTGTGTGTGTGTGTGTGTGTGTGTGTGTGTGTGTGTGTGTGTGTGTGTGTGTGTGTGTGTGTGTCCCTTCTACCTTTAGCAGTTTCAGTACCTCTCAGCAGGTTGTGATGTAACTCTAGTTCTTGGTTTGGTATAGTCAGAAGAGAAGAATGGGGCAGATGGCAGTAGGAAGGGCAGCATAGACTTCTGCACATCTTCAAGCAAGCATCCTCTAGCCAGAAGAAATAAGCCACTTTTGTAGGCAGAAAATTCAGGGAAAATTAGGTTTCAAGATTGTCATAATATCAGTTCAGATGATCCACTCTAAAAGTCCAGGCTCCATTTCTTCCCGACGAGAACACTGGCATAGTAAACCGGCTGTAAATTCAAACTATCCTGGTCCTTTGCTGTTTTTTTAAATTTAGTCTTGGCCTAATCATTTTGTTTTGTTTCTTCCTGTTGCAACTGTTCCTTTACAAGCTGCTAAAAAACATTTCCTTTTATATTTTGTTCCCAATTATCCTCACCATTTCATCATCTTTCTCCAATTTATCAATGTCACTTACCACTAGCTACCTCATTATATTTTCCTTATAATTTTTCACTTCCTTGAAGCTCTCAAAATCCCACAATATAGCCAAGTGCCAGTGGCGCAGACCTGTAATCTTAACTACACAGGAGGCTGAGATCTGAGGACTGCAATTCAAAGCTAACTGGGGGGGAAAGTCCTTTAGACTCTTATCTCCAATTAACCATCAGAAAGCCAGAAGTAGCACTGTGGCTCAAAGTGGTAGAGCGTTAGCCTTGAGCAAAAGTGCTCAGGGACGACATTCAGGCCCTGAGTTCAAGCCCCAGGACCAGAAAAAAAAAAAAGCCACAATATTGTAATCATTAGTATATTCCTTTCCATAGAAACTGTATTCCACCTGTGTCCTCATAACAGCTTTAACACCGGCACAGTTGTGCTGCATGCCAAGGGTTACCAGCAGCAGGGTTCCACCTTTGCTATGAGAAAAAGGTTCTTGCTAGCCAGCAATTATAAGCCAGCTCCAAGTCTCATTCTGAAATCTACTTTCTATTCCTAGCACCAACTACCCTTAGTAGGGATTCCCAGGAAATACTCTAAAATACACAAGTGCAAACCAGAAATTCATTATGGAATTGACAAGTAAGGAACACTTAGTTGATATTGCGTCAACAACTGCAGAAAGCCAAGGAAGCAGGACTGAACAAAGTTGCTGAACTGCAGTGCAGTCACAGGAAGGCTTCAGCCAGTCCCCTGAGGCATTTGGGCTTGGGACAGACCTTCAAAGTTGCTGTATCTTATAAACCTACATAAAACAGAAAATGGATGCAGGCTGTCCTGCACTAGAACAAGCATGCCTTTGAAAGAGGCTCTTTTTGATTCAAGGACTCAGCTATCTTTCTTATAGAATACTAAGGATACTAGTATACTAATATTTCTAAAAGTAGAGTAGCATGTGCGAGGATGGAAGAAATGGGGATATGGACGGTTAACCACAGCACTCACCATTGGACTATGAAGTCAATTCAGTTACTGAGGAGAGAAAAACATTACTACTCCGATTTCTTAGGAGAAACTATAGTTATCATCAGTTGAAAAGGGAAAAAGCTTTTTTGCAAAATAAGCAGCTAGTAAATACAGAAGAAATTATAAGGAAATAAATCATTTTGAAATCTCTAATGAAATTGTTGATTTACATAAGGATTATCAAAGAACAATAAAATCATTTGATGAAAAGATGTTTACAGTGTCCAAGCCTTACTCCTTCCTTAGTTGCTTGTTACTAAAGGAAAAAGCATACATTTACCATACTACCCAAATAATCAGACTGGCCACCCCTAATGGGAGGCAACATGCACTCTTCAGCATTGTATACAAAAAATAATAATGCTATATAAGCTATATAGAATATACATGTATTATATGTATATACATGTGTATGTATATATATATATATATATATACATGTGTGTGCATGTATATATGCCTAAAAAAAAACTCAAAAAAAAAAATCTAGTAAGTATTAAGGCTTCACTTCCACTTACTGGAAATACAGGACAAACAATATCTCCAGCCTAGCTCTAAAGGTAGCTAGATTTATATGACATTATAGAAAAGGTAAAGCATCTGTGAAAAACAGTGGTAAATAGGCATTAGGAGAAGAAGGGCCTAAAGAAACTAAAGAAAACTAAAGACAAACTAAAGAAAATTAAGAACGATGAAAACATTCCTCTATATTTGCCTGTAGTGATAGTTCCAAGAGTCTTCAAATACACATATTGAGAGCCAACTATATTGTATACAAATTAAATCTCAACCTAAGCCCTTCCCCTTAAACCTGCATGCTTAACCAGTTTTTGAAAAAAAAGTGAGACTATGCTGTCTTTAAAGACAAAGATTTCAAAATGTTGAAGTATTTTTAAATTAACATTTTTATTTTAAGAAGCAAAACATTAAATTTTTCACTTCTTTTGGGGTGGGAGATAAATTTATTTCACATTTCTAATTGTCAGTATCCTAACATAGCAAATTTTGCCTTTACATTATATAGAATTCATTACATAGAATTCATTATATAGAATTCTACAGATATAACAGCGCTAGCCTTAAGCTGAAGAGCTGAGGGACAGCACCCAGGCCCAGAGTTCAGGCCCCACAACCGGACCCAAAAAAGAAGAGAAAGAAAGAAAGGAAAGAAAGGAAAGAAAGAAAGAAAGAAAGAAAGAAAGAAAGGAAGGAAGGAAAGAAGGAAGGAAGGAAGGAAGGAAGGAAGGAAGGAAGAAAGAAAGAAAGAAAGAAAGAAAGAAAGAAAGAAAGAAAGAAAGAAAGAAAGAAAGAAAGAAAGAAAGAAAGAAAGAAAGAAAATTACTACCTATCCACAAACATGTACACACAAGTTCAATACCACATCATTTCCTAATCCACTCCTATAAGAGTTGTCTCTTTCCGGCTCAAAACCATTTGGGTTGATCAATATTGTCTGATTAAAATCTGATTCTTATTTGCTCTTCAGGACACCCTCCCTTTGGTCTAAGACTCTGTGTCTACAATGAATTCCTACTCCTTTCCTTCATGACACTTGCATTCTAGTACTAAGAGAAATCTCACCATTACTTACAAACAAACTATAATTTCTTACATTTGCTCATACACTTGAGTAGGATGAGTGCCATCTCTGTCACAGTAGGTTATGCTTTCTTAGCCACTCAACACTTTCAGAAATATCTACCTTCATATGACCCTCTAGAGGGACAATACAGTCAAGTCTAGGTGTTGCAACTTACAAATGTTTTTTTTTTTCTTCTTTTTTTGTTGGTTGCCAGCCTTGAACACAGGGCCTGGGTATTGTCCCTGAGCCCCTATGTGCTCAAGGCTAGTGCTCTACCACTTGAGCCACAGAGTCTCAAGGGGACTTTTATGACCAGGCTGGCTTCAAACCAGATCCTCAGACCTCAGCCTCCTGACTAGCTAGGATTACAGGTGTTAGCCACTACTGACACCCTGCTGCAATTGACAAACCTCTATAGGATGAAAGTAAGTCCTGATTAATAACTCCTATTGCAAGAACAGTTGACTAAATTCCTTTTATTTTTTTTTTTTTTGCCAGTCCTGGGACTTGAACTTAGGGCCTGGGCATTGTCCCTGAGCTTCTTTATGCTCAAGGCTGGCACTCTACCACTTGAGCCACAGTGCCACTTTTGGCCTTTTCTGTTTATGTGGTACTGAGGAATGGAACCCAGGACTTGCTGTATGGTAGGCAAGCACTCTACCACTAAGCCACATTCCCAGCCCTTCATACAACAAAATTCTATGCACCTGTAAGATGGGCTCAAATACTATTTCTGACAAGAAAGAAAGGAAGAAGAAAGAAAGAAAGAAAGAAAGAAAGAAAGAAAGAAAGAAAGAAAGAAAGAAAGAAAGAGACAGACAGACAGACAGACAGACAGACAGATGGACAGAGAAGGGGAGAAAGGAAAAAGAAAGGAAGGAGGAAAGGAAGAAGGGAAGGAGGGAGGGAGGGAGGGAGGGAGGGAGGAAGGAGGGAAGGAGGGAAGGAAGGAGGGAAAGAGGGAAGGAAGGAAGGAAGGAAGGAAGGAAGGAAGGGGGGAAGGAGGGAGGGAGGGAAGGAAGGAGGGACGGAGGGAAGGAAGGAGGGAGGGAGGGAGGGAGGGAAGGAAGGAGAGAGGGAAGAGAGGGAAGGGAGGGAAGGGAGGGAAGGGAGGAGTAGGGAAACAGAAAAAGAAAGAAAGGAAGCAGAAAGGAAGGAAGGAAGGAAGGAAGAAAGAAAGAAAGAAAGAAAGAAAGAAAGAAAGAAAGAAAGAAAGAAAGAAAGAAAGAAGAAAAAAGAAAGAAAGAAAGAGAAAGGAAGAAAGAGAAAGAAAGGAAGCGAGGGAGGAAGGGAGGGAGGAAGGGAGGGAAAGCAAGCAGCTGAAGGAACTAAGTAAATTTAGCTTTGAGAAGAAAAGTAGTTCCTCACTATGGTCACAATCTCATGTATTATTTCCACTAACATTGCTCATATACCACTCACTATAAGATCCAAAAAGCCGGACTCCTCTTTATCTACCCATTTATCAGTTCCTTCCCGGTATCATTTCCTTTTTTACCATATAGTCAAGCACTATCATCAAATACCTTTCATTTCTATTTTTCTTTCACCTTTAGTCACATGTCAACCCTAAATCAATTACAAGTTCTCCTTTTTGAATTGCAAAGGTTTTTTTTAAAATATCAAGATGACTGGAATACCAATTGTGATTTCATAATAATAATAACTGGCATTTACAGAGCATGTGTGGGAACATGTCCTATGGATACCCAAGAAAAGTTACAAGTAAAGAAACAGCTAAGGGCTGAAATACTGATTCCCCACACCAAACAAGACACACACACACACACACACACACACACACACACACACACACACACACACACACACACACACACACACACACACACACACACACACACACACACACACACACACACACACACACACACACACACAGTTAAAGAAAGAAAGAAGCACCAGGCACTAGTGGTTCATGTCTATATTCTAGCTACTCAGGAGGCTGAAGTCTAGGGATCATGGTTCAAAGCCAGTCTAAGCAGAAAAGTCCTCAAGATTCTAATTCCAATTAACCCACAATAGAGAAACTAAAATTAATTAAATGTTGGACTGAAGGTGTAGCTCAAGTGGTAGAACAACAGCCTTAAGCAAAAGAAGAAAAAAAAAAAAAAGCATGTAAGGCCTGAGTTCATGCCACGGTATGAGCATGAAAAGAAAATAAAGAGAAAGAAATAGACCAAGAAAATCTAACTAAACCAATTTTCTATGTTTTTTAAGAAAAGATTTAAACAATTATAAATATGCTCTCAAGAACCACTGGAGTCACAATGATAGACATGAAAATAAAGAATTGTCTCAGCAAGATGAAATTTACTTCTGCAGAAGGGTGTGCCATCGGCCAAAACTCTGGCAAGCAAGCACACAGAGCTGGCAGTGGGCTCAGGTATTGATTCTAACACAGCAGGCCTTGCCCCCTGCTCAGATTGGTTGGATTCAGGTTCACAATCTATCGATTGGCTAGTTTGAATAGGGTAAAATGTATTTATATTACAGGGATCTTGAGATAAAATTAACAGTAAACTCAAAATATACCCATACCCTCCACTAATTCTTGTAGAGTCCAGGGGCATGTCTTAATTCCATCTTGAAAAGACAAGCAGTTTAAGACAAAACTTTACATTTTATAAATCCTCTCTTATACCAAGGCAGTTCCTCTTTTCCTTAAGAGTCATGCCGCCAGGCCAAAGCAGGAACTTTTAAGCAAAATACTTTGACAGAAAAGACAGTTTTTCTCACAAAAGATTTCAGTCTGGCTCTAGAACTCTAACATTCAGCCACTGACCGTGGTGCTTCCCAACTATAAGGCCATACCACTATTCACAGGAAAGAAGTAACCAAACATTCCTTTCTTATTCAACTACTTCCCCAATGAAAATGGTGCAATTCGGATCAATTCACTCATTTAAAAACATACCTATTCAGTCACTGAATAAATGAAAGTTTTTCAACATTCAACTCTAGTATAGGGATCAAAAAGAATAAATAGCAAGGCCTTTCCTTCTCTATAGAGAAAAAGGGGGAAAGAACCTACTATTCACTAATATAAATAATACCACGAACTTCGCATAATAAAGCAGTCCATATTACCCTCATTCTACAAATTTAAAAAAAACAACTAAGAGATAGAAGTTATATAATGTATTCAGGATTACACAACTAACAAATGATGGAGTCAGGATTTGAAACTAGTCTAGTGTCAAAATTCCAACTCTTAACTTTGTTATGTCTCCATGCTTGAATCCTTCAGTTTCTCAACTCTACATCTACTGATAATTCACTTGTCATTCTTGTTCTTTGAATACAACAAGCTCCCACCTCAATTTCTTAAACAATTTTCTTCTAGATTTGCCTTTTCATTTTATCTAAACTTAAATGCCAACTCCCAAAGACACTTTTCCTGAATCTGTCACTTAAAACAGTCTAACTACAAATGCTTGATGATATGAATCTAGTTGTGTTTTCTTCACAATTATCAGTAACTGAAATTACGGGTTGTCTATTTCTCCTACTAGAGTAGAAGTTCAAAGACAGTAGAAACCTTATCTGTTAGGTCTACTGTTATACGTTCAGCACCTACAACGGTGCCAAGCACAGTAGGCACGTGGTATTTACCAATGAATACCAAAAATGTGCTAGACATATACATTACATAAAACATGAATAGTTATAGTTCCTACCCTCAAAAATCCTATCAAAGGGGGAGGTGGGGGGAGTATGGGAAGGGATGGGAAGGGGAAACAAAGAGGAGGCAACAATGCTTGATAAGAAATGTACTCCTTATCTTGCCCATGTAATTGTAACTCCTCTGTATGGTTTTTTCACAATAAAATTTTTTTAAAACCTATCAATATGTATCTTTACAAATAATTCATCTCTTCGTTTTTAAAGGAAGACCAACTCCTAACATTTTTTATAACTAACCTCTATACATCAGTCATCTTAAACATCCCTGAAATATCCCGTTGATCTATAACAATTACCCTTTCTAAGTTCTTTATGTTCTTCCTTTCCTATATTTGAATACTTACACCTACCTTTTTGCAACTGGTAACCCACACACACACACACACACACACACACACACACACACACACACACACACACACACCCCTGGTCCTGGTTAACTCAACACCTTCACATACACACACACACACACACGAACACACACACCCCTGGTCCTGGTTAACTCAACACCTTCACACACACACACACACACACACACACACACACACCCTGGTCCTGGTTAACTCAACACCTTCACACACACACACACACACACACACACACACACACACACACACACACACACACACCTGGTCCTGGCTAACTCAACACCTTCTCACACACACACACACCCCTGTTAACTCAACACACACACACACACACACACACACACACACACACACACACACACACACACACACACACACACACACACACACACACACACACACACACACACACACACACACACACACCCCTCGTCCTGGTTAACTCCACCTTCACTCTTCACAGATCCCTCAACTATGACCACTCCCTCAAAAGTTATTTGCAACCTGTAAACTTCTCTTTCTTTAGCACTTACCTATTATTCTGAAATCCTCTCTTCTTCTGGTAAGAAGTGTTACTGTTTCATGGTTCTCTTCTTGTTTTCTAACCTCTTTTTCATTGCTCCTTTTCCTTATACCATGAAACCAGATGCTCCCTATAGCTGAATTCTCTACTGTGGCTGATTTCTGTGTTTATCTACTCTCTAACTCAATTGCTACCCTATACACATATCCACTCAGAGCTTCGATGCCAGCTTTTACCATTAACTTGATTTTTTTTTCCTTTTTTTTTTTTTTTTTTTTTGGTCATGGGGCCTGAACTCTGGGCCTGAGCACTGTCCCTCAGCATTTCAGCTCAAGGCTAGAGCTCTACCACTTGAGCCATAGCACCACTTCTGGCTTTTTCTGCTTATGTGTTGCTGAGGAATCGAACCCAGGGCTTCATGCATGCAAGGCAAGCATTCTACCACTGAGCTACCTTCCCAGCCCCAACTCGAATTTTTTTTAATAAATGACTAAATTAAAATCAAATTATCACATAAAGAGCATTTGCAGGCTAAAATTTAGAAAAAATATTTCATGATCTGTAATAAACAATACTGCTGTGAAGAAGCATTATTAGCAGGCACTATCTTACAAGGTTAGCCTGAATTCCATGAATATTTCTTAAAATAACTGAACTATTCTTTATTAGTTTTCATTAACAGTGTGTTCAAAATCAACCAAAAACTACAAGCCATTCACAAATTTTATGCATGTTATTAACCTCTATTAATTTTGCCTAAAACTGTCAAGAAATTATACAAGTAGTAGAAAGACAAACACAAAATAATGTATAAGCCTGGGGGGGAACATACAAAGTAATTTCTGGAAGGTGTTGGCATAGATGGAACTATACTGCAGTCATAACATACCTACTTATTAGAGCCAACTCTCGAATATGGGTTTGTGCTATTTTCAAAAATATTAGCAAGAAACATACATGTGACATTTTGGATAGGAAGGCAAAACAATACACTTATATCCATATCATATACATTTATATATGTACATTTATATCTACTTCATGAAAGTACTCCTGGTCCCACCTGTAAATAATCCCAGGCATGAGAAGGCCAGTTTACCAGGGGAAAGTGTGAACAAAGCTCTATCTTTTCAACTCTTTTCAATGACGAAGCCACAATACATACTAATAAACTACAACTTCCTGACTTACACAGCACACTGGGAAGATGCAGTAAACTCTGACAAAATTCTGCTATGCTTTCCTGGTAAACTGCAAGATACTGTGGGAAGGAATGACATCAAGTCCCAATTACCACTGTCAAAGCTGGTGAAACAAGTCAGTCACCATCCTTTAGGGTAGGTGGCAAGTAAAGGCATGGAAAAGAAAACAATGGGCGATCCCTTAGCCAAAAAAGGCACCCACATTTTAAGAAAAAGAAAACGAAAGTGATTTAGTATCTACATCAAGGAAGCTGAGGATGCAGACAGTCTCATTACAACAAAGTCCCAGAGCCACTCCGATGTCTCTGAGCTGGTGGCAGTTGAACACTATACTAGCTGTCATACAAGTTCTTCGGGTTTGTTTTTTCTTTTTTCCCCTTTTTCCCTACGCAGCCCCTTCTACTCACACGCCTACAAATAACAGAGAATACGGAACAGAAGATGAAGGGAAATGGCCGAATGGGACATCAGAACACAAGAGCAGCTGCAATCATTTATTCGCGAAATCCCAAAGGCCAGATCATCAAAGTACAGCTCCCACATTCTCTGTCGGACGCTTCGCAGCCTACATACATCTCCACCTTTTATTCATCCATACCGTGGACCGTCTACAATTCATCCTACGGATACTGACATTATCCTTAACCTACAGCACTGCCCCCGCCCCACCCCCAGGTGAATGGCAGGTTTCTTTGAAGGAGGGTAGCGGAGAAGAATGTCATTGTGAGTTTGGGGGTGGAGGGGGGGGGGAGGAAGAGTGTGTGCCAATAACACTGCCGCAGACACTGGAAAGAGCCACTTCCCTTCCCTGTCTGGCCAATTCCTCCTTGTCTTACCCTCGACCCACCGTGCCACCTCCTTTCCCAACAATACACACACGTGTCGTGACCGACCCAGCACCACCATCACCTTTTCTAGCATCACACGCTACGCCCCCCCCCCGTCTCCCTTCTCTCCCACACCACACACGCGCGCGCACACACACACACAGACGCGCACACGCACACCGCAGCCACCGCACCCGCCCATCCCCGCCAAGTGCTTCTCCCTCCAGCATCCAGACGGCTCCGTACCCAGGGCACGCTCGCGCAGATGCACGCACGCTGGCGCGCGCACACGCGGTGGCACACGCGGTTTGGGGCGCAGGGACAGGGCAGGTTCCCCCCCCCGTACACACACACACACACACACACACACACACCCGGCCCACCTCCCCTGCCGGAGACTCACCTGGAGGCCGGGTGTCCAGCGCTGCCGCCCCCCTGGTCCCTGTCACTGAGCGCGGCGGTGTAAATCCTCCGGTAGCGGTCGGCCAGGGCTCGGCCTGACAGCAGCAGCTGGTAGTGACCCCGGGAATCCGTGGCGGGCAACCCTAGCCCCAGCCCCGCGGCGGCCACCGAGCCCTCGGGCACCGGCATGAACAGCGCCCCCGGCGCCGGGGAGGAAGAGAAGGTGGCGGCGGCTGGAAAGAATCCGTCCCCGCCGGGCCCCGAGGAGGCGGCGGCGGGGGAGGCAGTCGCCGCGCACATCATCATCCTCGCCGCGGCCGCCGCCGCCGCCGCCGGGTCCCCGCGGGCCGGGCGGACAGACACGCGCGCGCGCGCTCGCAGCTCTTCTCCAACGACGACGGCTCCGGAGACGGCCTCGGGCTCCCGCAGCGGGGCGACTACAAAGACAGAGACCTCCTTCTCCTCCTCCTTCTTCTTCTCCTCCCCCCAGCGCCGCCCTCACCGCTACGGCGGCCGCTCATCTAACCCCGCCACCCGGGGAGTGTGAGGAGGAGGCGGTGCCGGCCGCTGCCGCCGCCACCACCGCTGCCACCGCCAGAGCCACCCGCAATGGGAAGCGGCCGGCCGTACGGCGCTTGCGCCGCGCGTCGCGCATGCTCAGTAGCTGGAGCCCCCCGTTCCCTCCCAACCCCGCCCCTCTCCGCCACCGCTCCCTCCGCCTAGGGGCCTGGGCGTGTGCTGGCTGGGTGGTGCGAATCTGCTGGAAATCCAGGTCTCCTGGTTTTACTAGCAGCTTAAGAAGAGTAAAGCAAGATATTGGGGCGTGGGGGGCGGGGGGGGGGGTAATGTTGCCGGCCTCGGTCTTCAGGTAATGGGGTTCCCTCCGTTGGATCGCCAAAGGACAAGGGCTGTGCCCTTTAGCTCTACCTTCCCTCCAAATTTGTGGCTTCCAACATTGAATAGTACTGTTTGGTTTGAATTCCACTTGAGTGATTTTACGTGTGTGTGTGTGTGTGTGTGTGTGTGTGTGTGTGTGTGTGTGTGTGTGTGTGTGTGTGTGTACTAGGGCTTCAACTCATGGCCTGGCACTCTTCGACTTGAACCATGCCTCCAGTCCAGCCTTTTTTTCAATCATGAGGATTTAAGTCCCTTAAAATGGGTTTGACTTATAAAGACAAATAGTCATCAGTACATTATTTTTTCTGGAGAAAGTGAAATTAAGCCAGGGTCATTCCCAATTTTTTTTTTTTTAAGTTTGTGCTGGTCCTGAGCTTAAACTCAGAATCTAGGTGCTTTTTCTGAGTTTTTGTTTTGTTTTGGTTTTTTTGCTCAAGGCTAGGGTCCAACCACTTGAACCACAGTTCCACATTAGGATTTTTGTAGTCAATTGGAGATAAGATTCTTCAAACCACAATCCTCAGATCTCAGCCACTTGAGTAGCTAGGATGTCAGGCATGAGCCACCATTGATTCCTAATTCTTGGTCTCAACATTTTGACCACAGTGAATGCAATATGTTTTTCTATTCCTTTGCTGACTTCTCAATCACCTGAATGTACAGTTTTATCTTGATGATAATCACATAATGGCTTATCATTTTCTACCTAGACTTGTATCATTAAAGATAATACTTGAGTGTGACTGGAAAGTATTAAGTGTAATTAAGACTGTGTAACATCTCCAAATGTCAGATCTAGCAATAACTTTTATCATTGTTATCTATAAAAATGTAACATTTGCTGAATCCTCAAGGTATTTTACTTAGTTAATAAGTGACTTCTGTGCAAACATATGTGCCAATGCCCTAATTCATCATTGTTTTCTTTTTGGAACTTCAATTTTAAGAATTTGATCAATTTATAGTCCTGACAAAATTCTTTCTAAGTTCTAGTTTTCCAGAAGTATATCCTTTATCTAGTGACAGTTCTTATATCTGTACCTGTTCTTGAATATCTTTATCTTAAAAAATATAAAAGAGAGAGAGAAAGAAAGAAAGAGAGAAAGAAAGAAAAAGAAGAAAAGCTCTGCTTGGTGTTTAAAATGAATGAGAAAGTAATTCTAACCGTGGAGGGGAAGGGTGCGGAAAAGGATAAATTATATTTGGAGCTTTAAATCATAGATGTATATCCTTGAAATAAAAATGTAGAAATGGCCAGGCGCCAATGGCTCATGCCTGTAATCCTAGCTACTCAGGAGGCTGAGATCTGAGGATCATGGTTCAAAGCTATCCCAGGCAAGTAAATCCATGAGAGTCTTATCTCCAATTAACCACCAGAAAACCAGAAATGGTGCTGTGGCTCAAGTGGTAGAGCACTAGCATTGAGCTGAAGAGCTGAGGAACAATGCCCATTCCCAGAGTTCAAGCCCCACAAACAACAAAAAAGAAAAAAAAATGAAAAAAAAATGAAAGCAGAAGAACAAAGAACAGTTATGCGAGTCAGAATTTTAGTAACTGTTTATCTTTTTGGGTAGTGTATGTGTGCTCATGTATGTGAGTGTGTATATTGGGGCTTAAACTCAGAGCCTGGGCACTGTCTCTTACCTTTTTTTTGGGGGGGGGTGGCAGGGAGTCGGGTTGTGGGGCCTGAACTCTGGGCCTGGGTGCTGTCCCTCAGCTCTTCAGCTTAAGGCTAGCGCTCTACCACTTGAGCCACAGTGCCACTTCCTGCTTTTTTTTTTCTTTTTGCTTATGTGGTGCTGAGGAATCAAACCCAGGGCCTCATGCATGCAAGGCAAGCACTCTACCACTGAGCCACCTTCCCAACCCCTGTCTCTTAGCTTTTTTTGAAGGCTGGTACTCTACCCTTGAGCCACAGTTTCACTTTCTGTCTTTACTACATTGGCTGGATTGAACTCTGTCCTCAGAGTTCAACCTCCTGAAGAGCTAAGATTACAGGTCAGAGCCACTAGTTCCTGGGTTTCTTACTGTTTTCTCTTGTGTCTTTCTTTGCCTTTACTCTGGAATTTGGCACATAGTGTGCAATAAGTACTTGTTAGATTAAACTCTTTGGGATAAAAACAGTTAAAACCTTGATGTTGAACCAGAAATTCAGGACCCCACCACTGTTATGACATAAGAGAAGAACAAAACACTACTATAGAAGCCCTTAAGAGGGAATCAGGCAGGGCACCAGTGGTTCATGCCTGTAATCCTAGCTACTCAGGAGGCTGAGATCTGAAGATGGAGGTTCAAAGCCAGGCAGGGCAGAAGAGTACCCCCTCACACACACACACACACACACACACACACACACACACACACACACACACACACACACACTTTTATACCCAGCCAACCACTCAAAAACTGGAAATGGAGGGCTGGGAAGGTGGCTCAGTGGTAGAGCGCTTGCTTTGCATGCCTGAGGCCCTGGGTTCAATTCCTCAGCACCACATAAGCAAAAAGAAAAAAGCCGGGAAGTAGTGCTGGGCTCAAGTGGTAGAGTGCTAACCTTCAGCTGAAGAGCTGAGGGACAGCGCCCAGGCCCAGAGTTCAGGCCCCACGACCAGACCCAAAAGAAAAAAAAAAAAAAAAAAAAACTGGAAATGGAACTGTGGCTGAAAGTGGTAGAGCTACAAAGTGCTCAAGGACAGTGTCCAGGCCAGGAGTCCAAGCCCCACGACGGGCAAAAAAAAAAAGAAAAAGGGAGGGAGATGGGGCCAGAGGGGAGTCAAAAGCCTAACAGATAGATATGCCCTGCAAAGGGTTACTGTTGCAAGAACCAAAGTAGCACCTAAAAGGATGTCTGAAATCAGATATCCATCAATTTGGATCCTGACTCTGCTACTTAATACTTATTGGGGGCAAGTTTCCTTCTTTAAATAACGATCGATGTAATACCACATGAGATTGGTAGAGGAGGAAAACAAGAATGTCCACCTTGGCTGTGTGGCTTTTTGTACATGGCAATGAAACAAAACGCACTAGATTTTTTTTTTTTTTCTGTCAAGGTAGTGATGGTGTCTTGTGTCTTTACTAATTGATTGCATCACCAGCAAATCCGGACCAGTCTAACCTTAAGCAGGAGAAAAATAGATTTTTTTTGATTGTTGCCTGCACAGAAAGCACTTCCAGGCTTAGATGATGTGTATAGCCAAGGAGACTTTCCTAGTGGGCACTGGACCCAGTGCATCTCTGTCCACCTCTTCTTTCATGCTAACTGTATTTCTCAGTACCGGGCAAGCCCCTTCCTGAGCCTCCTGGGTACACGCAAAACCCGGTCACTGGATGACTCCCTAAGAAATCCCTTGTCATTGAGGCGCACCACTAGGCGTGCGCAGAGCCCACACATGCTCGCTTGGGGATCAGAGGGTGGCGTGTCTGTTGCGGTTGGCAGCGTTTCCTTCCACGGCAGCGGCTGCAGTCTCTCTACTCTAAATTGAAAGCCTGTGCAGCCGGCCTGTTCTCCTCCCCTCCTCTTCCTGCCTGGGCGCTGCGTGCTGCTTGCGCCCTGCAAATGTCACCAAGCTATCGCCTGGGCAGCTGAGTACCATGGAAGTCCCCCCCCCCAAGAAAGGGTGTTTGGAGTGTCCCCTTTATTTCCACTGTCAAGGTGGACGTGAAGGAGAGAGTGGTCCTCATAGCAAATCGCGAGGATCGCCTGCACCATCCTCCGCCCATCTGTAACTGTGGGTTTCTGGCAATTTGCAAAGCCAGTGTCCCCTTCCGGTCCCTTTGCATGCAATGCTACGAAATGTCCTTCTGCCACCCTGGTGTGTGTGTGTGTGTGTGTGTGTGTGTGTGTGTGTGTGTGTGTGTGTGTGTTGGGGGCGAGAGGGGGGGGGAACTTGTTACTCAAGGCCCTGCAAAATGAAAGAACGCAGAGGGCTTTGCCTGTATTTTTATTTTACTTTACTGCAGATCCACGGAGCGTGACTCGCCTTTCACACTGCCATCTTAGCTTTATCCGGGCTGGGGAGCATGTGTGCTCCCGTGTCAAGAGTGAGGCTTGGAGGGCGCGGCTTGGGCACCGCGCTGGGCGGGCTGGGTGTCAGGATGGCTAGACCCAGCGCATGACGCATTCAAAGACCAGCTTGCAACCCAGGCCGACCTAGCCTGCCTTTGCCCGTTTTATTACCCTTTTATTACCCGCATGGTAGCCTCATCTTTCACTCTTAGAATCGCAGATTTTTGTTGTTCTTTCCATGGGAAGCTGCAAAAACAGGCGTTTACATTTCTTTTTCTATATTCAGATATGGAGATAGATAGATAGATAGATAGATAGATAGATAGATAGATAGATAGATAGATAGATAGATAGATAGATATAGATAGATAGATAGATAGATAGATAGATAGATAGATAGATAGATAGATAGATAGATAGATAGATAGATGATAGATTTTTTTTCCTTTAAAGAAAAACACTAGCTCCGGTGTAGTAGTGTGCCAGGAGCCATGATGTGTACCTCAGAGAGCAGATTGATGTTAATAAGTTTTATTTGAAAGATCAGTGTGTTGATGCCACAATGCTTCTAAACACAGCAAAGTTGTGTTTAACCATACACACTGAGATTGGTGAATATGTGTTTAATTCCCTGATTTCCATAATGGTGTAGGAGAGCATTTAAGAAGAAAGTTGGGAACTGACAACATTTCAAAGCAAGCTTAGTAAGGAAAGCAAATTTGGAGAAGAAATGTTCAGGCTTGAAGAGTAAAGAAATGCTTCATTCCCATGACCTTCATGCTTTAAGAGTCAAAGGATTCTGCATTTTTCACAGATTCAGTACTAAAAACTCTATTCCCTCCTATATTGAGAACTACAAACTGAAAATTGCAACATGGCAATAAGAATTCTGCTACTTTTACTTATTTGTGAGAGGCAGGGGATCTGGCTGTGTTGTACAAGTTGGCCTCAAGCCTTCCTTCTGCTTCAGCCTTCTAGTACCTGGGAATATATGTAAGGGCCCTAGGCCTGGCTTAAGATTCCTTTAAATAGAAGTTACACTACATCCCTCAAGTATCTTGACCTGTAGGCATAAACATGCTTTTTCTTTTCCTTTTACATTAGTTTTAAAAGATGCAAATTATCTGTCCAAATTTTATATAAATGACTATTTTAGCTTCTGTAGGCCATTTCTTATATATAGAGAGATTATTTATTGTAGATATACTGTGTAGAGGGGTTACAGTTACATGAGTAAGGTAATGAGTACATTTACTATCAAGTTTTGTTAACCCCTCCTTTTTTCCCCCCTACCATCCCTTCCCTCCCCAATCCCCCCCACCCCAAGTTGTAAAGTTCATATTCAACATAGTATCTTGTACATCTTGTTGTCACAGTGGGTCATCCTGTATCCTTATTTCAGCATTTTGTTATTTCCCTTCCCCTCCCCAAATTAGAAAAATGTATATACAAGTTGCAGGGCACCAGAATCAAATACAGTAACAACAGGAGTTATACCATGAGGGAAGAACATACAAAAGAAACCAAAAAAAAATGACATAGTCCATTAAAAACAACAGCAACAAAGAAAAGATCTCTTGTGTCCCTATCTTGGTGTTCATTTCACTTAGCATCATCTTATATGGTCATAATTACATAGCTTTTGACCCTTTCTGCTTGTCTGGTTTATTATCCTAGATGTATAGTTATTGCAAATAAGAGAAACCATGGGACCTATGTTTCTTTGGGTCTGGCTTACTTCACTTAATGTAATTTTTTTTCTAAGTCTTTCCATTTCCTAACAAATGAGGTGGTGTCATTCTTTCTGATGGAGACATAGAAATTCCATTGTGTATATTACCACATTTTCTTGATCCATTCATCTACTGAGGGGCATCAGGGTCGGTTCCATATCTTAACTATGGTGAATAATGCTGAGATAAACATAGTTGTGCTGGTAGTTTTAGTATGACCTTGTTTGTGTTCATTTGGGTAAATGCCCAAAAATGGGATTGCTAGATCATATGGAAGCTCTATGTGGAGTCTTTTGATAAACCTCCATACTGCTTTCCAAAGTGATTGAACAGTTTACAGTCCCACCAACAATGCAGTAAGGTTCCCTTTTGGCCACATCCCCTTCAGCATCTGTTGTTATTAGATTTCTTGAATACAGCCATTCTAAATGGGGTGAGGTGGAATCTCAATGTGTTTTGATTCATATTTCTTTTATAGCTACACAAGTTGAGCATTACTTCATGTGTCTATTGGCCATTCTTATTTCCTCTTCAGAGAAGTCTCTCTTTAAGTCTTTCGCCCAAGTATTAATCAGGCAATTTGTTTCCTTGAGGATTTGTTGTTGGAGGATCTAATTTTTTGAATTATAAGTATATTTTAGATATAAGGCTCTTGTGTGGCTAGTGAGGATCTCCCAGGATGTCTCCATTTCTAAATAATTAGTTTAGAATGATTGATGAGTGACATTAAAGACTGTGGATTTCATTGTCCAGGAGATACATATCACGTGTTTTTTTTGAAAATCTCATATGTAATTCAAGTAGGCTAGAACATGTGTTCATGACTGAGTCAGAAGTCACATACAGTGTAACTCTCCTAAAGAGAAGTTAAACAACCACAGCACTTTGTTTATAAGATAATTAGTCAGTTGGTAGTTATTATTTAGGTTAAATAGTTTAAGTTATATATTGCCAAACACTAAAGGGACATTGCAATCCTTGCTTAGAATGGTGATTTTATCCTATCATACTTCCTTAAATATATTTAATAAGGTTGTCATCAAATCCAGAAATCAGGATATATCTAAATGTCTCCAAAAGATTTATTAAGTGTGATTTTTTTGTTTGTGTTCTTCCTTGTTATTGGTTATTTTATAAAGACATTTAACTTCTTAGACTATGTTGTCTAATTAGGAAAGAGAATAATAAGAGCATCTACTCCATTAATTCTTGAGGATTAAGTTAAGTAGTAATGTGTATGACGTACTTGCTTGGCACACTACCTGGTAGGCAATAACTATTAGTAATATTACTATGTGGCTATATTAATGTTTCTTTATTTGAGATGTCTACCTATCCTGTGCCAGAAGAAGTAATAAAAACAGTTGTAGCTGGGTGTCGGTGGCTCATGCCTGTAATCCTAGCTACTCAGAAGGCTGAGATCTCTGAGGCTCATTGTTCAAAGCCAGCCTGGGCAGGAAAGTCCGCGAGACTTTTAGCTCCAATTAACCAGAAAACCGGAAGTGGCATTGTGGCTCAAGTGGTAGAGTGCTTGCCTTGAGCTGAAGAGCTCAAGGACAGCACCCAGGCACAGAGTTCCAGACCCACGACCAAGAAAAAAAAATTGTAAATAATTGTTAATAATAAAAATAGCAAAGTTTAGCCGAGCACCGGTGGCTCACCCCTGTTATCCTAGTTACTCAGGAGGCTGAGATCTGAGGATCACAGTTCAAAGCCAGCCCAGGCAGGAAAGTCTGTGAGACTCTTATCTCCAATAAACCACTAGAAAACCGGAAGCGGTGCTGTGGCTCAAGTGGTAGAGTGCTTGCCTTGATCTGAAGAGCTGAGGGATAGCACCCAAGCCCAGAGTTCAAGCCCCACCACTAACAAAAAATAAAAAAAAAAAGGTTGGTTTTTGTTGTTTTGTCATTGTAATATAGACTTAATATACCTTGAAAAGAATAGAAAGGTCTTTAACTCCCATTTCCTGCATGGGAAGCAAGAAACATTTCTTTTTCTTCTTTCTCCCTCCTTTAGTCCTGTTATACCAAAATAAATAATGCTACAGCAGCAGCACCAGCAGAAGAGAAACAGGAGGAGAAAGAGGAAGAAGAGTGGAATCCAAAGACAATACTTGTTTCCTTTAAATACCTGCTTTGGGATAATATTAATTCATAAAAATATAGATTCTTTTTATATATTTATTGAATTTTGGGAATTTTATAAGTCCATTTTGAACTATAGTACTCAGAACAGATTATAGTTTCTTAACAAATTTCTAGCAGTTGTGGTATATATATATATATGGAGGTTCAAAAACTATAAATCATAAGTTTTAATAATTTATTATAAAATAATAATTTATGTAGAAGTTATATAAATTATAACAAATTATAATTCATTATAAAATAATAAAGCACTATAAAATCATTAAAAATTATAAATAATTCCTAGTTCACATTCTGTGTCAATTAATACGCCTAGGTTAACTTTCCATTTTGATGTTTTTATTTTTATTTTTTGAAAGTAAAGAGAGATCAACTTACTAGTCCTTTATATGTAATTCTCTCTCTCTCTCTCTCTCTCTCTCTCTCTCTCTCTCTCTCTCTCTCTCTCTCTCTCTCTCTCTCTCTCTCTCTCTCTGCCAGTCCTTGGGCTTCAACTCAGGGCCTGGGCATTTACCCTGAGCTTTTTTTTTGCTCAAGGCTAGCACTCTACCGCTTTAGCCACAACACCACTTCTGGCTTTTTCTTAGTATTTTATTGTAGATAAGTGTCTCATGGCCTTTCCTTTTGAGCTGGCTTCTAACCACAATCCTCAGATCTCAGCCTCCTGAGTAGCTAGGATTACAGGCGTGAGCCACCAGCATCCTGCTCTTTTGTCTTTTTTGATACCACACTAGGTTTACCTTCAAACTAGGCCAGATGGTACCAAAAAAGTTTTTGGAACATTAGAATTCATGAAAAGCATTTCATACTCTTCCCAATTAGTTATTGGTAAGTGAAAGCATTTTCTTAATTTAGACAAAATGTTCTCATTTATTTGATGTTAAATGTTGGGCACCGAATTATTTACTAATTAATTCAGTATTTAGTTATTGATTTACTTCAGAGGAAAAAAACCCTATTTTTCTACAGGTACTCCTCAGTGTACCTCTCTGTTCCCCTGCAGTGGTGTGCCTGTAATTTGTCACTTGCTCTTGAGTCCATTCCTCTCAGTTTCCATGATCTGCTCTGTGAAGCAGTGGAATGACCTCTGCAAATTATATTTTCCACGTGTCTCTTGCCAGCTAGGTTCAAGTTAGGTAAGCTTGTGGGGCAAAATGGGTGATTGGCCAGTAGGCAGGGGAAAAAATTAATCTCACTCATTCTCTCCTTTCCCTCCCTTCCCACCTCCCCCATATCCTCCCTAAACCCCACCCCTCACACATTTTGGAGGTTATAGAACTTCTGCATGGTTCAGTTCTAGTAGCACTAGCATTTCTTCCTTGGTCTTTCCAAATGTAGGTATTAAGATGGCTTTGGGATAATATGAACCTGAGATGATTAGTTGATAATCTCTGATAATTGACAAGTGTTCTGGTTTGTTTTTGTTTGTTTGTTGTTGTTGTTGTCTTGGGGCTTGAACTCTGGGCCTGGGCGCTGTCCCTCAGCTCTTCAGATCAAGGCAAGCACTCTACCACTTGAGCCACAGTACCACTTCCGGTTTTCTGGTGGTTTATTGGAGACAAGAGTCTTCTGGACTTTCCTGCCTGGGCTGGCTTTGAACCGCGATACTCAGATCTCAGCCTCTGGAGTAGCTATTACAGGTGTGAGCCACGGGCTTCCAGTGTGTTCTGTTATTTGAAACTAAAATGTTTCAAATTGGGGGCTGGAGCTCCATGCCTGTAATCCTGTAATCCTCTCAGGAGGAAGCCAACTTTGAAGCCAACTTTGGCGGGAAAGTCCATGAGACTTAGATCTCCAATTAACTACCCCAAAGCACCGAAGTAGAGCTGTTGCTCAAGTGTTAGAATACTATCTTTGAGCACAAAAGCTCAAGGAGAGTACCCAAGCACTGATCAACCCCAGGACTGGAACACACACACACACACACACACACACACACACACATTCACAAACTTTTCAATCCTACACACCAACTCTAGCATCTTTTTTTTTTTTTTTGTCGGTCATGGGGCTTGAACTCTGGGCTTGGGCACTATCCCTCAGCTCTTTAGCTCAAGGCAAGCGCTCTACCGCTTGAGCCACAGCGCCAATTCCGGTTTTCTAGTGGTTTATTGGAGATAAGAGTCTCACAGACTTTCCTGCCTGGGCTGGCTTTGAACTGTGATCCTCAGATTTCAGCCTCCCGAGTAGCTAGGAAAACAGGAGTGAGCCACCGGCTCCTGGCTCGAGCATCTTTTCCATGTGCATTCCCTATCTAAAGTCTTAACAGTCTGTCTGAAAAAAATAAGTCATGAAAATAATTAAAAACACAAAACCACTTCATTTCCTTGGATCCTATATTTTTCTTTAATCAAGTCATATCAAAAACTTGACTGAATTGTATTTTATTTATGCCTTGGAATTTCATTAGTTAGTGATTGCTACAATGTTGTGCCTTCTAAACATCCATATTTCCCCTTCCCTCCAATTTCAGAGAAAGAAGGTCTGAAGGGCTTTTTTCTCAATATTCTGAGAATGTTGAGAGCTGGCTACTTGCTCCTAAATAAGCCTCTTTCAAAGAATTAGGCCTAGTAAACTGTGTTACCCAAGGTTACACCTCTTCATCAAATAACTCATTAATGTGACAAAATAGGCCCTGATATTCTTACTTTGATTCTTTGTGATTCTGAAGGACTATTCCAGCTCATAGTACTGGAAGGTGCTAAGGCTTTCATTGTAGTTGCTTTAGAAGTGTTCAATTTCTTTCCTGACTCTTCATCTTCTTCCCTCTCTCTTTCTGTCTCCTTGACCCTCTTTCTCTCACTATCCTCACTTCATCACAGTTAGTATTGGGACTTTTTAATAAACTTGCTTCCATGTCTGAATCAATTTCCTGAGGAAACTAATTTAGGTCAGTTAGTTTGGGGAGTGGTCTTAAGAAGCAGATTCTAAAATGGGATTTCAGAGCTAGATTATCCACTGATCTAGTGGCCAGGGGAACCCCATCTTTAGTGAATAATTTCTAAATTAACCCCCATGATCCTCAAGAATCCATGGCTTGTATAAACCCTTAACCTTTTTGTGGGTAGGCTCTGCAAATTGCTACCAGCAACAGAATATGGTAACGTTGTTGAACTGGACCTCATTCTACTGGTATGATTAGCTTACTTGTCATTGTAAATTCTGTCTCACTGGCACCTTACTGGCTTTAAAGAAGCAAGCTGCAATGAGAGAAGATTTGTGCTTTGGGTTTTGTCAGAACCACCAATTCATTAGGTCCATGGGTCCAGTATCAACTTATCATAAAATAGGAGTGACAGACCCAGAATTGTGCATGAGCAGGGCCAGGAGCTGTATTAGCGACAAGGAGCTCAGTTTCTCAGGTGGCAGCCTGCAAGGACTAGAATTCAGCAAAGAAACATGTGAGTTTGGAAGTGACTTCTTCCTTGTTGAATTTCAGATGAGACTACAGCTCCATTTCACATCTTGCTTTCAACCCAGAGTATGAAAGTGATGTATCATCTCTAGGCTATAGGGCAGGAAGTCCTGCTTCTTGGACCATTCAACATATCAAACACTAGGAAATTAGATATATCTGTGGCAGGAAAAGATGCTGTAGAACAAATGAGAAGCTTCTATGTGAAGATAACAAACAAGAGCCCAAAGATTCTGAAGCAAGGCCATGGGTTTTGTGCTGTTGTTATTTTTCCCCCTGGACTTGGGGCTAGAAATCACAGCCTGGGCACTGTCCCTGAGCTTCATTTGCTCAAGGCTAGTGTGCTACCACTTTGAGCCATAGAGCCACTTACAACTTTTTCTGAGTAGTTTATTGGAGATAAGAGTCTCATGGCCTTTCCTGCCTGAGTTGGTTTTGAACCATAATCCTCAGATCTCAGCCTTGTGAGTAGCTAGGCATGAGCCATCAGAAACCCAGTGGCCATGGGATTTTTAGAGATAAAACAATCACACACTATTTGAGAGAGGAAAAGGCCCTTGTTATGTTCTTTGGCTCTTGACAGAAACTGAATATTTTACCATGAGAGATCAAGTCAATATGGGAAGTCACGTCAAGAACTGATCACCAAAGAATGGGGTTTGGGGTTTTGTCAGAATTTCCAATTCATAAGGTCCAAGGGCCCAATATCAACTTATCATAAGACGGAAGTGATATGCATAAGCAGGGCCAGAGAAAAAATAAACACCATAAATATATGGCCAGACTTCCTTGTCATTCTTCATGGCTGCACTGGTCACTGAACTCAAACACATGGCTGCACAGCCTGAGTTCTTATGCTTTTCAGGATAAGCAAGAACAAGGCTGGGCTTGGTTCTTATTAAGAAAACACAAGTCGATGTGGTAAATGAGTAAAATCTGAAAATGAATGGGTACTGCACTGTGAACCTAATAGATGATGGCGAAATAAAAGCCACCCAGTGTTTCCAACCGTGCAGTGCACATGGCCATCCATTTTACAGATAGACACGTGGCCTAAAGAAAGAGTTTGTAATACTCGTGGGTAATGGCTTGGCTGTTTATTCAAGGGCCTGGAAGTAGACATATAGGAAGACTGGTGAGAAGGAGATCTGTGAAAGACACATATGAATATGTGACATATGGGAGTTAACCATGAAGTATGAAATCTTTGAATTACATTGTCGTGTCCTGAAAGTATTTCATGTGAATTACATTGTGATGCCCAGAAGGTATCTCACCTGGAAGACACAGTAACCAGCCATGTAGGGAGTTCTAGAAGTTAATATTTACTAGGGTCTGATTTTTGTCCACCCATTTGTGGCAGAAAAAGCATATGGATGGAGTAATCATTGTGCAATGTTGGAGGCCATGCTAGATGATGCTGACATAAGTTATAAACATAAGTTTATAGCCACAGCTTTCCCGTCCACAGTGTTGGAATGGTTATTGCTACTGTCTAGTATGCCACCATCCAGCAAAAGAGAACAAAAGCCCTTAGGGTAACTGGACATCAAGGAGACAAACCACTTACTGGATAGTTGATAACATTCTAAACTGAAGTAGTGTTCAACATGGCGATTGATATATATATTATGATGTTTGTTTGCCTACCCTGCATACTGTGCATTTGTTGGCTAGTAACATCTGAAGATTTACACAGATACAGAAGCTGAGAAATATATCAGACCAAAGGGCTCTGTTTTTTTTTTTATGTTACAGGATGTGGTTTATTAATAAATATGTTATAGATGAATGTTTTCTGACAAAGTATGGATGGCTGAAAAACTTATTCAGTGCCCAACTCAACCAATGCAAAAAATAGAAATAAAGATTAAATAAAGGACAGCGTGACAATAATCTTTGTATATACTCACTAATCATCTTTTTTCCCTTAAATTATGATTTCAGATTTCTATTTCCATAGAGATAGAAAGTGAAGCAATACATAATTTGAAAATTTTCTAACAGTCTAATTTTCACACATGTTGACTTCTTACCCTGTGAATTTTGTGACAATTTTTTGTAGATACTGGTATACACAAAATAATTTTAAAATTAGTATCACTTTACCTTTCTAAGATATGACTGTAAGGGCTCTGTTTATAATAAGTGGTATGTGAGAGTTGAATACATGTTGGTGGTAGGACGAATCATAGTCCTCCAGAGATGTCCAGAATAGAATTCTCAGAAATTGTATATATGTTGCCTTATGTGGAAAAGGGGTTTTGTAGATGAACTTAAGCTACTGGGTATGAAGGAAGTCTTCCCTAGAGCCTTCAAGATGAAGGCAGGAAATGCTTGGTCCTGTGGTTAGCACCCACAGTTCTGGAATCACGGGATTAGATGGGGGGCTTCTCTAGGTGCCATGGGATGGGCATAGATGATACTGGGATCTAAGTAACTATAGATATGGGGACTATGAGATACAGAAAGATTCTTCTTTATGTTCTGTGAAGTGATTGCAAGTGTTGGAGTTCATGATAGCAGCTTCCTGGATTTATCTACAAGACCTAGAGGAGACCATCTCCAAGTCCTGAAGGATATTTAGGCATGATACGTGGAAATTTAACATCAGCACCTGTGGTCCTAAGATAAGCTGCAGGAAAAAACTTCCTTAGGACCCACAGAACATGATGTTCCGATTGTGGTTCTAGTATCTGTATTTCTGGAGGTACCAGACAAGGATAGAACTTTCCCCCCAGTCCTTATGAACAAGCACAGTCATGTAAGGGTTTTAAGCACCAGCAGCTGTTGGTTATGGGCTGGGGAGGAAACTTCCTCTAGTTTCTGCAGGGTGAGTGCAGATGGTACTAGGATTTTATTTTTTTTATTTTAGCACTGGTAGCCATTTTTCTGCCTTTTTGTAATTAATTTAAAAGTATATAACTTATACAGGCTGACCCATTGCACCAATGAGATCTACAAGACATTATGTCAAAAAACGAACTTTACAACTGTGGGGGGGGGTGGAGATGGGAAGGGATGGGAAGGGGAAACAAAGGAGGAGGCAACAATGCTTGATAAGAAATGTACTCATTACCTTGCCCAGGTAATTGTAACCCTTCTGCACAGCATTTTCACACACAAAAAAATATATAACTTATCATGACTCCTGTCACATCTTGGCTACTGCAAAAAAAAAAAAAGAGAGAAACTTTTGAACAGTCCTTTCCTATATTCTGACAAAGTTATAATGAGGTTTATAGAAAATGGAAGCAAATTATCACTTACAATGATGGTTAAACTGGAAGATCAGAGCTCAATGCAAAAAACAAAAACAAAACTCTCCTCTAAACCCTAAGTATTAGTAATTTTGGCATCCAGTATTAAGGGGGAGATTTCATGGAACCTGAATGCACCTAACAACTGATTGGATGAAGAGAGGAGGGGCTAAGCTATAGATTCTTGAATTTCTTCTTTCCTAACACAGTAATGAACTGTTACTGCATTTCCCCATCTACCCATTTCCATCATTATTTCTCCCCCTATCACAGATCATAGGTGGGGAGCATGCTCTGAGGTAGTTCAGCATGACCCTTTCAGAGCCTCAACTAAGGCACTCAGGATCAAGAAGAGAGGGCCCCTCAAGAGGTCAGGTGCACAGAAAAAAGTGACCTGCATAAGGTAGAAGGCAAGGGAAATGGATTGTAATATGACCACAGACCCTGGAAGAATAAGTATGATTAAAATAGGAAACTCAGGGAGTTTCCAGGAAAGAACTAAAAATTGCTTTTTATTTTCTCTTGCTTGTTTGCTGACCTGAAAAAGGAGTTGAAAAATGTACTTTTAAAAAATACAATCATTTCCACCCTACTGTACTTAGTTTTGCCACAGATTTTTAGCTTACTTCAATCTATTGTGATCTTTTAAAAGCATACCATGTGCAGTACAATATTACTTAGCAATAAAAAGAAATGAAATAGAGTTACATGATACAACATGGAAACCTTGAAAATATTGTAGTCAGTGAAAGAAGCCAGATAGAAGAGGAGATATATTGTGTTTTTCTACTTATATGAAACGTGCAGATTAGACAAATCTACTGAAGCAGACTGTAAATTGTTGGTTGCCTATGGCTGCGGGGGAGACATGGGAAGGTATGATTGTTTAATGGATATGAGATTGGTAGGTAAGTGGATGAAGGGATGAAAAATGTCTAGAATTAAGATTTGTATAATATACTAAAAAATACAAATTTTTTTACCCTAAAGGGGTAAGTTTTGTGTTATGTGAGTATATTTCAATAAATTTTATTTTAGGCCTTGGATGTAGCTCATTGGTAGAGAACTTACCTATCATGTGTGAAGCCAAGGGTTTAATCTCCAGCTGAAAAAGTAAAATGCAAATAGGAAACAAGAGGAGATTGAATAATTTCAAAATACAGTGCAACTAAAGAGGATGAATATGGCTGGGAATCTGTCTTAGCTATAGAGTGCTTGCCTAGCATGCATGAAGCCCTGGATCAGATTCCTCAGTACCACATAAACAGAAAAAGCCAGAAGTGGCACTGTGGCTCAAATGGTAGTGTGCTAACCTTGAGCAAAAGAAGCTCAGGGATGGCACCCAGGCCCTGAATTCAAGCCCCGGGACAGGCAAAAAAAAAAAAAAAAGGATGAATATTATTAAAGTAGTTAATTTACATATATGGAAATACAACAGTGAGACCTGTTGAAATTGTTTAGAAGAGGGAGGGGAAGGAAGAGTCATAGATTGGGTGAGTTTGATCAGGATACATTATATGCACATATGAAAATGTATGTATGGATAGAAATGTCAAGATGAACCAATGTAAATAATACATACATGATTTATATATTAGCATACCTATAAATTATTTTTAAAATTCTTCCATTTATTTTTGTTCACTTGTGGGGCTTGAACTCAGAGCCTGGGTGCTGTCCCTGAGCTCTTTTGCTCAAGACTAGTACTCTGCTAGCCACAGTGCCACTTGTGGTGTTCTGGTAGTTACTTGAAAATAAGAGTCTCTTAGACTTTCCTGCCCTGGTTTGTCTTCAAACCTCTATCCTCAGATCTTAGCCTTCTGAGTAGTTAGAATTACAGGCATGAACCACCCAGGACCCAGCTCTTCCATCATTTTTTTCCCCATCATTTTTTAATGAGAGTAATTAAGCTAGTTTTACCACCCCAGGCAAATCTTATTGCTTATTCTGTGTTTACCCCAGACCTATTCGTTGAATTGCTTTCTACCTCAGGATGTTGACTCCTGTGTATCTCATCATGTAGGATCCTTGGAAACTGTCTGCTGATGGAGTTTATCCCATGGAGATGCCTTCTCGGGGGACTGAAATAAAAGAGTAGAGGCACATCAATGTATTTCTTTCCAGTCCCTCAACCCCAACCCACCTTCTGCTTTTGAGTCTTTGGCAGTAACCATGTCCCCTCCTGATTAGGCTCATGCAAGGCTGCTCCTTCTTCTTGGCTCCCCAGCAGGGTTCTGATAACTCTGCTTCCTCTCTTTGACCCTTCAGGACTAGAGGTGTTGACAACTTCCATCTCCCATGTTTCCCATGGGTTTCCTTTGCCCTTTTTACAGCCCTGAAACAAATTCCTTTGTCAAAAGACTATTCATGCAACCATCTGGACCAGTTTGTTTTCCTGGAAGAAGTCTGACTGATACACCCCAAATCTCAGTTGACTTGCTAACAGGTTTACTTTCCACATATGTCTGAGTCTGATAAGAGAGCTCTATCTATCCTTGGAATTTTGCTATCTGAAATTCTTTATGGCCTCCTACCCGAGGCAGGGGAAGAGTGTGGTCAAAGTTGTCATGCCATACTTGAAGAGCCAGGTTCGAAGGTGGCTTGCATCTCTTCTCCCCACATTTATTGGCTAGAACAACTCAAAGAGCCCCAAGCTAACGGAAAGAGAGGCAGGAGATGACAGAGTAAACATATGACATGGATTCTGGTTACAAAAATTCCCTTAGGATTTTTTTTCTTTTTTCTTTTCCAGTCCTGGGGCTTGAACTCAGGGCCTAGAGCTTCTTTTGCTGAAGGCTAGCACTCTCCCACTTGAGCCACAGTGCCACTTCTTTATATGTGGTACTGAGGTATTGAAACTAGGGCTCCATGAATGCTAGGCAAGCACTTTACCACTAAGCCACATTCCCAGACCTCCCTTTAGAACCCTTTAGAAAGATATAGACAACACTTCACTGGCCCTAGCCCACTTTTTTGTCTTTACCACCAATAGTGCTCCATACCTTGGTTTTGCTTGAGCTGTTTTTTGACTCATGTTTCTAGTTACCCTCTTCTCTACAGGGCTAATGTTTGTCTTTATTTCACAACTCAGCTGAACTACTAGCTTCTCCAGGAAACAACCTGAATGATCCTTACTACAACTTCTTAAGTACTGATTTTTCTTTGCTACCACAGTTCCAGGAAACATCTCCATCAAAATGTCAATTTTTAAAATTATAATTCCATTATTTCTTCATCTTGTCCATTGATTTGTGTTTCTTGTTTTTGTTTTTTTTTGGGGGTCCGGTCATGGGGCCTGAACCCTGGGCCTGGGCACTGTCCCTCAGCTCTTCAGCTCAAGGCTAGCGCTCTACCACTTGAGCCACAGCACCATTTCCAGCTTTTTTCTTTTTTCTTATGTGGTGCTGAGGAATCAAACCCAGGGCCTCAGGCATGCAAGGCAAGCGCTCTACCACTGAGCCACCTTCCCAGCCCGTGATTTGTGTTTCTTGAAGACATGGACTGTATTTCACTTGTTGAGAGGTTTATGATCATCATACTAGCCAGGAAATGCTTCTGACACTTAGAGGAGAAACTAGAGATGATAAACATCCTGAATTAAATGAGATAGTCCCTCATAATTGAGAGCTATCTCTGTCCTTCAAGACTTTCAGTGCCATACTGAATTTTCAAATAGATTGTGTTTGTTAGAAGTCTTGTCATTGTGGGCTGGGGATGTGACTTAGTGGTAGAGTGCTTGCCTAGAAAGCATGAAGCCCTGGGTTCCATTCCTCAGTACTACATAAACAGAAAAAGCCAGAAGTGGCACTGTGGCTCAAGTGGTAGAGTGCTAGCCTTGAGCAAAAGAAGCTCTGGAACAGTGCCCAGGTCCTCAGTTCAACCCCCAGTCAAAAAAAAAAAAAGAAAAAAAAAGAAAAGAAAAAAAGAAAAAAAATTCTTGTCACTGTCACAGAATGCTTGATATAAACATCTTAAGGAAGAAAGGACTTACCCTGTCACGGTTTCAGAGGTTTCTGCTATTATGGCAGAGATGTTACAGTGGAGCAGCCAAGAAAAAGAGAGACAGGTAGACAGAAAGATAAAAGAGAAAGAGAAATTACACTAGCAAGCTTTCTTCTTTCTCCTTTTTATTTCAGCTAGGTCTCTAAGCTATGGGATAGGTACTGCCCACATTCAGGGTAAATCTTATCTCCGCTTGATTGATTCTTTACGGAAATACCCTCAAAGATACACCCCGGGGTGTGTTTTGTTCATACCTAGGAGATCTGCAATCCAGGTAATCAAGATGCATCATTACATGGATGAAAATCTTGCTTGTGTCTGAAATTAAAATTGAATTCAGTTTTACATGTAAGAGGAATTTGGTATATAGTAGAAACACACAACTGAGTTTAAAGAAAAATTAGAAATTTATTATCTAATGACCCTCAACTGGGTACTTTTTCCATTCTGTGTGATGCTAACTGGAGTGCTAGTCAATTGGAAGGTTAACAAAGCTTGCTCACCTGACTAGACGCGGATCTGGAGCGGTCTGCCAGAGGACCCCAGACATTCTTGATGTGGTCTCTGCATATGGCTAGCATTCTCAATGGCTGGGTTCCAAGTGGTGGCAAGCAAAGTCCAAGTTTAGCTCCAGAAGCCCCAGAATAGCACTTTGGCTGCTTTTCTTTATCTCTATCTCTATCTATTTGTATAATTTACATATATTATATATTATATATGTAATTTATTAATTACAAATAATTTATTGCTATTGTGAAGGTGTTATACAGAGTGTTTACAGTTATTTAAGTCAGATAAACAGTACGTTTCTTTTTGAACAATGTCACCCCTTCCCTCACTCTCAGTTTTTCCCTCCTGTCCCCACCCACAAGTTGTATAGTTTATTTTCAACATACTTCATAGTGCAAAAAATTATATTTCAATATGGTAGAAAAATTATATTTAGCTACTTTTCTATTAGACAAAATCAGACTTTAGACAGTTTCAGACTTAAGATGAGATCATGTAAATGCTACTTTTCTTTGTGAAAGGCAGCTTGCCTCTACTAGTAAGCAAGGGACTATTGAAGACTATCTTTGGAAAATCTTACTCAAAGCTTAACATCACTAGGATACAGATACAATTTAATTCACTTCTGTCAGTCTTTCTTTGCAATTGTCACATTCATGAAGTCAGCAGTTAGATTTAAGTATCTGATTACTTCTTTGTGTTTTCTGGTGAAATCTTGCCAAAGTACCATATATGTATTTTGTTCATTTTAGTCTTTCTTTGTACTAGATAGATATACACACATATGTACATATATATATGCATATGTTGTAGGCATGTGGGTATTTTATATATATATATATATATATATATATGTATATATGTGTGTGTTCCAAACTTAAATGAACTCATATCTCTGATCAATGGCATGGATTAGGTTATAAGCTAATAAACAAATAAACAGTTAGTTCTGTGTTTCCCCAGTTGCTAAAATGTGTAATTCTTATAGAAAATATAGCATTTCCCTTCTCTCACTGAAATAATTATTTTTAATTTGAACCACATTAATAAAAAAAATCTAGATATATTTTATGTTAACAGTTTAATTAGTGTTCCACAATATGGATAGTTTCTTATTTACCTACTACATAATCATATTTGAATAAAACTATAATCATAGTTAACTATTGTAGATTTCTGACATTCCAAAGTGACACCATTTTCTGCTGTTCTCAAGAAATAAAACTAGCCATTGGACCTTTAAATAAAGCCAGGCTTATATACAAATATCTTTGTCCTGGGCGCTGTCCCTCAGCTCTTCAGCTCAAGGCTAGTGCCCTACCACTTGAGCCATAGTGCCACTTCCGGCTTTTTTCTTTTTGCTTATGTGGTGCTGAGGAATCGAACCCAGGGCCTCATGCATGCAAGGCAAGTGCTCTACCACTGAGCCACCTTTCCAGCCCAACTAAAACTAATTTTATAGAACTATACCTACTAATAATCTGATTTTATGATCTACTGCTTACGCAAGTATAATACATTGCTCTGCATTTAAGGGTTTATTTTTTTTAATAGTTATACTTTTGAAATACAATACATAAATGGGTCTTTGATTATTAAATTATCAGCATTGCTATAACACCTTTTTTTTTTTTTTGGCAGTTCTGGGCCTGGGCACTCTCCCTGAACTTCTTTTGCTCAAGGCAAGTGCTCTACCACTTGAGCTACAGCACCATTTCTGGTTTTTTTTTTAGTAGTTCACTGGTGATAAGAGTCTCATGGAGTTTCCTGCCTGGGCTGGCTCTGACCATGATCCTCAGACCTCAGCCTCCTGAGTAGCTAGGATTACAGGTATGAGCTACCGGTACCCGGCTGTAACATGATTTTTAAAGCAAGTAGACCAATACAGAACCCAAATTAAATAGATCAACATGTCTGTTCTGATATGAAAAGATGTTGAAAATACATTGGTTTAAAAACATTTATTTTTTAAATGTCATATTAAATTTTAAAGGGGGGAGTATATTACAGTGCATCAATAAAGAAAATAATTATATTAGAGTTTATTGCAACTCCTTACCATTCCAGCCTTTAAAACAACTTGAGTGAATTCTTGTAAAACAACTGTTCACATTATTAAGCTCTTTGTTTTTTAAAAAATGTCCTCATCTATACAATGCAAAAACTGTAGTACCTATCTCATAGGTATGTTACTGAGTTAATTCATGGGAATGGTTTTAGGACAATGCTTAGCACAGAGTAAATGTTCAACAAATGTTGAGCATGATTTTTTTGGTCTTTTCCATGGTCTTTTTATAACTCCTCTTGCTTTGAGGAAGGCTTCTCTGAATTCTATTTCAATATCCTTTCCTCTGGTAGCCTTTTAGTTTCATGAATTTGAGGGAAATGTCCTCTAATCTGCTTTCTATATTTTATTTATGCATGTATTGTACTTTCTGACCTCTAACCCCATTGAACTTACACTTGGAAGAGGAAAGGAGTAAATTGCATTGCTCTTCTCATTTTAAACTCTAGCTAGCGTTCATAGGAAAAAGTGAGTGAAAGCTACAGACTCTAGAAGGTGCTTGCCTTGTTAACAGACCAAGGCTAATTACCCAAAACCAAACCTTCTTATATTTATACTTCTGAATTTCAATTCCTCAATAAACCAGGCACATAATAAAGCACTCTTGTTTTATTAGTTGACCAATTAGTATTTAAGAAACATGGTACTTACTTTTCCCCAAAATTTGAAGCCAAAAGAAATGCAAAATGCTGTCTATGAGCAAGAAATTTTGTTAAATGAACTCAAGGGCTGATATGACATCTTTTCATAGGAAATATAGTGACCACAATATTAATAAAAGATGACTAACCCTTGCCATTTAAAAATCATTTTTGTAGTCCTCCAGCTCTAAAAGTGATACGTATTCAATTAGAAAAACTTGAAAATTCATTATAAAACTTCATCAGTAATCCCATAACCCAGAAATAACATCTGTCAATATTGTGGAAGGACAATTATGGAAGCATATCTGAAATAGCCCTGTCACTACCATGAAAATAAATTGGTCAAGCTGAAAGGCAAAACAAATGGATCATTGTTTTGTTATTTGTGTTCTAGGCTGGTATTTCAAATTGTGTATTTAGGGTATGGGTATGACAGTGTGCACACCTTTTGAACCTTATATGTAGGAAAAGATTGTTCTTCCTTTTCTTAACTATCAGTGGCTTTTTTTTCTTTTTGCTGTGCTGGGATTGAACCTAGGGCACTGTGCATGCCAAGCAAGTGCTTTTCTACTGAGCTACATACCCAAGCCCCAAACACTGCAGTTTTAAAAAGCTCATTCTGTTAAGTTCTACTTTTCAGATTGATTACTAATCAAATTGTATAATCTTACCCTTTTAGCTTAGGAAGCCCAGTGTTTTATGGAAGTCAACTTATGAATTTATTTAGACTGTTGAGATAGTTT
Source organism: Dipodomys merriami (assembly GCF_024711535.1). Taxonomy (NCBI): domain Eukaryota; kingdom Metazoa; phylum Chordata; class Mammalia; order Rodentia; family Heteromyidae; genus Dipodomys; species Dipodomys merriami. Next base: position 34,886,592 of record NW_027206179.1, on the reverse strand, counting down.
ACTAAGCTAAGTTGAGTAGAGGGCAACGTGAGTTCAAAATTGTTTTTGTTGTTGTTGTTGTTGTTTTGTGTTGTTGTTGTTTTTTGGTTGTGGGATTTGAACTCTGGGCCTGTGCACTGTCCCTGAGCTCTTCAGCTCAAGGCTAGTGCTCTACCACTTGAGCCACAGCACCACTTCCTGTTTCCTGAGTGGTTTATTGGAGATAAGAGTCTCATGACCTTTCCTGCCTGGGCTGGCTTTGAACTGCCATCCTCAGATCTCATTTTCCTGAGTAGCTAGGATTACAGGCATGAGCCACTGGCGCCCAGCTCAAAATTGTACTTTTTTTTTTTTATTTATCACTTACTGGTTTTTTTTTGTCCTGAGTCCATACTTGGAGCCCAATGAAGTCAGTCAGTCTCCAAGTAGAGATGATAATCCTGTCTTCTAAAGTTTGTTTGTTTGTTTTTAATTAGGAAAGAATAAGAGAGTCTTGACCATTATAGGTAAGCAACATTCTGTCCTTCTTTTTTTTTTCTTTCTTTTTGTCTTGAGACTTGAACTCAGGACCTGGGCACAGTCCCTGAGCAGTTTTGCTAAGGCTAGCTCTCTTACCATTTTGAGCCACAGTTCCACTTCCTGTTTTTGAGTGCTTACTTAGAAATAAGAGTTTGCCAGGGACTTTCTTGCCCAGGCTGGCTTCAAACTGAGATCCTCAGATCTCAGCTTCCTGAGTAGCTTGGATTACAGGTGTGAGTTACCAAGGCCCGGCTCTGTCATTCTTTAAAATAAACTGAGACCAGCATACAGATGCACAGTAGAAATGAGGCATATTTAAAACATTATGCTTAGTTTTGTTTGAGATATTAATGTTTCTTTTTAATGGTAAATATGTTTCCTGTCACTATACATATTTTTAAAAATCTCATTAATATATGAAAATCCTCACTCTACAAACCACTTCCTCTTTGTATTTCCTCTTCATCAGTACTCTATATTTTAACTAAGTTTTTTTTCTCTTTTTCTTTTTTCTTCTTCCCTGCTTGTTTGCTAAGAAAGGAAGAAACCAAAGTTTTGTTCATTTTATTTGATTTATTGACTGTATTTTTTTAAATTCTTGGCTAAATGTTACTTTACTGATTAAATTCCTAGAATATCAATTTTCTGACTTGATACTTGTGTTTTACTTAACTGGCTCTCAAGATTGACAACTAAGTTTCATTTCTGTTTTACAAACTAATTTCATAGTAGCAAAAATTCCACTACTGATTAATGCTAGAATAAGTTTTTCAGGTTCAGGTTAAATCTAATTGTGACATAGATTCTGCATTTCTTCTGAAAAACTTTCTATTTTTATATAAAATGAAACAGGTCATTCCCCCTCCAAATATGATGCTTTTTGTTTAATTGATCCTAACTAAAATGAAAATGTATGTGCACAGAAAGTTTAGGAAAATGCATTAAGGATTTTTTTTTGCTTATGACATTACATTGGATTAAATATATCTAACAGTAGCCTCCTCTACAGAATATTTAACCTCCAGGCAGGATATATTTTGGAGGCATTCCTGGCTTTACAAATCATACGACAATTCCCTATGGATAACTTCCAATATTCCAAAACAAAGCTACAAAGCTGGGGTTCAAGCTTCTTGTATATGTTGAAAATAAGTTTCAAGATAGTAAGAGAGAGGAGTAGACAAATGGAGAGAGGAAGGTTAGAAAAAAATCCAGTCCTAATATTCAATGTATATATGTGAAAATAGAACTAGGTAAATTGAAGGGATGGGTAGGGCTGGGAGACAGAAGGGAGAATGATGAAAAGGTTATTATCTATCAAGATACATTGTACTCACAAACTGACATGTTGAATTGAAACCACTTTGTATAACTTCTTAAGGATAATAATTTTAAAAAGATAGAAATGGGGACAGGATGGAGAAGAGCATAAATGACTTAATGATATCAATGTTCTGCTTCTTAGATTGGATGATATTTATAATAATTGCTTTTTGTAATTTACATTTTATTGCATGTATTAGCAGTCTTATTTATTTTTAAATAAAATTACATTTCTGATATTTTTATTTTAAAATTTCAAATATAAAATTGAAACAGCCAGGCACTGGTGGCTCTCACCTGTAATCCTAGTTATTCAGAAAGCTGAGATCTAAGGATCACAGTTTGAAGCCAGCCTGAGCAGGAAAGTCCATGAGACTCTTATCTCCAGTTAACCAACAAAAAGCTGGAAATGAGCTATGGTTCAAATGGTAGAGTACTAGCCTTGAACACAAAAGTTCAGGGACAACACCCAGGTCTTGAGTTCAAGTGTCAGGTTTGGCCCAGAAAAAAAAAAAACTTGAAACAAGAAGAGAAAAAACATTTATGTAACCTGCACTAAATTTAAAAAGTATTAATATGTTGGCAAATTTTACAATTTTTATATATGTGCATAAATTAATTTTTGCTGAACTATTTGAAATTAATATGTGCATACATATGATACCCCCAAATTTTGTCATGTGACTTCTAACAATGTCCTACTTAATCCACTGTTACCTCCAATAAACTCAGTGATTCAAAATATTCAAATATTTATGTGTATGGTGTAATTCACCCAAAGTTCTTTTTTAATAACTGACATTTTGAAGAGTGTAGACCAGTTGTTTTACATAGTATATCCTATATTCTGATTACTTCCTTGATGTTGAATCTGTTCTTGTACCTTTATTTTTATAGACTAAATCCAAGGAAATGCATATTTTTCAAGATACTGTGTTTATAATACAGATATTGTTTTACTTCATGTGATAGAACTAATGTCAGATTGTCTCATTATTGTCGATACAAAGTGTAATGTTAAGTTTGAATGGTCACTGTCAGTTTTCCATGTTTTAAAAGTATATTTTATTACTTGATATTAATAAGAAAGCTCATATGTGGGAACTTGGGCACTACAAGGATATCCTGTTTTCCCAAATAAACTTTCAGTAAATGGCTTTTACAGTTATTACAAAAATTATTTTCTAATCCAGTCATATAAAAAAATTAATGCCATTGTTGCTTTTTAAAGAATTATATCAAGAGTTAGAGTTTTTGTTTATATGAGTGATTTAATTTTAATGATTAATATCATTCTATAGAAAGGTTGACCATATTAAATATACTTCTATGAACTTGATTATCTCCATTTCACATTAATATATAAAGTCTAACTTCCAACATAGTGGATCTTTGGGAGACAATTTTTTTGGGGGTGTCAGGTCATGGGACTGAACTCTGGGCCTGGGTGCTGTCCCTCAGCTCTTCAGCTCAAGGCTAGTGCTCTACCACTTGAGCCACAGCGCCACTTCCGTTTTTTTTTTTTCTGCTTATGTGGTGCTGAGGAATTGAACCCAGGGCCTCATGAATGCAAGGCAAGCGCTCTACCACTGAGCCACCTTCCCAGCCCAATTTGGTTTACATGTGGGTAGGAGGTTTGAACTCTCAGACCTAATAATGAGATTAGTAGAGATTAGTGGAGAACTTGGGTTTTCTCTCTTTCTTCATGTAAAAGAGTCCATAAAGATGGGCATTTGGAAACCAGAGAGAGGAATTTTATTAGAACTTGATTATGCTGACACCCTGATTTCAGACTTTCAGTCTCCATAATTGTAAGAAAACAAAATGCTACAGCATAATGCTACCAAGTCCATGGTATTTTGTTATAGTAACCACATTGAATTCATAATACATACAGTTTTCTAAATAGCATATTGTTGTAAGGTAACTTAATCATAAGAAACAGAGAAGCCACATTTTGAGAGGTCAAATTGGGAGTCTTTATTAGAAAGCTGGTGTCTGCAGGAGGACTCCTCTCCCAAAGACCTGCAGCCCTGCAAATACACTTAACACTGTTAGAAAACTGAGCCTTGAGAGCAGAAGAAGAAAAAGCAGAAAAACAATACCAGCAATCCAGATCAACTCCAATGAAGAGCTGAAGCAGGATACCATGTTGGCAGGGAAAAACCAGGAGCACTCACAAGACATAATGGTACCTGAGCATGTCTGTGCCTAAATAGGGTCAGGGGAAAGGTCACAGGAAACTCGAGAGTCTCCTAAGTTCAAGGCACAGAACTGAGAGGTCCAGTAACCTATTATCCAAGTCCTTGCCCCTGCTAGTAGGAATTCAGGCATGCCCATTACCTGGGAAGTGGAGCTTCACCTTCCTCCACCATGAAGAGAAGATGGATAAATCCAATTCCCTATCCACCACGTGGCCGAGATGGCATCAGCTAGACCCAGCCTCCTCATTTCAATAGAACCTATTATTCCACATTTAATCCTACTATTTACTAGTGTTTTTATGAAGACACTGTAGTACAAGTACAAATAACAGTGATCCCAAGCAAAGGGTTCTTTTTTGGGGGGAGGGGAGGTCCGGTCGTGGGGCCTGAACTCTGGGCCTGGGCACTGTTCCTCAGCTCTTCAGCTCAAGGCTAGTGCTCTACCACTTGAGCCACAGTGCCACTTTCGGCTTTTTTCTTTTTGCTTATGTGGTACTGAGGAATCGAACCCAGGGCCTCACACATGCAAGGCAAGTGCTCTACCACTGAGCCACCTTCCCAGCCCTGCAAAGGGGTTCTTATACTTGGCCTCTTCACAGAACTGAGAATAAAGTTCTACATGACAATTCAAGGAAGTTCATTCAAAAGGACTGATAGGATTTAGTTTGGTAGTTAAGAAGTATATGTAAAGGAACTGAATTTATATAAGCTGAAAAAAAGAAAGTTTAAGAGGGCCGAGAGAAATGTTTTTTTCAGTGTACAAAGTAGAATTAATATATATATATGTATATATATATATATGTATATATATATCTTAGGGGAGGAATCTGTAGACATAAATCCTCTTAATAACTAAGGTACTGTTTATCAAAACAAATACCAGGAAATTAAAACATGTTTTGAGGGGTAAGCAAAGGCAGGCGGTGGGGGTGGGGCATAGGAACGGAGGAAGGGTAAATGCTGTCATTATATTCAGTGTACATTATGTAAAAAAATGAACTATGTAACTTGTGGGTAGGGACAGAAGAGGGAAAATGGGTGACATTGACCAAGAAGCATTATACTCATAACCTGACTTATGGACTTGTAAACCCTTTGTATTGCTTTACAACAACAATAATAAAAGATTAATTCAATAAAAAACAAAAAGAAAAAAAACAAAGGAAAACTATATATAAAAGCCTGTACACAAATATTCATAAGTACCATATTCATAGGAGCCAAAAAATGGAAACAACCTCTCCAAATGGAAAAGTCCTCAACTGATGAATGAAAAATCAAATGTGATACCCCATATGCTAAGTATTAAATTAAATCCCCAAAAATGAACAAAGTACTGATTCATGGTACAAGATGGATAAACTTAAAACTATTATACTAAATGGAGTTCAACACAAAAGGCTATATTATGCCATTCTATTTATATGAAATGTTTGAAATAGGAAAATCCATAAAGACAGACAAAAGGCTAGTGATTGCCAAAAGTTGGAAGAACGGCCAATGGAGAGTAATTGCTACTGGGTGACACAGGTTTGTTTTGGGAGTGAAAAAGCCGTTTTGGAATTAGGTTGTGATGATGGTTATATAACCTTGAGAATATACCAAAATCCATAATTTTATACACTGTAAATTTTTTCTACTTCCTCTTTTTTATCAATAAAATGTTCTAAAATTCCACCTGAATTTTTTCTTTTCTATTGAAACACACACAGAGAGAGGAAGAGGGAGACAGAAAGAGAGAGAGAGAGAGAGAGAGAGAGAGAGAGAGAGAGAGAGAGAGAGAGAGAGAGAGAGAGAGAGAGAGACAGAGAGAGAGGGAGAGAGAGAGAGAGAGAGAGAGATGTAAAAGAAAAGAAAAAGGGAAAGAAGGAAGCCAGATGGAGTGGTTGGAAGAGAGTGCTAGGGTGGAGGTAATCATTTTTATGAGCACAGCAGTAAGGTAATCTTGGCAGTCACACAGGTGAATATTCTAGCTATCAGTAATATTCATCACTTGAAAAGGTTTACTCAGCACAAAGCAGAACTCCATTAGACATTCTATTCCCTTGTGGAAGCACAAGTAAGAATATCACAACCCCTATTCTATCAGGAAGGGGCTCAGGGGCCCTTGTCCCAGTCCCCATCCCAGTATCCAAGTAGGATAGAAGACCAGCAACAGAGACTAGATGAGTTTGCTGAATACAAAAATGCTTCCATTTTAGAGCTCACAAATTCTCAGTTTAGTCTATGCCTCAGGTTTAGGTTAAAGGACTAATAGTAGATGAAGCAAACAGTTTTGTTGTTTTGTTTTTTAAGTATTAAGTTTATATACAGCTTGAGAGGGATGTCTAAAAGTGTTAAACCTATATTTATTCGAAAGTATGTGGATTTCCGACTTCTGTTTATCCCTTCCCCCCACATACATTTTAACAACAATGGGCTATTACTGAAAGATAAAGTTTCTGAATATTATAGTGTGGCAAAACAATACAAATTGTGGAAACAGTTTAAACTAGCAACATAGAAAACAGGGTCACTGAAAACTGTTAATTATAAGGAAATATATTTTGCAATTTTGTTGGGTGTCATTGTATATTTCAAGATTGGTTTAATTTCCAGTTTTAAAGATAATTTTTTTTTTCCTTTCTCTGAGAAAAAGCCCCAATTAACAGAAGCATAACCAGTAATTTACATAACAACTAAGCTTGTTGGCATTAGAAAAACTTGGCATTTGGTTTCTCTTTAAAAGAAAAGTTTGGACTCTATAGGACATATCAGAGGGTTTTTGTTTTGTTTTGCTGTTTTGTTTTTCCTCAGTCCTGGGGCTTGAACTCAGGGCCTGGGCACCATCCCTGAGCTACTTTTGCTCAAGGCTGGCACTCTTACCTCTTAAGACACACTGCTACTTCTGTTTATGTGGTACTTAGGAATCGAACCCAGGGCTTTATGCATGCTAGCCACATTCCCAGAACTCAAAGGTATTTTTAGTCTTCATGTTTGGTAATAGACCCATTACTTCTTTCTTTTCCTTTATTAGCATACTTTAGGATTTCATTGAGACATTTATGTTATGTCTACCTAGGAGAACAGTCCCTCCTTCTTCCTCTTCACCTGCCTGAAATCTGCCAGTAATTTCCTGACTGTGAGTCAGCAAAGGATCCCAGGCTCTGAGGTCACTTCCTCATCTGCTGAGGTCATTTCCTGAACTATCCGATCTCGCCTCCCTTGGACAGCGAGAGATTCCCCAAGCTCTGAGATCACTCCTGCATCCACTGTGGTCTAGCATCCTGCTTTTCCCTATACAATCTGGCTCAACACCATCCCTTCTTTTTCTCTTTTTCCTTCTTTGTCTCTGTGCCCTTCCTCTCATGGGGTCTGGCAGTTTGCTCTCCCCCAATAAACTTTTCTGACTGAACCACCTGGCAGTTTTCTTTTCAGCAAACCTTATAATTTGCACTAAGTGTTTACAATGCATTCCAATCAGTCTCCCCTATCTTCTCTAGCTCTGTCCTTATTTCCTGAAATCTGCCTTTGACTACGTGGTTAGGTCATGTTTCTCAGCAAGGCTAAAAAGAACTTTTAAATGTTTGCTTTGACCCAATGGCACTTACTTCCCAATGGCACTGTCTACCACCTTGTGGTATTGAAGAAAGGAGGCAGGCAGGTCTGGCCAGCGCCATATTGGCCACATGGTAGATGGTAGGTCTGGCATCTTGTCTTCATGTTGGGGGAAGGACCCTCTACCCCAATCACTTGCCTCCCAGGTAATGGGTGTGACTGGACCCCAGGAGGCCAGAGCAGGCACTTGGCTGAGAGGTTACTGAATCTGTCAGTCTAGTGCCTGGGACTGGGAATTTCCTGAGGATCTGCTCCCTGCGCCAACCTGTTTAGGCCCCGACCAGCCTAGCTGCCAGGACTCCATGCCACGGTGTGTTTATTATGTGATCATGTCCTGTCTCCTGTCTCCTGGCTTGTCTCCAGTCATCATGGAGTCCCAATTCAGCTCTCCATTGGAGCTGAACTGGCTTGTTGGTATTTTTGTTCTTTCTTTCCTGTTTAACATGTTTCCTAGCTATGTCATGTGTATTTGCATGCTACAGGCCTTTGTAACAACTGGAGGCCTGCAGCCTGTTAACTGTATAATAAAGATTCCAATATTCTATATATTAAAATGTGGCTTCTGGGATGATTTACCTTACAACAGTATTCCTGGCCAGATATTAGTATTCTTGATTTTCTCCAGATCAGCTATATTGTTTTGAATGTTTGTGTCTGTTCTGATTCTCCACCCCCCCTCGCCCCCCACTAACCATTTCCCAGGTATTCCTTCCTTTTCTAAGCTTGCAAATTTCTGCTCATTTTCTCTGTGAATACACCTGGCTGTACACTGGATCAGTCACTCTTGGTGGGGTTCCTGTTCACTCTACTGCTCTGGGAATAGCCTCTTGTGACAGCACTCCTAGGCAGAGGTTCTCACTTCAGGCGTTTGGCCAGATTAACTTTGACCACTCACCCCAATGTGCCAATTAATGAGATAAAACAATGGTGAAGGGCAGAGAATTATTAGAAAGCTGAAAGAGGGTGAGGAGTCCAAATGTTTTGGCCCATCTTCAGAATATTAATATGAATTTTAGGCTAAAAAAGAGGAAGAATTGGGGCAAGGGATGTGAGTTATGTTTAAGTATGCAAGGACCATCAAAGGTGTGGGCCGGTTGATTGGTAGCTCAGGATTGGTCAGGCAGAGCTTTGTGTTTAGGAAAGATCAAACAAGCCTAAGAAGACAGAGACCTCAACAGATCAGATTAGGATTTAATCATTCCTGCAGAGATACTCCAAGTAACCCAGAGCAGAGCTGGAGAAACAAGAAGAGAAGGGTGTGTGTGTGTGTGTGTGTGTGTGTGTGTGTGTGTGTGTGCGCGCGCGCGCGCGCGTGGGTGTGTGGGTGTGGGTGGGTGTGGGTTTAAGTATAGTTGGGGATGACAGTTTCTTGGGATGAAGTTTAGGATTTAGGACTTCTGCCCAGGATGGTTAAACAATTTCAAATAAAGCCACTGAGGAGGTTTGGATGGGATTACCTGATAAGATTCCAGGGAGGAGAATTCTGGGAAGGTTCCCTGGAGGAGGGTAGTCCATGGGCCATGACATGGGAGCAGCGTGAGTTAAGCAGACTCCCATCACCTTTTAACCAAGAAGGAAGACATTTGTGCCTGAGGGATAGATTCAAGGCTTGTTACAACCTGTTTATGAATCAGTTATGTTTCCTGGATTCCAAGTTGACAGAAGAAAACCGTGGCTCAGTGCAAAGGAAGCAAATGCACAGTATTAGGCAGAGTATTTGGAAGCCCAAGTAAAGAGTCAGTGTGTGTAGTAAAAGCAGTTCTACTTACCTGGTATCCTTAGTGGCTGCTCACTCTGCACACACTCTAAGGAGTACTGCCTTCCACAGAGGTGCTTTGAGAGTCTTCTTAAAAGGTGTGTGTGTGTGTGTGTGTGTGTGCGCGTGCACGCGCGCGCACGTGCGCACGTGCATGTGAGTGGGACAGGCATCTGAGAAGGCAAATCTGCCACAAAATATGGCCTCAGCATTTGAGAATACAGTGGAAGTGGGAAGACCTTTCTGATCTTCAGACTCCCCTGAGGAAGACCATAAAAGATGTCTCTGGCCTTCTGAGATATCTTTCAAAAGGTGATACCTGGAGGAAAGACATACCTTTGTCTAAGAAGTCACAGAGTCTTGCTAAGACTCACTCCGCACTTATTGCATGACAACACTTGACCTCTAGTCATATTTCTCCACAATTATCACTCTTCATCAGACCTAAGCATTAAAATATGTACATTTTTCTCCTTAGATCTTCATTCCTGAAGACTGTAACAGCATCTTGACCTCGTCATATTTCTCCACAATTATCACTCTTCATCAGACCTAAGCATTAAAATATGTACATTTTTCTTCTTAGATCTTCATTCCTGAAGACTGTAACAGCATCTAAAATTTATATTAAATAAATTTGCAGGTTTTCTTGTTGTTCAAATGACTTCTGCTAAAGATTCCTCAGCCGTGAACCTAATAATAGGCAAGAAAAGATTTCTTTTTTCCTTCAATAAACCATTTTATTGGCTTTTTTTATCTGTATAGTTTCCATGGAAAACTATAATGCTAGAAGAAAGATACCACATTGGATTTTTTTTTTTTTTTTTTTTTTTTGTCAGTCATAGGGTTTGAACTCTGGGCTTGGGCGCTGTCCTCAGCTCTTCAGCTCAAGGCAAGCACTGAACCACTTGAGCCACAGTGACACTTCCGGTTTTCTGGTCATTTATTGGAGATAAGAGTCTCACGGATGGGGCTGGGAAGGTGGCTCAGTGGTAGAGCGCTTGCCTTGCATGCCTGAGGCCCTGGGTTCAGTTCCTCAGCACCACATAAGCAAAAATAAAAAAGCCGGAAGTAGCACTTGGCTCAAGTGGTAGAGCACTAGCCTTGAGCTGAAGAGCTGAGGGACAGCACCCAGGCCCAGAGTTCAGGCCTCACGACTGGACCTCCCCCCCCCCCCAAAAAAAAAAAAAAAAACACAAAGAGTCTCACAGACTTTCCTGCCCTGGCTGGCTTTGAACCTTGATTCTCAGATCTCAGTCTCCTGAGTAGCTAGGATTACAGGCGTGAGCTACAGGTGCCTGATTGACTTTTTAAATTTGTAATGTTGGTTCAATAGTACCAAGCCGATAGGTCATTGTGAAGGTCAAATGTAATTCTGCATATAGTGTGTCTGGCTTATTAATAAATGTTACTCTTTTATTATCTTTCATCATACAGCGTGTGCAATGATAGCAGGGAACAAGACAGCATAGCACTTGGCCTAGATCAGGCACTCAATAATAAATATTTAATGAATAGAGAAATAATTCTGTTTTCTTTACAAATTGTTTGCAAATCTCATAACTTCTTACAGTATTCAAGCAAATATTTCTACACACACACACACACACATACACACACACACACACACACACACACACACACACACATATTTCCATGGGAAACGGGATGAGGTTGCAACTATTTTGCCTTCTTTTGGATTGCAACTTTTTCTGTGTTTGTGATGGTACTGGTATTGAACTTAGGACCTGTGCTTGCTAGGCAATTCTTCAACTGACCCACACCCCTACCCTTTTTGTGTTGGTTATTTATCAGACACTGTCTTACATTTTATTTTTGCTATTTATTTACTTATTTATTTTTGTTGGTCGTTGGACTTGAACTCTGGGCCTGGGTGCTGTCCCTGAGCTCTTCAGCTCAAGGCTAGTGCTCTACTACTTGAGCCACAGCACCACTTCTGGCTTTTTTTGTTTGTGTGGTTCTGAGCAATTGAACCCAGGGCCTCATGCATGCAAAGCAAGCACTCTACCATTGAGTCACCTTCCCAGCCCAAATTTTTTTTTTTTTTGGTGTGAGTGGCCTTGATCCTATCTCCTTCCTATCTATGCCTCTAATGTAGGTGGAATTAGAGTAGTGGTGTGGATCACCACTTTTGGCTTATTTATTGTGATAGGGTCTTACTAACGTTTTATCTCTAACTAATTTTTGCCTTCCAAATAGTCATGTCTTCTAGAAACCTAGGTGGGTATTTGAGGTAAGAAATACTGTTTCTTCATATTTGTAACACATTGTTTTTTGCTTTTTGGGGGGCTGAACTCTGGACCTAGACATTGTTCCTCAGCTCTTCAGCTGAAGGCTAGCACCTTACCACTTGAACCACAGTGCCTCTTCCGGCTTTTTTCTGTTTATTATGGTGCTGAGGAATTGAACCATGCATGAGGTAAGCACTCTACCACTGAGCCAACTTCCCAGTCCAATATTTGTAACACATTTTATAAAGTTATTTATTTCATTTAGATTAACTTGCTTAATAAAGTTCTAGAACATAGTCTCAGTTTCATTATGATTACTTTTTCAATTTTAATTTTTTAATTGCAAAGGTAATGTACAGAGGGGTTATAGTTACATAAGTCAGGTAATGAGTACATTTCTTTTTGAAGTGTCAGTTCCCCCAGTTTTTCCCCCCCAGGCCCCTATTATGATTATTTTTAAAATAGGAAGGTATTTATTGAATAACTTTCAAAATATGTTTCTGTTCTTTTTGCTGAAATTCATCAGACTCAGTGATGACTTAAGTCCTGAAGCCATTAGAACCTATAGATATTCAGAGAAACAAACAATTATAATTTTAATTGTGGCTAGTGAAAATTCACAAAAGATAAATGAATACCAGTTGGGTAATAGCTTTTTATTCTTTTAGACTTTTTTTAAGGTTTTTATTTTTAAGATTTTTAATGGGAGAAGCATTTTTCTCTATTGCTAAATTAAAATTTTCATGTGTTTAAATTTAGAGTTACTGTCTTATAAGGTACCCTGATTATTGCAGACTTTTACTTTCCCTATTGAAGAATTTTATTAACTGAAAATATCTGTCTGGATAATGCTTCTAATCCTGAAATAAGATAGTCATCTTTATCATTTATGGAATTTCTATATTAAAATGAAGAAGTAAAAGAATACATAAAATATGTAACTTAGTCAAAAGTAATTATATGAGCTGGGCACCAGTGGCTCAGGCCTGTAATTTGAGCTACTCAGGGGGCTGAGATATGAGGATTGTGGTTAGAAGCCAGCCTAGACTGCAAAGTTCATGAGACTTTCTAATTAGCCACCAAAACAAAAGCCAGAAAGTGGGGAAAAAAGTGGAAAAACTCAACAGAATGCTACTTGAAAACACAAAAGCTCAGAGATCATGCCTAGGCTCTGTTTTAATGACCTAGGACCAGCTGTGAAAAAAAACTGTCTTTTCTATCAAAGTGTAAAGTTCCTGCTTTGATCTGATGACTTGCTATTGTTAAGGAAAAGAGAAACTGCTTTGGGATAAGAAAGGATAATAAAATGTAAGATTTGTCTTAAATTGTTTTTTTTTTCCAAGATGGAATTACAACAAGCCCCAGACTTTTATAGAAATAGCAGAAGGGTATGGGTATATTTTAAAATTACTTGTGAACTGTTAATCTTATTTCAAAATCACCTCATGTAAATACATTTTATCCTATTCAAAGTAGACAATCACAACCAGATTGTGAACCTGAGCTCAGCCAGTCTGAGCAGGGGGCATGTCCTGCTGTGTTAGGAATAAATACTTAAGCAGACTCTGCCTGTGTGCTTGCTTGCCAGATTTTTGGCTGGTGGCAAACCCTTCTGTGCAGCAGTAACTTTTGCATTGCTGAGACAACTTTTTATTTTCATGTCTATCATTGTGACTCCAGTAGTTCTTGGAGAACATATTTATAAGCGCACACATGAAAAAGAAATTATATGAACCAGGAAGTTATAGAGATTACCTGGATGGATGTAGAAATAGAAAAGTTACAATTTATAAATATTAAAAGGGTCAGATTCCTCCATTAGAACCAGAGTAAACTAAGAGTTACAAAAATAGCAGTGATCACCCTTCACGCCACCTATTGGATGCTGAGTTAGAAGAAGAAAGTGAGGCAGATGGGCTATTTGCCTTCTTTGAAATGTTGAAGAGCTTCAGAGTTTCTTGATTAGGTAAGCATGTCTGGCTAAGGGAAGTACTAAGGGTCAATTATTTTTCCTAGGTTTTGGGTAGGTCATAATTACATCTGTATGATTTAGAGAAATAAAAAAAACAACACCCATTTTGGCCACCTAGAAATGTTGTTTAAGGATTTGGAATTGCTACATGGCTAAGTCTTGTGCGTTTTACCAGTTCAGAATGTATACAGACCACAGATAAGAGCATTATTAGAAAAGCAGTTATTCAGGTAATTTCAGCCTGCACAATTTGCAGATAGCCTGATAAATTGATAAACTAAAACCTACCTGACAATGAATTGCAGTCAGAGGGCTGCAAAACACCAAGACAGGGAAATAAGAATGAGAAAATAAAGATGGGAAAGTCCGTCTTTGATGCCACCATCTTATGGAATAAGACACAGAAGAGACACACTAATCAGAAAGCTGTCTTCAAGGACTCCCATTTCTCCATATTTAACCTACGGCCAAAGTCTATAATAAAGAATATGGCTGAGATAGGCAGAAGTACTTGTCTTACAATGACAGTTCTATGCCACATACTATCTTTATCTGCCAGTTTTTTTTCCTAATAAACTTTCTTACTACATACTATGTTCAAGACTGGTTTGAAATTCTTTTGCCAGATACAAGGATCAAGATCAACTTAGCTGACCTAAACTTTCTGGTAATATATTTAGTGAATTTGTTTGGAATTGCGGGATTAAATATGTCTTTTTCTGAGTTGGACTCACTGAAAGGTAGCACTCTAATTTTCTGAGTGGAGAGCAGGAAATGTTTTTCCCATCTCAGAAAGCATAAAGACGACAGATGAGAGCCACTACTTTGAGTCCTTACTCCAATCTCCTATGTGGGAAGGAAGGGGGAAATGTTTTTCTCTATGTTTCCACTTCCATAATATTTTTCTGTTATTCTAAAATAAATCCTTGGTAAAATTAATTAATAGGAATTTACACAGGTTCTGAAATAATTTCAGGTAGGGAAGGTAAACTGTTATTCTGTGGCTTCGACTTGAGTTTAGCAAACAGGAGATCTGTAATAGGAAATCTGAGGGGCAGAGAGTGAGATTATGGTCTTGGCTGCATCCACAGATCCTTATAATCCTTTTCATACCTCCTCAGTACAACCCTTCTGAGTTTCCTGTAATTGCTTGCACCTCCTTTTTTGCATCTAGGGATTATAATGACCCCCAATTATTTTGTTCTTGGGTTACTTCATTAGTGTTTGTTGATTCATTAACCTTGCTCATACCTTTATAAACAGTCCCCCCCACCCATTAAACTCTCTTCATTCTCATCCTCTCCATACTCCATACAGAATTTGAAATTCTGATCAATTTTGGTGGTGGCCATAAATTTCTGAGTAACTCTGGGAATAATAATTTGCATTTTGCCAGGCACTAATGGCTCATTCCTGAAATCCTAGCTACTGAAGAGGCTGAGATTTGAGCATGGTGGTTTGAAGCTAGCTTGGGTAGGAAAGTCCACGAGACTCTTACTCCCATTAATCACAGAAAAAACCAGAAGTGGTGCTGTGACTCAAGTGGTAGAGTGCTAGCCATGAACAAAAGTAACCCAAGGGCAGCACCCAAGCTGAGAGTTTGAGCCACAGGACTGGAAAAAAAAAGCATTTTATTTTTGTTTCTGTAAAGCCTAAATAGATACCCTAATTAATGTCAGTGTTGAATTTTCAGAAAAATAATTTGACATTCAAACTTCTAAAATGTTTTCCTGAGGAAACTATAGGTAATATATGACCTTCGGGCCAAACCAAGTGTCTTATTCAGCGTAAACTTTTGTAAGATAGTTTATATGACAAAGATGTTTCATGCCCATGCCCAATGATTTAATGACCTGTTATTAACCAGCTGTATTTAATCTAACATATTGTTTTAGCACTTAATTGATGCAGTCAGTCCTCCCATACAAGATAAAACTTGCTTGGGAACCCCTCTGACTATTGTAGTTTTAAGTAATGAGAGTATACATTAAATGTTTCTGTAGATAAAGAATGATAGTTTCACGGGCTGGGAAGGTGGATCAGTGCTTGCCTCGCATGCATGAGGCCCTGAGTTCGATTCCTCAGCACCACATAAGCAGAAAAAAAAGCCGGAAGTGGCGCTGTGGCTCAAGTGGTAGAGCGCTAGCCTTGAGCTGAAGAGCTGAGGGACAGCGCCCAGGCCCAGAGTTCAGACCCTGTGGGGGCACATGGGCAGCAAAGATGGTACTGAGAGGGTGTTGAGCGGGCAGAGCCTGATTTGTTTATGTTCAGTGCTTAAACAGCTCATGGAAGCTTAGGTGCATGATAAGGTGTGACCTTACAGTGATTGGTTGGTTCCTCTTCCTCCCCAAGCCACCCGGTCTTTTGTGCTTTTAAAAAGAGCTTGCTGTGTGTTCATAAACGAGTTCCTGCTTGACTGTGACTCCTCACTGCGTCTGTCTGACTGTCCCTGGGGCTAAGGGAGGCTGGGGAACAGGCAAGGAGCACACTTACCTTTCCTGGGACCCCATCTTTCTCTTTCCTGGGACAGACAAAGACCCGACAAGACCCAATGACCGGACCTCCCCCCCCCCCCAAAAAAAAAAAAAAGAATGATGGTTTCAGTGATTCTATTTTTTTTTGTCCAATAAAAGATCTCATTATAATAATTGGAAGTGACAGGATCATGTGCTCTCTAGGTAAGTTGTATTATGAAGGAATAAAGTAATCTTAAAATATAACTGCAGTTGTGATTTTTAGAAAAGGAACTTTATCTTTCATTGAAGGGCAAAAGGTCATTCATGGAATATTTTGTTAAGCATATAATTTATACAGTGATATCACTGAAAATAAAAGAAATATCCCCTAAAGCATTTGGCCACTGTATGAAAAAGGAAGTTGGTAGCAAGAAATGGCTGTTGCCTGGACAACATGTATGTGCTTCTGATAGGTCAAGAAACTTGGACCAGGTAAGTTGTACGGGAGCACAAGGGTTGAGACCTTGAAGTGAGTGCAGTAGAGAATGAAAGGACAGCAATAAATTGATAAATATAGACAGCTCTTTTTTTTTTAAGTCTTGCTATTAAAGCTAGAAGAGAAATGAGGTGTTATGTTAGTGAGATCAAGAGGGGTGTGGTTTATAGACTGTATGTACATATGTGCTTAAGAAAGAACTTACTAGATCTTTGATGCTGGAGAGTAAAGTTATAGGAAGATAGAAAAAATGAGGCACAAAATAGAGAAGAAGAATAGTTGGAGTAATGTTAAGAGAGAGATGGAGGACTTGAATGCTTATGTGGGTGGAGGGTGTCTCAGGAGGGAAGATAGTTTATCCACCATAAAATTAGACAAGGAAGTGGTCCATATGCCAGGTGCAAGCTGGCATACAAATGTGATAGTAGAAGTACTTATGAAAATTCTCTTCTGGGCTGGGAATGTGGCTTAGTCGTAGAGTGCTTGCCTACCATGAATGAAGCCCTGGATTCTATTCTTCAGTACCATATAAACAGAAAAAGCCAGAAGTGTACTGTGGTTCAAGTGGTAAAGTGCCAGACTTGAGCAAAAGAAGCTCAGGGACAGTGCTGAGGTCATGAGTTCAATCCCAGGACTGGCAAGAAAAATTCTCTTCTCATTAATTATAAAAGACTGGGGCTGGGAAGCTGGCTCAGTGGTAGAGTGCTTGCCTTGCATGCATGAGGCCCTGGGTTCGATTCCTCAGCACCACATAAGCAAAAAGCAAAAAGCCGGAGTGGCGCTATGGCTCAAGTGGTAGAGTGCTAGTCTTGAGCTGAAGAGCTGAGGGACAGTGCTCAGGCCCAGGGTTCAAGCCCATGACTGGAACCAAAAAAAAATTTTTTTTCTATGAGTAATATATGGTTATCACAACCCAAAAAATGGAGCTATAACTTTAGCCGGGCGCTGGTGGCTCACACCTGTAATCTTAGCTACTCAGGAAGCTGAGATCTGAGGATCGCAGTTCAAAGCCAGCCCGGGCAGGAGAGACTGTGAGACTCCTCTCTCCAATAAACCACCAGAAAACCGGAAGTGGCTCTGTAGCTCAAGTGGTAGAGCGCTCGCCTTGAGTTGAAGAGCTGAGGGACAGCACCCAGGCCCAGAGTTCAAGCCCCACGACCAACCAAAAAAAAAAAAAAAAAAAGACTGGGAAGGTGGCTCAGTGGTAGAGTGATTGCCTTGCATGCATGAGGCCCTGGATTCGATTCCTCAGCACCACATAAGCAAAAAGAAAAAAGCCGGAAGTGGCACTGTGGTTCAAGTGGTAGAGCGCTAGCCTTGAGCTGAAGAGCTGAGGGACAGTGCCCAGGCTCAGAGTGCAGGCCCCACAACTGGACCAAAAAAAAAAAAAAAAAGACTTCAGTATTAATTACTTGTATAGCTGAAAAAATTTACTGTTTGTTCATGAATTGTTTCCATAATGTCTTGATTCCTGATTTAAACTAGGTTGATTCTTGTTTTATCTTTATTTTTAAAAATTATTTTATTGTGCCGGGTGCTGGTGGCTCACACCTGTAATCCTTGCTACCCAGGAGACTGAGATCTGAGAATCATAGTTCAAAGCCAGCCCAGCAGGAACGTCTGTGAGACTCTTATCGCCAATAAAGCACCAGAAAACTGGAAGTGGCGCTGTGGCTTAAGTGACAGAGCTCTTGCCTTGAGCTGAAGAGCTGAGGGACAACACCCAGGCCGAGTTCAAGCCTCACAACTGACCAAAAACCCACCAAAACATTATTGTTATTGTAAAGGTGATGTACAGAGGTGTTAGTTACATAAGTCACCCCTTCCCTTGCTCTCTTCTAGTTTTTCTCTGCTTCCCCTCCCCCGAGTTGTATAGTTCATTTTCAACATAGTATGTAATAGGTATCACTCTTGTATATGTTCACCCTTTTTTCCACCCTTTCTTTGACTCCCCTTATCCTCCCAAAGACAGATAAACTAACAAATCTGACAAAAGGTAAAGAAAAAACAGCAACAAGGAAAGAAATTTCTTAGAGTTCATTTTTATAAATATGCTCATATGCATATAGCTATTAAGCCTATGTGATCCTCTCTTAAGAATATCCTTGGGAGCTGGGAAGGTGGCTCAGTGGTAAAGTGCTTGCCTTGCATGCATGAGGCCCTGGGTTCAATTCCTCAGCACCACATAAGCAGAAAAAGCCAGAAGTGGCACTGTGGTTCAAGTGGTAGAGTGCTAGCCTTGAGCTGAAGAGCTGAGGGACAGTGCCCAGGCCCAGAGTTCAAGCCCAGAACTGGCAAAAAAAAAAAAAAAAAAAAAGAATATCCTGGTCCCACTGTGTGAACACCTAGAAACCTATATAATTTATCATGTCCAATTGTAATTTATTTTGTCTTTTACCATCTAGTTTTTATTTGTGATTTACAGGCACATTCTAGTTATGACAAATGAATAAGAGCAAGAAACCTGTGTTTCTTTGGGTCTGTCTTCACTCAATGTAATTTTTCTTTTTTTTTTTTTTCTTTGGAGGGGGGCGTCGACCGTGGGGCTTGAACTCTGGGCCTGGGCGCTGTCCCTCAGCTCTTCAGCCCAAGGCCAGCACTCTACCACTTGAGCTACAGCGCCACTTCCGGTTTTCTGGTGGTTTATTGAAGATAGGAGTCTCATGGTTTCTCCTGCCTGGGCTGGCTTTGAACCACGATCCTCAGATCTCAGCCTTCTGAATAGCTAGGATTACAGGCGTGAGCCACCAGCACCCAGCTCAATGTAATTTTTCTAGTCTTTCCATTTCCTTATGAATGGTACAATATCATTCTTTCTGATGGAAGAGTAGAATTCCATTGTTTACATAAACCACATTTTCTTAATCCCTTTGTGCTGATTCCATATCTTGGCTATGGTAAACAATACTGCAATGAACATGGCTGTGCTGGTAGCTTTAATGTGGCCTTGTTTGTGGTCTATTAAATTACAAACTAGGCTCATTCTTAACATGGTAAGGCTATCATTCTAAATCTATATTTACAAACATATTGTTTGACTACATGGCAGCTTAGAAAAATATATTGTATTTAAGAAAATATTGTTTGTTTGGGTTTTTTTTTAACTGTATTTTTTTTGTCTTTTCTTTTTTGGTACTGGGGGTCGAACCCAGGACGTTGCACTTGCTAGGCAAGCACTTTGCCACTGAGCTATATCCCAGCCCGGAAATACTGTATTTTAAGTAAAACTCATATTCCTTACTAAAACTCACAGATCTCAATATCCGCTAGTTAGTTATCTTTTCTCTAAATTCATCCAGTATTATTCTCGTATTTGCTACTACTAGCAATGGACAAAATGTCCTTTCTTTCCCCAATATGTCAACTTTGTTCCAGATTCAAACCATTTTTACTTCTGCTTTCTTTTTTGGGGATTCAAGTCCATGCTCTATGCATAGGATTGTCTCATTGTCATCATTTAGGGCTGAGTGTGGCCTCTTCATACCTTATACTCCACCCAGACACTACTTCATTACTGCATTTTGCTTTAACTTTTTAAATTAACCAAAAAATCCACTTTATTTTGTGTATCTTCCAAATTAACATGAGCTTGGTCCATATTTGGTGCTCTATACTTCTTAATGAGTATATACAAATGACTCTTACTGCTCTTATTGCATTCAACATTTTTTTGGTCAGTAACCTAATAAAAGACATAGAACCACTTATCAAATCTGTAGTCCTGGGTTTTATTTTTTCTGTAGTTTCTTGTTTTCATTTACCTTCCTCTTCTGTGTACTCTCTACATGCTGGTTTCATCATCATGAATTCCTTTAGCTTTTATTTTGTTGTTGTTTTTAATATCTCCTTCAACTATGAAGTATAGCTCTGATGGATATAAAGATATAGGTTGACAATTAGGCTTGCCTTTGTATGTGACATATGTTTCTCATTTGTAGATTTCAATGTATTTTATTTGATCTATATGCTTAGTGTTTTTATTTTTTAAAAAATATTTTCATGCAAGGGTTGGGCTCTACCATTTGAGCTACAGCTCCATTACTGATTTTTTGCTGGTTAATTGGAAATAGAAGTGTCATGGACTTTCCTGTCCAAGCTGGCTTTAAATTGTGATCCTCAGATCTAAGTCTTCTGAGTAGCTAGGATTGCAGGCATAAGCCAGCAGTACCTGGCAATATGTTTTAACTATATTATATGTAAGGTTTTTTTCTTTTATCTTGACTATCTGTTTTGTAAGCCTCTGCTACCTACATGATCCTCTGGGGAAACGTTCTGATATACTTTAGGAAATATACTGTCAATGTCTTTGGTTTGTACTCCTTCTCCTTCACCTATTCCACTGGTTTTAAGTTTGGTCTTTTCATGGTGTCCTAGAGGTCTTTCATGTCCTGTTATAGTTCATCTTAGTATTCTTTATTGTGACTTTCTGATTGATCTAGTTCCCCTGGTTTATCTTCACTATCTACTACTCTGTTTTCAATAAGTTTTATTGTAGCAATTAGACTTTTGATTTTTTTTTTCATTTTGGGTTGAGTTCACTTAAGATCTGGGTCTGGTCTCCTATGTCACTCAGGGAGAAAGGAAGTTTAAAATCTTCTGTACTCAGTACTTACTTGTTCTTTTCCTGGACTGCATATGCCACTGATGTTTTTCAGTCCTACTGCCTGCAAGTGCTCTCCTGTTCTACTTCATATTTACCTCATCATTAAATTCTTTCATATTTCCTCTTCCTCTTAATCATAGACTCTCACTTTTATATATGTGTATATTTTACACATATGTATTTTGTGAGCATTCAGATTTGTCATGAATCAAAGAGAGATGTGCCTTGCAACTTAAATACAGTAAGAAAACAAAAATGTGAAATGAACTCAAGATAAGTATTCAATTTTTTTTTCTTTCTTACAATTGTTTCTAACATATTTATAAGATGATTTCTTTGTTGCTTTGTATATCCCTCCCCCATGGTATAATCCCTGCTTTCACAGTATTTGATGTTGGTATGTTGGTATAATTTGTGGAGGGGAAGGGCAAAAAGAAACCATTTAAATAGGGATACAGGTGGACCCATTGCAACAATGAGATGTACAAGTCTTAATGTTGAAAAACGAACTTTACAACTATGGCCCGGTGGGTTGGGGGAGGGAGAAGATGGGAAGGGATGGAAAGGGGAAACAAAGGAGGAGGCAACAATGCTTGATAAGGAAGGTACTCATTACCTTGCCCATGTAATTTAACCCCTCTGTATGGTATTTTCACAATAAAAAATTAAAAAGACATTGTTAAAAGCCACTTAAATCTCTCATACTTTCTCTTAATACTTTTATTTGGATATTGCTGTTAATTTTATCCCTCTATTTGTAAGATGAAGAGATTCCACTTCATATATGTTCATTTAGAGATTTCACTTCATGTATTTTATTTAGTTTATAGTGAAGTGAGGAGGCTGAGTCTAGGTAACGTCTTATAGTTATCCTGGTGCCTTGCTGAGTGGAGAGGGATTTCCACCAAGCACTGAAGTTTACAAGTGAGAGTGAGACCATTCCTTGAATTGCAGATGTCATGCTGTTTAGCCTTAGGAAATTTGCCTTGAGAATACAATGATTCTGCCTTGATTCTCCTTAAATGGTTTTATTTAATGGCCTCTGAGGCTATCTCCCTAAATCTCTGAGCTGCATCCCCAAATGGAGATGTCTATTTGTACCTGTGCTACTTCCAAATAAGGTCTGCTTTTGTTAAAGCTTGGTCTCCACCCCAAGCATTTGGTTTTTGTTTTTAAAAGCTTGGTTCAACTTCTGTTCATGTTTTGAGACAGGAGTCCACCTGCAAACGCTGACTCTCCAATAAAAGACTCCCAATCTGAACTCTCTAAATGTGGCTTCTGTGTTTCTCACCATCTGAGTTATGGTTCAACAATAGATTATCATACTCATCAAGAGGTATGTGTGTGTGTGTGTGTGTGTGTGTGTGTGTGTGTGTGTATGTATACAAACACATACATGTATATTTGATGAATGGAGGCACATTGCGCGTCTGAACATTGTACTCCTTGTTTTATCTTTAGCCATAGATTAAATACACTGACATAATGAATGTTTAACAGACTGCTACCCAAATGTTGTCACCATGTTTACTTGTAGAAGAGCATTTTGTGGTAGAGAATATGCAGTCCAAGTCTGCTTTTATCCATATGTTAATGCTTTCTTTTCTGTTGTGGAGGTTCTTGATATGGATACTGTACTATCATGGAACGTTACACCTAAATAAATAAGGTCTTAGATAAGAAATCTGAGTTCAAATATTGATGATTTTTTTAAATGATTCATTGTTAAAACTTGTCACAACTTCTTGTTTTGAAATTTTTCAAATCAACAGAAAAATTTAAGAAATAATAAATATACTTCTCTAGGTAATGTTCATATTTGCCATTTTTTTTACCTTACTTTGTAACTAATAATACTTTTTTAGAGTTTTGAGAAGATAACTAATAAAAACTTCACATGAGTTTTATTGTTTTGGCCACAAGTAGATTTATAAGCTCTATGAGACCAGGAACTAGATTTATCTTGTTCATTGCTACATCCCTAGTACCTAACATAATATTTGGCTTAGAACAGAAGATCAACAAATAGACACTGACTAATGGGCTGAGTTGCTCTTTTTTTATTTTTATATTTTACATTTGGTCCTTACTAGCATCTCAAATTAATCAAAGCTTGAAAAAGATTAAGTTTCTTTGATCTTAAAGCAAAATATTGATTGAGGAGAATATGTCTAAGTCTTTTTATTATCTCAGCCCTTAATTCAATTTAACAGAGTGCTCATTAAATATTCCCTGGTAACATAAAAAAGAAAATTTGGGGAAGGCATCAAGGAAGTTCCATAGGTAATTTAACTTTGGAAAATGATATCATTTGGAAGAGTGAGTTTATACATATTAGAGTGATCTGAGTGGACCTGGTCTCCAAGTTGGCCTCTGTTGGCTCTAGAGTTGGTGTTCACAAGAGAGGAAGAACAACAAACACATGGCAGAAGGAAAATAGAATTCATAGGCATAAAGGAGACTTTGTTAAGAGTGGCTGTTGTTAAAATTTGAAATTGAGTATTTATAAAGGTAATGCTCTTCAGTAGACATCATCTTTAATTCTATTATGAAATGAAAAATTCTTGGCCTGGTAGGGAGCCTTGGTTGAGCCCTGAAACTTTCCTTTTCTGGGTGTTGGCTCTTGGTGTCTGTCTCTCCAGGCTTTTCTCCAGGAGAATTTTTCACTCTTGGGACCAGTCAACTTAGGATGAAGAGGATGGATATGTGGTACGTTAGGCCTTACGGTTAACATTTGGCAAAACAAACAAAAATACAATTTGATAGGGCTTAAGTAGTAGCAAATTTCCAAGTTATGTGTCATTGCATTTTCTCAGCATGAACAGTTATGGGTCCCTCAGGAATTTGGAACTGTTGGTTGTGCTCTTTCTAAAGGGGAATGTGGTTAAAATAGCAGCAGTCAGCAGGAGCTGGCAAGCAAGGCTGGTAGCTACCTCTTGGTTCTCATAAATAGATTTATAAAAATGGATATGCTGTGAAACTTGATGGCCATGATGTTATCACATGAAAGTTTATAGAGAAAACTGCCCAGCTATTTTGGACTGTTAATTTGGGCTGGATTCATAATGCCCTTCTTAATAGTTGATTGGCTATTCTGTCAGCGTTATTTCCATGACTTACAGAAGATAATTTTAAATATTTCCTTAGGAGTTTATCTTACAATTGTATAGTGTCATATGTTGCCCTTTAGTTTGATTATTCTTATCTGCAGTGGAAACAATATGTTGCCCTTTAGTTTGATTATTCTTATCTGCAGTGGAAACATTGTCCCAAAAGCTAAATTTGGGCCTAGTGCCAATGTCCCATGCCTATAATCCTAGCTACTCCGGAGGCTGAAATCTGAGGATCATGGTTCAAAGCCCGGGCAGGAAAGTCCGTGAGACTCTTATCTCCAATAAACCACCAGAAAACCAGAAGTGGCACTGCAGCTCAAGTGGTGGGGCACCTGCCTTGAGCTGAAGAGCTGAGGGACAGCGCCCAGGCCCAGGCCCCAAGACCAAAAAAAAAAAAAAAAAAAAAAGAAAAGAAAAGAAAAGAAAATTTGGAATAAAAATGGCCAAGAAGAGTGGGCATAAGCTGAAGTTATAAAACAAAAGCAAAATACAGGTCCTGGTTACAAGGCAAACCTGACCAGTGTATACCCAGGAGAAGGCAGGGAAACTGAAGGGGAGAGTTGGAGGACACAGACACAGGAAGCAGGAATTCTAAGCCACATTAGATTTCAAGAAAAGTTTTGAGCTGTAGTTTGAACTCATCACTATGTGCTTCCTAAGCAGGCCCTCTTACCATGGAGCCATACTTCCAGCACTGGTTTTTTTGCTAGTTATTTTTCAGGTAAGGTCTCACTTTGGCACAGTTGGATGATCCTGGGCACAATCTACCCATGTTAGGCTTTCCATTATCTAGGATAACACATGTCCTGCTGCATACAACTCATCTTTGAAAAGGAGTCTTTAGGACCTTTTTTCTGTCCAAGCTGGCTTAGAATTACAATCTCAACACACTTAGTTTCACCAAGTAGCTAGGATTATAAGTGTACACAACCCAGTGCCTAACTCAGCTCTATATTGGAATAGGGCATATGATTTGAAATACAGGAATATAAAAGAAAGGTTTAACTCAATGGCAGTAAGATTGGTAAACATAAACATGAGTGGAAGGGTTATTCAAGCATATTTGCTGCTCAGATAAGGTAGAAAAACTGTCAAAATAAAGCTCTAGACAACAAGTGTCTGTTCATATTATTTTAAGAAAACAAACTAGATGGGGTAAACAGGAATCCTAAATAGTACTCCAGTTTGTTATGGAATTGGGATGGATCATACCTGGTGATGACTGTGATGTTAGCTGCAAATAGAGAAGGATGATACTGTTTATGTTGCCTCCTTTGGCTAGAGGATAAAAGTCCCCTGATATGTAGGGTCCCACCAGAGATGGATGGGTCAAGAACAATTAATGAATTCCAGGGAGACTATGAGCAAGAATAGAGCTAAGAGTTAAATTCATGAATTCAGACAAGTTTGAGTATACTATGAAATTGAGATGGCAGATAGACTACAAGTTCTAGAATGGAAGTGAGGTAGCCTGTTTTCCTTCCTTCCTTCCTTCCTTCGTTCCTTCCTTCGTTCCTTCCTTTGTTCTTTCCTTCCTTCCTTCCTTCCTTCCTTCCTCAGTTCTCTCTCTTTCCCTCCTTCCTTCCTTCCTCAGTTCTCTCTCTTTCCCTCCTTCCCTATGCTAAGAATAGACCTTGGGCTAAAGATAATCCATGGCCCCAAATAATCTAGAGTCAAGTGAGTAAACTAGATTATAATCAAGAATGGTAAGATAAAGTAGGCGTGGATGTCCTATAGGAGCATGAAAAGTGGTGGTAAGAAGCACAGATTGTGAGAAATGGAGAAGGTTATCACTGACTTGGGTTGTAAAGGATGAATGGGACCTGCTCCAACCTTGAGTGGTTCTATTGATTTGTTGGTTTGTTTTTGTGTATTTAATTATACTGGAGATTGAACCTAGGGCTTCTTGCTAGGCAAGAGTTCTACCACTTGAGCCAAGTCCCTAGCCTTTTTATTTCATTACTGAGAGGTCTTCCTACGATTTGTTTGTACTCTCCTCAAATATGGAGGCTCCCAAATACTGGAGCTACAAGCATGAACCATTATGCCTAGCTACAGATGGCTCAAGTGATCATCTTTGGTCACCTCACTAAGATTACTCTGGCTGGAATTCTTGTGTTCTCTCTATAAAAGAGAGACCATGATCTCTCTTTACTAACTGTGGTTTGGAGAAGGAGAATAGAAATAACTTCTTAGAGGCCCCCCCTTTTTTTGGTATATAGACCCAGTATTCCTCCCACAGGAGTGCTTGGAATGGGATCACAAACTGGCATACTCTGGTAAACTTGTGATAACTCTGTCCTTAAGTCATTCATTCCCTTAGTAGAAGAATCAAGATTCCTTTCATCCAAGGAAATAGCAGACTCTGGGGCATGCACTTTGAGCCTTTCCCACAGGATGACATAGTACTTGAGCTGCATTTATATTTAGCATCTTTTTTTAAAAAGTGGTTTGAACCTGTTACTGAAAATGAAAATATCATTTTTAGTACTTTTTAGATATCTAAGCAGTACTTAGTGATCAGATGATCTAGGTGATAGATTGTTGCAAGGATTCTTTGAGTTTCTGCAAATGCTTGAAAAGGCAAAGTGTATTCTGATGGAAATATTAGAATGCTTTGTGAACTGCATGATTTGGATATTCTGGGGCTAAAAACACAAGTAATAAGGTGTTTCTTGCTCACCTCATGGTTATTTGAAAAATTACATTACTAATAATATGTGAACATGCAGTGCTACTAGAATGCTAACCTAATGTGAGATATTTGTCCTTGTATAGCTTTTAGAAAAAAAATTCTTTTTTCCATTCTGAAAGGAATGGGTTACCATGGTAACTTAATGAGAACAATTGACAAATAAATGAAAAAAACATACACATTATCATTTAGTTCTGTCTTTAATAGTGTCTCAGGGCATTGAATAACACTCAGGGCTCTTTTCCAAAACCATATTTAAGGGCTGTAGTTGATAGATGTTTGATTCTGTAATTCAGTATATTTTGAACATTGATATAAATAGCATCTAAAAAAAAGATAGTTGCCCCTAAAAGAGAGTTTTAGCTCTAACAGAAAAGTAGTGGTAACTTCTAAGGGTGTTTTAGAAACAAGATAGTAGAATTCAGACAGAAAGAGGTCAGAATCAGGGTTAGTTAAAGCAGTGTGAACAAACAGAGCACCTGTCTTGGATTTAAATGTGTAAGGGTGAGGACAATGAGGAAATAGCTGATGGGTGGAGATCTGCAAAGCATTTATTAATTTTGCACAAAGGGTGGTACCTGATGCACACGTGTTGCCAAAAGGGCTTATGTTATGTTGATGATTGACAATTTTAGGATTAAATATCTGTTCCAATCTCCTCCTATCCAGTCATTCTTCCTGTTTGCTGAGCTTTTACAAACTTCTAGAGGAAATCCCTTTACATATCTGTGTGAGGGAGTATCCGTCTTCCAAAATTGCTCAAAGGACAGCTACAGGTTGACTTGGGCCTTGACAATTTCAAAGAAGAAAAATCTACCACAGCGTTTTAATTTCTGTTGCTTGTCTGTCTGCTTTGCCTTGTTTCATTTTCTGATTTTTCCCATCCTTACTAGAGAAGAGCTAGCTGCCAGGACCACCTGCTCTCCCAGAAAAGCCTAGGTGCAAAATGGTATAAGGCTACTTTGTCCATACATGCGTATGGAAACACATTGCTTACACTCAGTGGGGAGCACCGGACTCTTTGATTTCTTAAGAATATTTTTTCCTTTGGACTGGGAAGGTGGCTCAGTGGTAGAGTGTTTGCCTCACATGCATGAGGCCCTGAGTTCAATTCCTCAGCACCACATAAGCAGAAAAAGCTGGAAGTGGTGCTGTGGCTCAAGTGGTAAAGTGCTAGCCTTGAGCTGAAGAGCTGAGGGACAGCGCCCAAGCCCAGAGTTCAGGCCCCAAGACCGACAAAAAAAAAAAAAAAGGATATTTTTTCCCATACTCTGTCAGTAGGAGATAGTACAAATGAGGTTAGCAATTTCAATGAAAAGCAGTTGCCTATATTTTTATTTAGACAAACTATATAAATCAGCTAGTGTCATGCTAATGTTGTGAAAGAAAGCAAGAAATTTTCAAAGCACTTGAATAGTTAATGTGGTTGGGAATAATATCATGTTTCCAATTAAGTCTTTCTAATAGTGTTCACAGATAATTTAATCCCATTTATGGGGGGAATAAGTTTGAATATGGTATATTAATAAGTACACAGCTACAACCAAATGCTTTTTCAAATATGAAATTCACAAGTAGATTATGAAACTTTTCTTTCAGATGCATTAAGTTCCAAAACTAAATACAGATACATTGTTTGCTCCAAACAACACTCAGTTTCATGAATAAGGTTTCATAGTAAAGTTTATTATTAGTAGAGCACAGTAAGAAAACGACCACTTAATCTCAAACATGCAACTAATGACTTTTATTGTGTTTTGTTAAGAAAGGAGGTCAGAAACTTTGAAGATACTGTCTATGCAATTTCATACTTACCCAATCTTGTTTTGAGGCCAGAGTAATAGATAATGCATTTGCTGCACAGGTATTTCTTGCTGTCTGGGTGTGGTGAGGTGAGAGCCTGTAGGGTAACTGGTTTTTTTCTGTTGGTTCACAGGCTTGTGTCTGCCTGTTTTTAGGAGTAAGTCTGAACCACTGATGTTTGAGTGTTCTTTTCTGCTGTAGAGTGATTCTGAGCAGTTGAATCTGACCTTAGAAACCGACAAAACCCAACCCCTCCCTTAGGAGATGGATATCAGAATATGCAGGCTCTGGTTTGTGAAACACATAAACTGACTTTGAGATCTGTTCATTACTTGTAGAACCTGAAACTGGGCCTTGTGGAGCTCCTTTCTTTTCTTTTTTTTTTTTTTTTTGCTGGTCATGGAGCTTGAACTCTGGGCCTGGGCACTGTTCTGAGCTCTTCAGCTCAAGGCTAGCACTTTACCACTTGAGCCATAGCACCCACTTCCAGCTTTTTCTGTGTATGTGGTACTGAGGAATCGAACCCAGGGCCTCATGCATGCAAGGCAAGAACTCTACCACTGAGCCACCTTCCCAGCCCCTTTTTTTTCTTTTTTTAAATGCTTCTTATAAAATTAATTTGTAAAAAAAAAAGTGGGATATACTGAAAACTCAGTGTGTGGATCTATTTATTGAGATGGATACATAGATCACTGAATTATAGCTTTTAGTTTCTCTAATCTTGGCATTTCTGAATCCAAACTTCATTCTGAGCATGGTTTTAGTTAGATGGACACTTGTTGATATTTCATATTTTCTGTTATATTCAGCCCAGACTTTAAAGATAACTGATTCTTTGACTAGTAGGGTGTTAGAAGTTAGAAGCATACTTGTTGTTGTTGTTGTTGTTCTGGTCGTGGGGCCTGAACTCTGGGCCTCAGCTCTTCAGCTCAGGGCTAGCGTTCTACCCACTTAAGCCACAGCGCCACTTCTGGCTTTTTTCTTTTTGCTTATGTGGTGCTGAGGAATCGAACCCAGGGCCTCAGGCATGCAAGGCAAGCGTTCTACCACTGAGCCACCTTCCCAGCCCTAGAAGCAGACTTTTTGAAAGGACACTTTTCTAGTAATTTTTGTTATCGACTTCTGTCTTACTTCTTAAGACTAATGTTCTCAATGGTTTGAAATATGTTGAGATTTGATTTATGGTTCAAATTCTTCATCAATTTTGGTAAATGGCTCGTGTGCATGTGAAAAAATATACAATATTATATGCAGCATTTAAATGAGGCTCATCAGTCATGTTAAAATCTAAATCTTATGAATTATTTTGCTCATTCTTTTCCTTCACTGAAGTAGATGTATTCAAAATTTCAAATCTAATTGGGATTGACCCATTTATCTTTAAATTCTCTTCATTTTGTTTAAGTTACTTCCAGGCCATAAAGGGCATGCAGATTTATGGCCATATTGTGATAAAATGCAGCTGCTGGTATTGTTTCTTGGAGAATTTTTTTTTCTGTTTCTTTGCTAAAATAATAACTCCATCATTTGCTATCTGTGCTTCCATTATCTCCTTTTTGTTGCTTCTTTGGCTTTTTTTTGTCTTTTGGTCCTGTTTCCTGGTATATTTAGCATTTTTTTAAAAAAAATTAATGCTCAATATCAGGTATAGAGAACTTGATCTTTAAATGGATTTATATTTTCCCAAAGAGGAATTACTTTTAGGCTGGAGTTAGAGTGTTAGAGTGGTTCATTTGCTTTATGCAGTGATCAATTTTGATAGACTTGATAGAGCCAGGTAAGATCTGGTTTATTTTTAAAAATTTTTTTAATTTTAATTTTTAATTTATTTTATTTTTGTTTTTGTCGGTCGTGGGGCCTGAACTCTGGGCCTGGGCGCTGTCCCTCAGTTCTTCAGCTCAAGGCTAGAGCTCTTACCACTTGAGCCACAGTGCCACTTCCATCTGGTTCATTTTGAATGTTTCTCAATCCTAGAACATAGCCATTCTGAGGTCTGACCCACATCGTGGTGTTTATCTGTGATGGTTTTTGGACACTGAATTTGGAAGTTGAAAATTCAACTTGGGGACTAGTTCCTTTGTTGCTTAAGACCTGGCAAGTTTGTGAAGGAGAAACATGGAGGAGAAGGCTGAGCTCCAACTTAGGCACTTGTTTACTATCTGTATGCATAGCCCTTTAAATTTTAATTTGTTCAAATAGATTTTCATTCAGTTTATTAGTGAGAGTATCGGTTTGACTCATTGGTATGGGCGGCTGTCCCTTGAAACTTTAGGACAAATTGAAACAAAAGCATGCAGATTCTCTGGAAATTCAGGTCTGGTCAGAACTTGTAGGTGGCTATTTTCTCTCTGGAGTCTGCCATCACTGACTTTATATTTTAGTAGTGTGTTAGTAGTCAGAATAACTAAATAGCCAAGATAATCAATATATAAAGAAATATGTGTGTGGGTGAGTGGGAGAGGAAAGATTACATTTCAAAGGGCAAACCTCCAGTGAACTAAGATTCCTCACTGGGCACCAGTGCTTAACAGTTCTACTACTCAGACTCAACCTAGAACTTTATGAGACACTCAAAATCCAAACCACAACAGCAGGAAAATGAGCAAAGGTGGTTTCACAGAAAGAATACATAAGCAAATATTACAAAAATGGAATTATTAAAGAATTCACAAGTAAATATTGACAAAATAAAACTGAAGCAAGATGATTTTCTTTTATTGGTGGGAATGTAAATTAACCCAATTTACACAAACAATAGTGATTCTTCCAAATTATTGATTACTCACTGTGTGTGTCATAAGCAGTTCTGAAAACTCTCTCTCTACAGTGTGTTACTTACTCTGGTAATAATGTTATAAAGTAAATGTGATTATTACTGATCTAATTTCCAGAAGAATAACTGATGCTGAGAGAATTAAATAGTGTGTCCCAGATCACTCATACTGAAAGTAACTGCCCTGAACCAAGGTTACGGGGAGTTGACTGTGGTGCATCTATACTTATTTGTTAATTTAGACTCTGAATTCTGCTTCTAAAGCTTTTTCTTGCAGCTATGAGACTATAAAAATGCTCATCCATGTAAAATTAGTTTAAAAAAAGGAACAATCTGTATCAGTTACTAAGAATAAGATAGAATAGTATAGTTCCAAGTTTGTTGACATTGAATGCATTTAAGATACAAGTTTCATTAAAGGAAAACAAAAAGGTATTTTTGTAAAAATACTTTTTTTTTTTTTTTTTGCTGGTTCTGGGGATTGAACTCTGGGCCTGGGTGTTAGGAAAATGGAGAAAGGAAGGAAACAGGTCAGACTCAATCTTCCACAGTGAGGATTGTTTATTGAGATATAACAGCAAGGGACATAGCCTTCCCACAGGCTTGGAGACTATGTCAAGAGATGGGCCAGGAGTTGGGTTTTTATGAGGTCTGAGCCATTAGGTCAAGGGAGGTTGGTTAGGCCCAAATGGAATGTTTACAGCCAGGCTCCGATAGTTTGCCCTGCCAACGTCAGGCAGTTTGCCTGTATAAAGATACAGTGGCTTGTCTGGCATCTGTATGCACCTGGGAAAGCAGGGTGTGTGTGTGGGGGACCGGGGGGGGGGTGTCAATCCTTCATATTCCATCTTTGGATACCTAGAAAGAATGGCCAAGAGGGGAGAGGCAAGTCTTTCACTGGGGGCTGTCCCTGACCTCCTTTTGCTCAAGGCTAGCTTGCTACCACTTGAGCTACACTGTCATTTCCAGCTTTTTCTGTGATTAATTAGAGATAAGAGTCTCATGGACCTTCCTGCCCAGGCTGGTTTCAAATTGTGTTCCTCAGATCTTAGTGTAAAAATACTTTTTACACACGCATAATATGTATATCTGTAGATAGAAATATCCACATTGGTATATCCATCAAAGTGTTAATATTCCTTCCCAGAGTAGGATTTGTGTGTGTGGTGAAGGAAGTCATTTGTATATTTATTTCTTTTTTTGTGGGGGGAGGGTCCAGTTGTGGGGCCTGAACTCTGGGCCTGGGTGCTGTCCCTCAGCTCTTCAGCTCAAGGCTAGCACTCTACCACTTGAGCCACAGTGCCACTTCCGGCTTTTTTCTTTTTGCTTATGTGGTGCTGAGGAATCAAACCCAGGGTCTCAGGCATGCAAGGCAAGCGCTCTACCACTGAGCCACTTTCCCAGCCCTTTTTAATTCTTTTAAATAATTTTTATTATAAAAAGGTTTTGAACCTACACTAAAGAAGATAATAGTATAATAATTTCCGCATATGCTCCATCTAGTATAGACAACATAATCAAGAATCCCAGACAGAATTTCATTTCACTCACAGCTAACTCTGTATACATCAATAAGAGTTACAGAAATTTTATTACATAACCACAGAGCCATTATTTCTTTAAATTGACAGTATTTCATTGATATAATATCCAGTACATAATTATATTAGTGTTTCATAACCATAAAACAAAAATACTCCAAATAATTAATCTATATAAAGATAAAGGTTGCTCTGTGTGTGTGTGTGTTTGTGCTCACGCGTGCGTGAGTGTGCACAAGCATTGTGGGGAATGAATTCAGGGGCTGGGTGCTGTCCTTGAGCCTCTTTGTGCTCAAGCGTAGTGCTCTACCACTTTGGGCCACAGCTCCACTTCTGGATTTCTGGTGGTTTGTTGGAGGTAAGAGTCTCATGGACTTTCCTGCCCTGGCTGGCTTTGAACCACAATCCTCAGATCTCAGCTCCTGATCTCAGCTCCTGTGGAAGTAGCTAGTATCATAGGTGTGACCAGCCAGATCCTGGCTTCACTTTTTTTTTTGGTCAGTCGTGGGGCTTGAACTCAAGGCCTGGAGCTTGGGCGCTGCCCCTGTGCTTTTTCCACTCAAGGCAAACTATCTACCACTTGGAGCCACAGAGCCACTTCCAAAGAGAAAGATTTATATTAACACAAAGGTTTTGTTTGTTTGTTTGGTAGTGGGGCCTGAACTCTGGGCCTGGGTGCTGTCCCTCAGCTCTTCAGCTCAGGTCTAGCACTTTACCATTTGCACCACAGCGCCTTTTTCTGCTTATGTGGTGCTGAGGAATTGAATCCAGGGCCTCATGCATGTAAGGCAAGCGCTCTACCACTGAGCTACCTTGCCAGTGAGCCACCTTCCCAGCCCTTTTGAAGGTTCCGCAGAAGATATGGTGGATCTCTTCCTTAGAGCTTGTGGTTGTTGTACCCGATGCTAATGGAAGCGAATGTGAAAAGCTCACCTCAAGTCAGAGAGCAAAGAAGGAAGAAGGAGCAAAGAAAGGAGCAAGGAAGGAGGAACGATAATCCCTTTTAAACACACACACACACACACACACACAGAGTGATCACACACACACACACACACACACACACACACACACACACAGAGTGATCTCCCAGGAGGTCTTTCCTTCTCCAGGTTCCACGGCTGCCCAACAGTGCCACCTTGGGAACCAAATCTTTAGTAAATGGTCCTTGAAGGACATTCAAGATCTAGGTTATAGCAATAAGATTTCTCTGTTGTATCAAAAATACCTTTTAATAGTTTAAGACTGGCTTCAAACAATGCTTTCACATTATATTCACTTAGGAGATTAGTTTCACCTCTTTTGACCTAAAACATTTTCTTTGTTTATTTTTTCCCATATTACTCCTAGTTGTAACTTAGTAATTATGGAAAGAAGTAGCTCGCACATGGATCCCCATAGCTACTTTAATTATTTGGTAACCCAGTGTCACACACTAAACTTTCTCGTAGTTAGGGCATTTCAGTCCTATTTCTAAGTATTTCTCCCCACTCTCTTATCAGTGCTATACTTATTAATTAATCAGCATTTGTTGAGTGCGTAAGATGTTTTAAACAAAAAGTATTCCAAGAGACTTAGCACAAGAGAGTAAAACAAAAGGGAAGAAAAATTATCAAGGTTTAAAGCTCCTTACGTATAACTAATTTTAAGCCTCTAATATTTGTCTTTAAATTAGGAACAGCTACATATTCATTGACACGTATATACACTCACACACGCACACATACACACACACATACATACAACCTAGTTCTAACTATGGGCCTGTTTAAAGAGATGAGGGCTGGTGGGGGGAGGGAGAAGGTGAATAATTTCAAAATACATTGCAATTAAGTATGAAGATGGTATAAGGAATCTCAATGAAAGCTGTTGATCAGTAGGTGCTTGAGGGATCAGGGGATGTGGAAGCAATATAGAGGTTATTCTGATTAAAATATAATATATGTACATATGAAATTACATGGTAAAACTCCTTCATATAATTAATGTACATTAAAAATGTTATTGGCAAGAAAATAAGAATAAAAATCCCTGTTGGAAGGGGTACCAGTAGAGGAGGAGGTTGAAAAGAGAGAATGAAAATGAATATCTCTGAAGTAGTTTACTTGTGTATATGAAAGTACAATAATGAAACTGTTGAAATAGTTTTAGATGGGGAAAGGAAGATGGAAGAGAGTGGTAGAGGAAGTGAGTTTGATCAAGGTACATGTACAGAAATGTCAGAATAAATCTCTCCTGTATGACTAATGTATGGTAATAAAAAAGAAAAAAAAGCTGCTTCAAGTTTCACAGCTAACATACTTAGTCTACAATTTTTGTTTATTCTTTTCCGTAGTTGTACAGGAAGGTTTCAACAAGTCAGGTTATCAGTACAAAGCATCTTGATCAGTGTCACCTCTTCTATCATTCTCTCCCATCTTTCCTCAGCCCATCTCTATCCTCAAGTTATGTGGTTCCATATTCACATATGTACATTATATATAATGACCATATTTGCCATCCCTTTGTCTGACCCCTTCCCCTTGCTCCCCCAAGACATGTTTCAGTGTCACGAATGTACCTTGTGTGAAATTCGACAGATCATATTCTTATGTAAACCATACTTGCTTACTACCCCTCCTTAAATCCAGCTGCAATAATGATACTGTGTATTGTGACACACTTTAAATATTTTAGCTTTGAAAAGTATCAGGTAGTCGAAGAACTCTAAATAAGGGGCTGGTTGACACAATTACGGGCTCACACAGAATTATTCAGGACAATTTACAACTGTTCAATACATAATAAATAAAGCTGTGCACCCTGTCTACTGCATTGGGAGGGAATGCCAGGATGGAGCAGCATTATTCTCCTTGATCCAAAGGGACCTAATTAGCTCTAATAGAGGGGAAAAATAGAAAATGAGAGCAGGAGCTTTATATGACAGCAGGGAAAATTACCTAATGGACAGATTGATCCGTTAATGGAAAATTCCCAAGAGAAATAACGCAATTCAAGTGTGTAATTAGGGGACAGAGAACACTAGAGAAAGAAATGCAAGCTTTGTCATTCTCTACACAACTCTATGCAGATCAGTTGCTATTTAGGATGTTTCATCTTTATTCTAGAAATAAAAACCAGCATGGAGAGATACACACTTTGTGAAGGAATGTCTTGAAAGAAATCTTGAAAACTGGCTTTTATCATTTGTCTTTTTTTTAAAAAAAATTCCATTTCTCTCACTGATGCTAGATTATACATTCTCTTATATTAATTATTCTCATCTACTTACTTTAGTGTTATGATTTGAATATGAAAATCCTCTGCCCAGGCTTGTGTTTGAATGCTAGGTCCCTATCTGATGGCATTGTTGGAAGATTCTGGAAACTATAGGAGATGGGACCTAGCTGGGATGGGGAAGGGGGCGTGGAATTAGCTCCTTCCAGTCTCTTCTGCTTCTTAGTTGCCCTGATATGAACTGCTATCACCTCACCACACCCTCTCTGCTATGATGGTCTGAACCATTGGAAACTATGAGGCAGAATAAATCTTTCCTCTTAGGTATTTGGTTAGAGCAATGAGCAAAATCAGCTAAAACAAATACCAGAGCAATTCAATATTATAATGTTCTCATGACTACCGTAATTCATGTAGAAGTAAGGTGCACTTAGTGTATTTAGCAAACCAGAACCATAGGATAGTAATTAGAAAACTGAGCCAAGGTGGGGCTGGGAAGGTGGCTCAGTGGTAGAGCGCTTGCCTTGCATGCATGAGGCCCTGGGTTCGATTCCTCAGCACCACATGAGCAAAAAGAAAAAAGCCGGAAGTGGCACTGTGGCTCAAGTGGTAGAGTGCTAGCCTTGAGCTGAAGAGCTGAGGGACAGCGCCCAGGCACAGAGTTCAGGCCCCATGACCGGACTGAAAAAAAAAAAAAAAAAGAAAACTGAGCCAAGGTGATGTCTGTTTGTAGTAAGAATGTCTTCTAGTAAACAAAACCAGCCTATGTGAATGAATGTAACTTTCATTGTAGGTTGGAAAAAATGCCCAAGGCATGCTGGATGGTTGCGATGACTTTTGACTAAAAATTAGGAGAGAAGTAAAGCTCTTCAAGAGAATTTTTTTCCACCTAGAATTGTATTTTGTAGCTCAGATTGTCCTCTAGTTTGCAGTCTTCCTTATTCAGCCTCCTTCTGCCTGGAGTCAGCTGCTGAAGGGTATTTGAAAAAAGTTCATTGAGACTTTTCTTTTTGTGTGTGTGTGAGTCCTGGGACTTGAACTCAGGGCCTGGGCACTGTTCCTGAGGTTCTTTTTGCTCAAGGCTAGCACTCTACCCCTTGAGCCACAGCACCACTTCCGGCTTTTTCTGTGTATATGGTACTGAGGGAATGGAACCCAGGCCTTCATGCATGCTAAGAAGCCCTCTGCCATTAAGCCACATTCCCAGCACTTGAAACTCTTTTCATTAAGTATGGGCATGTTAACAATGATGCAAGTGATGGATTTCTAGTTTGTGTTAGTCAAACAAACTGCTTTTAATTGGAGATTTAAGGCTCAATATATAGCTTTATAGGTCCTCCAGTTATATTGGATCATTCATATTAACTAAGTCTAGTTTCACTTCCTCAGATTTTCATTTCCTTCTGTGGTATATAGACATAACCAAAGCATTAGAATTTAAATCTAGTTTCTTAAACTAGATTAAAAATTAAAAATCTGGTTAATAGGAGTGAAGGTTATTATGAAAGATCACAGAATAATTATAAGGAAGGGCTTACATAAGCAGACTCATTATCTTTGTATTACCCTCCTTCAGTGCATTTGTTTATTTAAACTTTCTGACCATAATCTAGGGCACATTCATGTGACTGATGCAAAATGCGTTCTTACTTAAAAAGTGAACACACAGACAAGTAAACTTGGTACTGGAATTTTGCAAAGACGCCAGGAATATGATTTTTAGAAGTCTATTACCAAGACAATGAATCAACCTGGAAACATTGTTCCAACTCCATAAAGTCTTTTTTGTAAACAGAAAATTTCATTTGGGGCAATAAATAAATAAATTCAGATGAAAAGTTATGCATGCCAGGCATGGTGAGATATGCCTGTAATCCCAGCACTTGGGAGACACTAGGATCATAAGTCTCAATGGGATACCCTTTCCTTCCTTCCTTCCTTCCTTCCTTCCTTCCTTCCTTCCTTCCTTCCTTCCTTCCTTCCTTTCTTTCTTTCTTCCTTCCTTCCTTCCTTCTTTTCTTTCTTTCTTTCTTTCTTTCTTTCTTTCTTTCTTTCTTTCTTTCTTTCTTTCTTTCTTTCTTTCTTTCTTTTTTCCTTTCCCTCCCTCTCTTCCTTCCTTCCTTCCCTCCTTCCTCTCCCTCCCTCCCTCCCTCTCTCTCTTTTTCTTTCTTTCTTTCTTTCTTTCTTTCTTTCTTTCTTTCTTTCTTTCTTTCTTTCTTTCTTTCTTTCTTTCTTTCTTTCTTTCTTTCTTTCTTTCTTTCTTTCTTTCTTTCTTTCTCTTTCTTTCGTATCTTTCTTTGTTTCTTTCTTTCTCTCTCTCTCTGTCTCTGTCTCTCTCTCTCTCTGTCTCTGTCTCTGTCTCTCTCTCTCTCTCTCTTCCTTCCTGCCTTCCTGCCTTCTTGCCTTTCTTTCCTTTCTTTCCTTCCTTTCTGTTAGTCTTAAGGCTTGAGCTCGGGGCCTGGGTGCTATCCCTGAGCTTTTCTGCTCAAGGTGAATACTCTGCCACTTTGAGCCACAGTGCCACTTCTGGTTTTCTAGTGGTTAAATGGAGATAAGAGTCTCACAGACTTTCTTGCTTGAGTTAGCTTTGAATGGGATTCTCAGATCTCAGCCTCCTGAATAGCATTCCAAGCACCTGGCTTGGAATGACCTTTCATAGTGAGATTCTGTTTCCAAAAAAGAAAGAAAGAAAGAAAGAAAGAAAGAAAGAAAGAAAGAAAGAAAGAAAGAAAGAAAGAAAGAAAGAAAGAAAGAAAGAAAGAAAGGAAGGAAGGAAGGAAGGAAGGAAGGAAGAAAGAGAGAAAGTGTAAAATCAGAAACAAAAATTAAATAACTAAAAAAACTTAAAACAACTAACAACAAGAAAAAAGCAAACCCAACCCACCTCAAAAGTAACCCAAAGGTATATGTAATTAAAAGCTTGTTTTCCATGCTGCTGGATGGGAGGTGATGGAACTTTTAAGATGTGGAGTCTAGTGAGAGTGAGTTGGGTCACTGTGATTTGGGAAATAGATATTTCTCTTTAGGAGTCTCCTTGGTAGCTCTTCTGTGATCCTTTCAGTCTTTTTTTTTTTTTTGCCAGTCATGGGGCTTGAACTCAGGATCTGGGTGCTGCCCCTGAACTTCTTTTGCTCAAGGCTAGAGCTCTACCACTTGAGCCACAGCACCACTTCCAGCCTTTTCTGTTTATGTGGTACTGAGAATTCGAACCCAGGGCTTCATGCCTGCTAGGCAAACACTCTATCACTAAGCCACCTTCCCAGCCCCCTCATTTCAGTTCTTGTGAGGAGGCTGTTAGAAAAGACACAAGAAGCCGAGTGCTGATGGCTCACGCCTATAATGCTCGCTACTCAGGAGGCTGAGATTGAAGATCACAGTTCAAAGCCAGTCCTGGCAGGAAAGTTGGTGAGACTCATCTCCAATAAACTACTAGAAAACCGAAAGTGTTGCTGTGGCTCCAGCGATAGAGTGCTCATCTTGAACTGAAGAGCTGAGGGACAACGCCCAGGTCCAGAGTTCAAGCCCCACAACCGACAAAAAAAAAAAAAAAAAAAAAAGAAAAGAAAAGAAAAAGAAAAAGACAAGACACAAGATGGGGAAATCTCATCCTTCTGCATTTTCAATAGTGGGATTCCAGGGTAAGTTTATGTTTGACTTTTTAAATCTGTCCATATATTTTCTAATGTTTTTTTTTTCCATTCCTGTTAGCAGTGGAAAAGAGTTGCAGTATCCTTGCCAACATTTAATGCAGTTTGTATTTTCAATTTTAGCTTTTGTATAATGTATCTCATTGTGATTTTAGTTTGCATTTCTCTCATGATGGAGGAGAACATGCATCTTTACATGTGCTTATTTGTCTTTCCTATATCTTCTATAGTGACATGCCTACTCAGATATTCTATTTTAAAATATTTGTGTTGTTTGATTTGGTTTTATCATTGTGTTTTTGAGAGGTCTTTAAGAGTGGTTTTTTAAAAAGAGGATATATATGTATATATTGAGCAAAAAGTTAGAAATGCTTGTGTGGCTCAAGTGGTAGAAAGCCAGGTGTGACTGAAAAAGCCAAGCTCTGTAAGAGTTCAAGGGCCAGATTTGAGGTCTGTACCTGCACACAAAAAAGTAGATTTGTGTATATATTTCAACACCTGATATTGGTAAGACTGACTTGCTTGTAAAAAGAAAATTGCCTGCTTAAAAAGTGTCCATATATGTGAGTATCCTTTTTTGTTTGTATTTTTTTTTTTTATAAAACAGTACTGTTTTGTGCTGTTAATCTACTGGCTCATCTTCATAACAAAATCACTATCTTGATCATTGTGGAAAATTGCCTTTGCTTCCCCTACTCTCTCTTGACCAGGCCATTTTTTTTTTTAGCTTTTTTAGTCCTACTGGGTATGTAATAGTATTTAAGGATGATTGCAGGAAACACCACTAAAATCAAAGCTCTATTTTCTACTAGGATTCAAACAAATCTATGTGGCTGGGGGCTGCCAGGGTGTATTTGCATGACTAAATAAAACTTCCTGGGAAAGAGCTCAGGCTTAGGAAGAGAAAGTCAGGCAAGAAAGCTTGCCATGACAGATGCTCTAGGCCTGAAAGGGAGCCTTGGTTTTGTGTGCAGCATCTTGTTGGGCTCTCAGTTCTGTCTGTGGTCCAGCATTTTATAGGGATGAGCACTTGAGGATTCTTACAGGGAAGAGCAATTGAGGACAGTGTATCCATAATCTTTCTTCTCTCTCATTAAGACAGGAGGACACTACACATCTCTACTTTGATGTGTAGGCTTAAACCCCCCAAAAAGATTACATTCTCTCCATTGGAGGTGTGTGTGTGTGAGGGGAACACATTGAAGTTTCCAAAGTGCTCTTCATGTATAGCATAGTGGGACCTGTCTTGCAGGTCAGAGTATGGTTGGTTCTTTTCAGGTGGTAGAAACAGAATAGATTTGATTCTGAAAACTCCCAGGTAGAACGGGAGGAATTATTATAATTTTATTATCTTTAAGGAGTTGTACAGAAGAGTTGCTATTTAACAAAGCAGTTTATGAACACCATATATCTTGATCAATGTCATCCCTTTCAACATTCTCATGAAGAGATTTTTTTAAAAGAATCCAGAGGAATCCCCAAATTATGATTGTGGGGTACAAAAACAGCACGTGGCGTGTGCGCATGCACACACACTCACACACACACACACACACACATTTCTCCTTGGTCATGGGCCTGGGTGCTATACCTAAGCTTTTTTGCTCAAAGCTATCATTCTACTTCTTTGAGCCACAGTACCACAGTATTCTAGTGGTTAATTGGAGATAAGAGTCTGATGGACTTTTGTACTTGGGCTGCCTTTGAACTGTGATCCTCAGATCTCAGCCTCCTGAGTAGTTAGGATTATAGGCATAAACCACTGCACCCAACAAAGATACTGTTCTTTTCTTTTGTTCTTTTCTTTTCCCCCCTCCCTCCCTCCCGCCTCCTTCCTTTCCTTCCTTCCTTTCTCCTCCTCTCCCCCCCACTGCCCACTGCCCCTCGTTTTCCTTTTTACTCAGTCATGGGGCTTGACCTCAGGGCCTGGGCACTGTCCCTGGGTTTTTTCACTCAAGGTTAGCACTTTACCATTTTGTCACAAAGTTCACTTCCAGTATTGTTTTATACTATAAATGTGCCTTAATTCCATTCTGTAGGTGGGTGTTATTTCGTGACATATGGACAATATATTCTGAGTAGGTTAACTTAAAATAATGCATATAATTTGAATATAGTCTAATGGCATACAAAAAGATGAAATAAATTACTCATCAGCCTATCTTCATAGAAAAGACATCCTTATTTTGCAAA
Source organism: Dipodomys merriami (assembly GCF_024711535.1). Classification (NCBI taxonomy): domain Eukaryota; kingdom Metazoa; phylum Chordata; class Mammalia; order Rodentia; family Heteromyidae; genus Dipodomys; species Dipodomys merriami. The sequence goes on along the minus strand of NW_027206179.1, from coordinate 34,844,454 downwards.
ATAATTATTTTTCTGATACTCCTGACTATTTTTAAGCATGAAACCTTTCTGTGATTTATAAGTGCTAATTAATTCTAATGCTCTTGCAAGTCTTTCAAATGGAGACTGCAGAGGATGTAATTTATACAAATATCACCTACTTTTAAGTTCATGATTGTATATAACGATTTATCTTTCTATTGCTATGCTTTTCTTATTTTATGTTTGATAAAATAAAACACAGCACTGCCTTGAAAATGTTAGAGATTTTATTTTAGTGTATCTTATGAGAGTTTTAGCCTATATATGCTATCTGTTTTTTTTTATATATAGGTGCAATTTAATTGTCTTGAACCTCTATAACAGTGTTCAAGCATGCACCATGTAGATAAGACATTGCTTTAGTGATAAATTCAGAAATCAGATTTTATGCATCCTCATTTGGATGACTCTAATTGTGACCTCTGGGGCCTGTAGTATTAAGCAGCTGCCTAGAGTCCTCTTGCTCTGCCCAGATAGAAATCACAGGCAGGCAAGGAGAAGCTCTTTTAGTGCTGACATATCTAAGCTTTTGAGAACACAAGGCCTAATGACTGGACTGGTAGACTCAGAGGCTCACAGCTCCAAACTCTGAGAGTTAGGAGTCTGTTGGCTCTAGAATGGCAGATTATGGTATTCGCTTATGGTATATTCCTGTAGTCCTAGCTACTTAGGAGGATGTGAGCTCATGGCCAGCATGGGCAAAAGAATAAGATACTACTTGAAAACAAAAATCAAAGAAACTAGGACTGTGGCTCAAGTGGTAGACTCTTTCCTAACAATGAGTTTAAGCCCTAGTATTTAAAAGAATTGCCTTCAGTGCCTCAAGAAGAGAATTTTACTTATAGATTTATAGGCGCATTCTAGCTACCACAAATGAGGGAAACCAGGTAAGCAGTTACCAGTGAATTTACTGAAGTATAATAGACTCTGTGGAGCGGAGCGCTCAGAGAGTACAGCTCTTTAGAAAGATGAATTCAAAGCCCGGCAAAACAAGTACCAGGAAATGGGTACTTGCAAGAGGGGGGAGGTAGGGCCAAGGACCCAGGGGTAGACAAATGGAGAGGGAAGTGGGGAGAATACTGTCAAGAGTCCATTGTATATACCACAAGATTAAGAAAAAGGAGGAAATGGGAGAAAATTTTGAAGGGATGACACAGCTCACAATGCATTGCATATATAAACTACCTTGTTAAATGGCATAAAAATTCACTACATACTGTAAAAATTAAGAAAAGTGAAGGAGAGGGTGGGTTGGGAGGGGTGGGTGAGAATGTTGAAAGGCGTGACATGGATCAAGACAACTGTATTCATAAACAGCTTTGTTGAATGGCAACTCCTTTGTACAACTACTTAATGATAACACAAATATCCAAAAAAGAAGAGAATTTTGTTGTCAGTGTGAGAAATACTTGGGAAGTGTTTGATAATATGTGTGAGGAGGGGGACAACATAATAGTAATGTTCTTTTATCAAAATATAACATATCACAATATAAAATCCAAGATACCTACTTCAGAGGTATGTTTACAACTGAATGTGAAATCATTTAGGATAAATCACTCTCTTTATGCAAGTAATAAAAATACTGAAATTGAGCCGGGCGCTGGTGGCTCACGCCTGTAATCCTAGCTACTCAGGAGGCTGAGATCTGAGGATCGCGGTTCAAAGCCAGCCCGGGCAGGAGAGACCGTGAGACTCCTATCTCCAATAAACCACCAGAAAACCGGAAGTGGTGCTGTAGCTCAAGTGGTAGAGCGCTCGCCTTGAGCTGAAGAGTGCAGGGACAGCGCCCAGGCCCAGAGTTCAAGCCCCACGACTGACAAAAAAAAAAAAAAAAACAAAAACTGAAATTGTATGATAGGAGTCTGGGAAAGACCAGCAAGTTTTTGTTTACTCGGTTGGCATACAGAAATATTCATTTATGTGAGTATAGTTTGAGTGACAAATGTCATTGGGAAAAGAATTAAAAGAAAACAAAAATCTGATGTATGCAATAATTATAGTATAATCATTTCACTTTTGGTAAGTGTCAAGTATAATGCTAAATACATTTGATGTGTTCTATTGCAATTTGGGTTCATATAGTCATGTTCAGTATATGTACAAAGTTCATTCAGTCCATTTACTCTCTTTTAGATTCCGGATACTAAGAATTAGTAAATAGGCCTGCTTAAGGAAATATGCAAATATACTTACAAACACAATAGTTGGTATGTACATATAGAGGACCCAAGATCCTGTGAAGCCCCATTCTTGGATTTGTACCTCAAGAATCCTTGTTTGCAGTGTCTTCAATTACTGTTAATAGAATCATAATAGTATCTTGACTTATTTATTTTAATCAATATTTGTCAGCATCAAACTGAAGGGAGTTTAAATGACCTTATTAAGAAAATTATGCTGTTTGAAGAGTATATTCTTTTTTTTTTTTTTTTTTTTTTGTCAGTCGTGGGGCTTGAACTCTGGGCCTGGGCGCTGTCCCTCAGCTCTTCAGCTCAAGGCCAGCGCTCTACCACTTGAGCTACAGCGCCACTTCCAGTTTTCTGGTGATTTATTAGAGATAGGAGTCTCACGGTCTCTCCTGCCCGGGCTGGCTTTGAACTGCGATCCTCAGATCTCAGCCTCCTGAGTAGCTAGGATTACAGGCGTGAGCCACCAGGGCCAGGCTGAAGAGTATATTCTTATCATGAGGAATAGTTGGAAATCACAACATATACCTGAATTGCCAACTGGAGTACTGTATATTAGGGTAGAACTGGAAACAATGGTATATCCAGCAGTTGAGTATAGATTAATCTGATTAGGACAAAAGAACAGGCCATAGAGATATTTGTATTAAAAATGTACATTTGTATTCAATGTCTTTGGCACTATTTCACTGTGACAAAGAAGCAGGCTTCTAAGAAACATAGCTCATATTTATGTGTCTAGATATAATATACATTGACCATATGTGTGTGTAAGTATATAGTGCATCCAACTCATAGTATGTAATTTAAATTATTTTTAAAATTATTTATTGTAAAGATGCTGTACAGAGGGGTTACAGTTACATGAGTAAGGCAATAAGTTCATTTCTTGTCAAACATTGGTACCCCTTCCCTTGTTGTTCTCCCACTATCCCTCCCCTCTCCCATCTCCCTCATTCACCACTCAAAGTTGTAAACTTCTTTTCCAATATATTGCATTGTGGGTATCATTGTTGCAATGGGTCATCCTGTGTCCTTGTTTTAACATTTTGTTATTCCTCTTCCCCTCCCTAAATTAGACAAATGTATATACAAGATGCAGGGTACCGAAATCAAGTACAGTGGCAACAGAGGATAGATATACCATAGGGGGAAGAACATGCAAAGGAAACAAAAAATTGTAATTTAAATTCTTTTTTTTTTTTTTTGGGTCCGGTCGTGGGGCCTGTACTCTGGGCCTGGGCGCTGTCCCTCAGCTCTTCAGCTCAAGGCTAGCGCTCTACCACTTGAGCCACAGTGCCACTTCCGGCTTTTTTTTTTTTCTTATGTGGTGCTGGGAATCGAACCCAGGCCCTCAGGCATGCAAGGCAAGCTCTCTACAACTGAGCCACCTTCCCAGCCCCATATAATTTAAATTCTTAAGTAGAACCTATTGCTTGGCAGATTTCATTGATCCAGGTTTGTTCCTGAACAACATACTGATTGGTTCCCTAAGGGAGATGCTTAGCCATGGCTGGAACCATAAGGTAGTAAGTTTCATGGAGCAGAGCACTGCTGGTTGGATTGTTTCACTAAAAAAAGACAAACAGGTAAGTGCCATAAAGTACATAAAGTAAGTCAGGTAAGGAAAGACTATACACCAGAAAATTAGCTTTCACTGAATGGTGCAATTCTCAGTGACTTTAAGATATTTATACATACTTTTTGTGCTTCTCTAGTTTCCACTTTGTTTACAATGATTGTGTATGATTTGGGAGCCTGTAGCATCTATCTAATTCCATTTAGGAGAGAGTTTTCTAATTCTAGCTATTCGGTATCATTTTGAAAATGATGAAACATACTGGCAAAAAGAAAATTAAACAAATGCTTAAATTTTACTAATCAGAGCTAGTATTGGGTACCATTTTGGGTCATTTGACATTAGAGCAGGCCATGTGTTGGAACTGGGAGATGCAGAAAGACACTCTACACAGCCTCCAACTTTTAAGTCCAGTTCAATAAATCTTTACTGAATGCTTTAATGTATAAGATGAACCGAGAGGTGATAGGGTACCACTACTGGCTCCTCAAAGAGCTAGCAACCCAGTTAATTACAGGAAGAGGAAAATAAAATGAATAATGCAACTGAAAGTAGGAGGTCAAATGAGCAACCTGAGAGTTCAGAGTAGTAAGAAATCATTTCAAGCTGAGGTGAATAAAAATAGCTTCGGGAGAGATGTTGGATTTGAATAGGTCTTTTTGGATGGAGTATGTGGGGAAGTGAAGATATAACAGAAGGTGTTGTTTGATAGAGGGCTTATCTCATAAAAAGGTAGGAATTCTTATTGTTATAGAGTTGTGACAGGTAAGATGAAATGGAAGGATAAAAACAGAAACAAGATTTTACTAAAAGCTCTTCTAATGTGCTTTCACAAAATGTTTTTGTTCATGTGTTCATTTGTTTCAAATGTAACCACAGTTTTCTCATAATGAGCAAATGATATTGTGTCTGATGTGGGGGTATCACCTGTCACCCTATACTTGCTCTTAGCTCTCTCTCCCCCACGAACCAGGGTTCTTAGAATCCTCTGTAATCAGTAAGAAACTTTTGTTGAACACTGGCTTTCTTACTCTTCCATTATGATCTAGAAATTGCATTGTTTTCTTTAGCTTTTCCTCCAGATTTGAGGCTCTAACTCTAGTTTTGCTGCTCTGGCTGTTTTCTACATGGTGTGCTATTCTATTCATTCTACTAGATGCCTTGATGGAGGGCATTTACCTAATACCTTTTCATTCCCATTTCCAAGATCCTCATTCCAGACCTTGGTCTATGGGCAATTTAATTGTTTTCTTTGATAAAAGGAAATTTGGTATAACATGAAATCTTCTTCATCTTGTCTCAGAAAATTTATTAGATATAAAAAGACTTATTAGGAACCAGGAGTTGGTGGCTCATGCCTATAATCCTAGCTAGTCAAGAGGTTGAGATCTGAAGATCATGATTTAAAGCTAGTCTGGGCTGAAAAGTCCCCCCTGAGGCTCTTATCTCCAATTAGCTACCTCTGTATCTCAAAGTGGTAGAATGCTAGCCTTGTGTAAAATAGCTCAGGGACACCACCTAGGCCCTGAGTTCAAGGCCCACCACATGAATATTTTCAAAAGTAGCATCCTTGAAGTTTGCTCATGCAATATTAAATTATCTGGTCACATGCTCACTGGATATGTAGTGCGATGGTGAAGATGTCACTGTCTCTGTGTTTCTACCTGCCTCAGCCCTGCTCAGTTGGACCTACAGATCTTTCCTGCAGCAAGCTCCTCTCCTGCACAGCTTTCAAATGACTGCATGAGTGAACAGTCTCTCATTTGACGCAGACATGGCTAGTGATGTGTCTAGAATGAGCTCAAGTGGAATATCCCTGTGTGCTGCCCCTCCTCAGCCCTCACAATGCCCGTAGTATATGCACAACCTTTATGACAACACTCTTCTTCCCATGATTTCCTTTTTTATACTGAGGTTCACCTTTGGAATGGATGTTATGTTTGTAACTCCAGCCCTTCTGACTGGATGCTATCTATATATACTCTTCCTTTTCTGGGGATTCTCTTTAGAACCTGCTAAGAGAAAAAGATCATTTCAGAACTAGGAAACTAACATGGCTCTCATTCTAAGAAAGGCTACTTGAGTACCCATAAAACTTCAAGTCCATTGATGGGGAGTTTGTCACTTCTTCTTGGGGTGTTTTGAGTATTGCTTCCCACTTACCACTGAAGGGCATAGAAAGAAATTTGCATACAAACATGTTTAAATGGTGCTTTCGCTTAAAGTGGTAGAGCACTATCCTTGAGTGAAAGAGCTCAGGAACAGCGCCCTGGCCCTGAGTTCAACCCCAGGACAGATAAGAAAGAAAAGAAAAGAAAATGTGATAAATTTTGGGGCTGGGAATGTGGCTCAGCAGTAGAGTGCTTGCCTAGCATGCACGGAGCCCTGGGTTTGATTCCTTAGTACCACGTACACAGAAAAAGCCAGAAATGGCAGTGTGGCTCAAGTGGTTGAGTGCTAGCCTTGAGCAAAAGAAGCTCAGGGACAGTGCCCAGCCCTGAGTCCAAACCGCAGGACTGGCAAAAACAAAAACAAAAACAGAAAACAAGTTTAAATGTAGTGCCTCTTAGTGATTTTTAAACCTATTTCTTTGATATAGGCTTTACATAGATATATAATCAAAGATATCCACACACAATACATATAAATATAGTGGACCTATATATATATATCAATCTTTATCTGTATCTATATGTATAACTATCTGTTTCTGTCTATCTCTTATACGCCTATCAACATTCTATGCATATATTCTGTTGTTTCCTTTTTCCTTGACACTATCTTTTGGAAATTTTTCTATAACTTGTTTGCTTCTTAATTTGTAGAAGAATAAGCAACAGAAATATAGAAGGCATTAGATGTGCATTGCCTTATTTTGCTATGTAACATAAAATTTTTACAAGATAATTTTTTTCTGTGTAGGTATTTCAAAATATCCAAACACTATCTATTTGTATATACTGTACAGTAAATATTATTGTTTTGTTATATTGACTGAATAGGTATAAGTGTGAAGCACTCTGCTCTGCTCTGTAAGGAATATATGAATATGAGGTATGTAAGTGATATAAAAATGAGTATAGCATGGTCCTCGCCCTCTTGTGTGAAAACAAGAAGCCAATTATACATAGATGTGAAAGCCTATACCAACCTTGAAGAATAAGAAAGCTATTTTAATAATAATGGCAGGGTCCTAGCTTTTGGCTAAGATAAAGAATAATTATACACACATTATGCCTGGCTTAATTGTCTCTGTCAATTTGAAGGAGCAGATGCCCAGGTGTGCAGACAAATGTTAATAATCCTTTGGGAATACTTAATCTGTGTGTATCTTTTCTGTGGGGGCAGGTTTCACTTGACACTGTGTTTATTAAGAACAATGTGGCAGACCTTTTCTCAAATGGATTCAGTTATTTCTGACCTCTGCCTGTATGATCTTCAGCAGCTACAGAGACAGCCTAGTGGACGTCCAGATTCACATCTTTATGTCAATCTAATTTGGAGAACATTTCATCATTTAGCTTTCCAGTGAGAAGAGCATTAATAATTCAGTGGTTTGTATATATTTTCATTCATTCCCTTTGTGAGATGTTTGCCTTAGAATGTCATAAGATGGAGGGATTCAGAAAACCTGAAACCTAGATTGAGGTCATTTTCTTGGGGTGTCCCTTTATCGCTGTATTCCCAGCCCCTATTTTCTGTCCAGAATGGCTGCAAATACTCAGGAGTGAATATGTATTTGGTGGAAGAGTTGGGTTTATTTAGTATCTATGATCCTACTGTTTACACCCCTCACACTAGCTTTAGGTTATTAAATAATCTTTTTAAAGGCTCCTTTCCTACATGTTGGGGTTAGTAAGAATGAGGCTTAATTGAACATTGTTTCTTTGGGATTGAAACAATGATTTTTTTTTTTAAACTCGGGGAGGGAAGATTCCAGAGATCAGGTCTCTTGGGAACTACCCATCTGTGACAAAATATTTCTTTTGGACTAGAATCCTGGTAATTGCAAAATAGATTGCTACTGCAAGCCATTTACTCCATCTCACTGGACAAAATAGACTACATCCTAATTGGAGCCATGCCATGACATGTACTGTAAAATGTGTTAGCAATCATTTAATCTTAGATTAAGGAAATGACAGAAAATTGTCTGCTTTCACAGAAACAATTTCTTTTTTTCACCCAGACTATGAGATAATGCTAAAAGGAGGAATCTTTTCTTTAATGCTATTTTTACACATTAATTTATCGTGAATATTTTTCAATACTTTCAGAGAACAAATTAGAAACATGTTCCCATGGGCTTTTGAATAGCATCATGTTGTAATAAAGACACCTGAGATTTGTGAACATAATCTTGTTTAGCATTGTAAATCCTTGATTTGCCATTATCCCATCACTTTGCTCCCTACTGAACCTCTCCAGGCCTGGACTTGGGTGTGGGTACACAGGGCCTGCCTATAGCAGAGAAAGCTCCTGCAGGCAGCAGCTTCTGTTCTGACTTTGCTCACTTACATGTTTCCACAGGAGAGCTGGTGAATGAAACATCATCTTTACCAAGGGCCCCTTGGGCTGTTCTCTGCTGCTTGGTGACCTGAAGGTAATGGAGTTATTACATCAGCTCCTCCTCAGAGACTGGTGAACAGCTCTCTGGCTCTTCAATAAACCAAATGCCTTCCTTCACTGTACATGAAACCTAATACTGCCTGCAGTCTGTATGGCCTTTAGGCAAATCATTGGTTTTGGCTTTTACTAAGACCTGCTTATAAACACAAAGTGTGCTCCAAACCAGCAAGTCACTGTCCAATGCAGTCATTGTGACATCCTTGTCGCATCCCTGAGCTCCAGGTCCCCAGGCATACTTGCTGATCCATATAACCAAAGGCTCAATCAACAAAGGAAAGCAATGTCACACCGTGCATACTCATTTCACTGGGGACCCCTCTGTCAAGTGCCTGCTCCCTTTGTATTTGTTTATTCCGAAACAGATGTTTAAACATCTGCTTAAGTACTGTGAAATCTTCTCAAATTGAACTTTTCATTCTAAGCAGCATAACTAGAAAAGCTCATGTCTACCCAAAGTAGAGGAAAATGTTAGGTGGAAAAGAGGAATTAGGCAGAATATCTTTTATAACAGTTTTTAGAATTTTTTTTCCTTTTTTAAGTAGCATATATTAACTATGTAAGGAAGGATTTCATGTGGCAGGTCTGTACATGTGTATGATATATTCCAATCAATCTACTCTCCTCTATCACTTTGCCGTATCCCCTCCCTGTTTTATAATATTTTTTAAGAGAGAAAGCACAATGTTAACAAAAGCTTTTATTTTTTAAAAATTTCTTTTCATTTCTTTTTGTCATAAAGGTGATGTACAGAGAGGTTACAGTTATATAAGTCAGATATTGAGTACAACTCTTTTTGAACAGTGTCAGCTCTTCCCTCATTTTCTCCCAGTTTTTTCCTCCTGACTCCCCTCCCCGACAAGTTGTATAGTTCATTTTCAACATAGAACAAAAGTTTTTATATATTTCACAGGAAATACCTTTAGCTATTTGAAGCTCATTAGCATCTTGAGTCTTTATTTTCATTCTAGGAATCTATCATATAAATGCTATATGGAAAAAAAATTTTAAAAATTAAAATATATCAGAGAGCCTCTCTGGTCCGATAAAGAATAAATGATCTCTATTTTCTTCTCTTATAAAACACTGGGCAGGCTGGGAATGTGGCTTAGTGGTAGAGTCCTTGCTTAGCATGCAGGAGGCCCTGGGTTCGATTCCTCAGTACCACATAAACAGAAAAAGCCAGAAGTGGCGCTGTGGCTCAAGTGGTAGAGTGCTAGCCTTGAGCAAAAGAAGCCCAGGGACAGTGCCCAGGCCCTGAGTTCATGCCCCAGGACTGGCAAAAAAATACCCAAAAAACAAACAAACAAACAAACAAACAAAAAACACTGGGCAACTTTCCTGACTTTGAGGTTTTATACACCCACATCAGCATCCCCAAGGAGCTGCACAGAACACACAAAGGCAAACATCCTACCGTTTGCTTCTGTAATGCAATAGAAAAGCATTTGGTTTATGTAATTAAGATAATTTCGTTACATCAGACTTGTCTTATTTTGAGCTTGAGTGATTTCTGTCTAGTGTTACTTGGAAGAGATTATAATGCTGCTTGACTTTCAAGCAGCAGATAACATGCAGATTTTGTTGCCAAATGGCTTGTCTTTGGAAGGAATTTTGAAATTGCAACTTGAGACTTGTGTCATTTTGCATAGGAGATAATTGAAGTGATTGGAACTGGTTCCACATCAAAATTCAATCAGTCAGCTGTTTGTCCTCCTTGATCTCAATCACTGGTTTTAACTCAATTGTCTATTTGCTTAGGTATCTTGTAGGGCAATTTGGGAATGAAGAAAATACTTCAGGCTGTTACCTTTACTGGGCTCAATTTACTCCAATTATTCTCTCTCTCTCTCTCTCTCTCTCTCTCTCTCTCTCTCTCTCTCTCTCTCTCTCTCTCTCTCTCTCTGTATTCTGGAGAAAAATAAAAATAATAAAGCACTATGAAAACTCTCCCTCTCTCTCTCTTCATGTAACATGGTAGGTTTAACAGATAGCTTGGGGTGTGACCTTTACAATGACCTTGCTTTATTGCTCCTTCTAAGCAGATGTCCAGTGACCATGTCCTTATTTGACAAATATTCATCATTTTCCTTTGATTTGATAGCCTATGGCCTTCTGTGAAGTAGAAACAGTCTAGACATACTGTTTTTCCACTCAAAACTTTAAATGTAAAGACCTCATTGCTTAATCATTTTCAGTAATTCCGTGTAAGGGACTAAAATGCATAAATGTGAATTCTTATTATTCTGACAGGAAGCCTAGAGGAATAATCCTCATCTAACATGAACATTTAATATTCACAGGTATGTGTACTGTACCTCACGGCAAGGTACGTGCATTTGCTTTGACGGCTTCACCTGTGACCAGACCATTACTGTACTCTTCCGGATGTTATGTTTTATGGTATTGAAACACTTGTAGTGTTGGGGCAACTTGAACTTCTGCCTGTGTCAGCTTGTCCTAAGTAGATTCTGAGGAGTTGCATTCAGGATCAATTCCCTGTGATCTTCTGGTGTTATACTTTATAATCTCTCTTGCCCACAACATTTGCTTACTAGGGTATGTAAATGTGACAACTTGTCTCAGATGAGGTGCTGAGTATCAATTTAGGGGAATTAAAAAAACAAAACAAAAACAGGAATCAGGAAGGACATTTTCTTATATGCACTTCACTGGAGAATGTGGTTTTTCCTGAAAAACGACGTACTTCTTACAATGCCTATGCCAGAAAGGAAATTACCTATATGACGGCTTCTCTCACCAACCTCCAACTACCCAGTTCATTAACAATGCAATCTAATGAAAGTTACTCTCAGCTGCTCCCAGAAAAACTGCAGACACTTCCTGACACTTTGTAATCTTCCAGTGGTCCATGTGGCCTCCACTTAATGCATTCCAATGGGGGAAAATAGTGATGTTTTTGCTTTGTCTGAGCCAAGTGGTTCCTTCAATTCATTTTTTAAACACATCTGCTAGAACAAACGGGTACTTCTGGGAAGAGAGAACTGCCTACAGCCATATGCACCCATCTGTTCTCTGCAAACTTGCCTTGGCTTTTTCCATCCACACATAGTGAGTGCCATCGGAAATCATTGCAGGTGGGCAGGCCAGGTAGGCCTCAACCAGGTAAGGGAACTTTTATGATCATATGTGTAATGACAATGGAAGTGTAACAGAAGTTTGCTGTCACCAAGTTGTTTGTCTGCCCCTGTCTTTAGCCCTTTGCCCTCTGTTGGCTCTATCTGCATGCTTTTGTAAAAGTTCTTTCTTTAGCAGATGTCAAAATAGCTTGTTTATGTGTTCTTTGTATTAGAGATCTAAGATCACACCTGTGTATACTTCTCCATTTCTTCTGTTTTTGTTTTCTTGCTTGAGTGGTACTTCAACAACTCCTGTTGGAAAACACACCTGCATTCCCATAGCGCCAGCTACAATAGCATCAAGGACAAGCAGCTTCAAGAAACAGGTAGGAAGATGGACTGGAACAAAATGAAATTATGTTCTTTCCTTTCAAATAATAGATTTCAATGCTTCCTTCTTAATTCATCTTTTTTGGCTGTGTGATCTTTAGGTTCCATAGGAAATATTTAAGTAGCACCAACTATCTAAGATTTTTTTCTTATTCACTTACATTAATGATTATGGGGAGGCGGGGGTGGGATTTTATTTTGACTAAAAGTTACAAAGCTTGTATGTAACTTACCATTACAGGGCACCACTTACTATGTGAATAGTGAGGATACAGACTTAGAAATCTGGGATTGAGAAGGAATTTTTACAATCCTTGTAAAATCCCGTTTTCCTTTTTTTAAAATGAGGAAACAAGGGCAGGGAAGGTGGCTCAGTGGTAGAATGCTTGCCTTGCATGCATGAGGCCCTGGGTTCAATTCCTCAGCACCACATAAGCAAAAAGAAAAAAAAGCCGGAAGTGGCGCTGTGGCTCAAGTGGTAGAGCGCTAGCCTTGAGCTGAAGAGCTGAGGGGCAGTGCCCAAGCCCAGAGTTCAGGCCCCACGACCGGACCCCCCCACCCCCCCAGAGAAGTTATGTGATTTGCTGGTGGTCACACAGTGGGTGAAAAAATAAAACTGGGAGAAGAATTTTGCTATTCTACCCAGTGATATAGAAAACTGAATGTGTCTGTTTACTCAGATATATAAATGATAGTATCTGCTTGAAAACAGTCTGGTGATGTTTGGAGTACATGTTATATTTAAAGAGTTTCAAATTAATTCAGATGCCTTTGTATGTTTTGAGTGGTTTTTATGGTATGACAAAAGTGTGTGGGTGTGTGAGGCTTTCATAATTTTTTGTAGCTTTAACGGTCCCTGAGTCATGAGAATATGTTTTACTTTATATTTAAGTAGAACCTTAAAGTTCTACAACTGGTGGATTCTGGTAGGAAGATCAAAGAAATTCATGAAGTATGTGCATTTCATGTGGGTATACAGTTGTATCTAGGAAAAGTAGATAATAGATCTAGAAGATTCTGGCAAAAATAACCCTCAATCAAACCAAGTTCGCCATATGTTTCCAGAATTGAAATTGCCTGAGTTTTTTACTTGTGTTTATTTTGTATTTGTATAAAATTCCCACACAGAGATCCTAATTGATCATAATCTCTGAATAAATTATTAAACTTAATATTGTACACTTCCTACAGAGAAACAATCAGTATACATAGATCTCTAGAATTTAATGGTGTAATTTTCTCAACAGCTCTATTGAAGTGATTAAGCAAGATCAAATTAGGTTTTAATGTAATATCTCTCTCTATAAGGTTTAAGTACTTTTAGGACATAGGCTTGCAATGATTTCCAGAATTCATGGTCTGCATGGAATTAATGTTTTTCTATCTCTCTATCTTACCACCTATTAAAAATTAATTTATTGTAGTGGAGGCTTTCTTCAAAGCCTTGTAGCATGCTTGCTTCCCTATTCTAGACCATTCCTGAGCTGGATATGCTTTTCAACACTGGCCTTTTCAACTCATTGCCTTTATTGTTTCAGTTTCAGAGCCAGATTTTCTCTGAGTCCTCTGTATACTTTCCTAACTACTGCAGTCTGTCACTTGCCTCTGTTTCTACTCAGAGCCTGCCCAAATTTGTATTAAGTAGGCTGAATGGGAACCCACAGACGCTTTGTGTCCTAGTCCCTGGATTCTGTGAATACAGACCCTTATTTGGTAAAGGAAATTTGCTAATATAATGAAGAGTTTTGAGACAGGGGCCCAGGATCATCACAAGAGTCTTTGTAGGAGGATCAGTCATTAAAAAAAAAAAAAAGATTGTGCTGATGGGACTAGGAGTTGAATAAAATTTACCTTGGAGCTGAGGAAGGTGACAGAAGCCAGCGAATGTAGTTAGTCTCCAGCACTGGGCCTGGAAAGGAAATGCTCCTCCCTGAAGCCTGCAGGCGGAAGGAGGTCCTGGCAACATCTTCCTTGGTTTTTCCTTTCTAATTTCTGGAACCAGAATGGGAAACTAATATAATTATCTCATATACATATATATAATGTATGTACATATATATATGTATATATACATAACAATTTCAAGGTGGTATACTTTATTAATCAGCTAGGCTTACATAGTAAACCACAGACATGGTGGCTAAAACAGCTGAGATTTATTTTCAAACAATTCTGGAAAGTAGAGCTCTGAGGTTGTTTCTTCTGAGGTCTCTCTCCTTGCTGGGAGGTGGCAATTTTTTTCTCCTTGTCTTCATACGGTCTCCCAGCTGTTAGTGTCCTGTTCTTTGATATGGACACCAGGAATATTGGATTAGAGACTACCTTGATAAATTCCCTTAATTTAAATTAAAATTGTACTAACTCTTTAGAGAACATATGTCCCAATCCATACACATTCCGAGATATTGGGAATTTAGGTTTCCACACAGTATATGAATTAGGGAGAAACACAATTTGGAGGACAATTCTGCTTTAAAACAATTCTGAGGACTGAAATACTCCAGGAAATTGCTAATAGGAAAATTCAATTCAAACTCAACTAGTTAACAAGAAAGTTCTTGAATAGTTACTTGTGTCAAGGACTGCTATCCTTCCTGGAGTGGGCAGAGGCAACTTGGACCAATCCTGTTGAAGAGATATGACAATGGTAAATAAACCATTTATGGCCTGCAAAAAGCACTCCAGAACTGAGTAAGGAGATGCTGTAATGTGAAGCCTCCTTTTCACTCCCAGATTATAAACAAAGCCAACAGCAAAGGAGTCTTCTGATGAATCTGACCTTTTGAAGGAACCACAATTGCTACAATGACCTTTACTGTGGTTTTTACAAATTGTTTCATCTAGATTTATAGATGTTACTATATCTTAGTTGAGCCATAAAATATTATGTGTTGTTCCCATAAGGGAACTTATTCCAATAGAAAGGGCATGGTATATATTTAACAAGTTAGGTAAGCAAATTATGCTACATTCCTTTAGAGTCCTAATTAATATAGATCAGAGAATAAGTCTAATCAACAGAAGTTAAGATATAACACAGACAATCTTCAAATGAATCCTTTAATTTCCTTATCAACAAAAATAAAAATACTTAAGTTAGTAGACGCTCATTAGAGCTGGTAATTTTATCAACCTAATTTGGTCCATCATTATAGAGCTACAGATAGAAATACATGAAAAAGGACTGAGAAAGTCTCCAACTGAAAAGATATGATGTGCAAAGAGATAACTCATTCACTTTAAGATGGTTATATATGAAACTAAACTCATGTAAGAGAATCTGAAGATGGATAGGAGCATCTTCAAACTTCTCAGCACAGAAAAAAATAATGAAATAATTCCATTTCTAAATAACTCCTTTGCTTGCACAAATATTTGCGAATTAAGTGCTGTGTTCAATTTCACTAGCTTCTGTTATTTCAGACAAATGGGGCTACTGGAGAACTTTGACTATAATTTAGTTTTCAAGTCCCAAATAACATCATTAGAGGTACAAAAGGAATATTTTCATGGAAAGAAAGAAACCAGAAGAATGGGAGGATGCCTGCCATGACAGTTAAAATGCTGTGTTCTCCACCATAGTATTCTTTCAGTTGAAAAGTAATTGTATTCCATTGTTTGAAAAGTGTTTATTTGCTACCAACATGTAAATTTGTTTAAGGATGGTGTGTAATTTTTCGTAGAAGTTACTGGGATTTTTTTCCTCTAAGACTGTTGATTAACCTCAAGTCACATTGTTTTCCAGATAGAGTCTGTTGAATCTTAAGAAAAATCTCCTAGCTGATCTCAGATGGAAAACATGTATACAACACAACTGTTTTCATTGATGGTGTTGGTTGTCTTATATGAAGTACAACACTGTGCTTCTTAACAACATATTTCTTGTAGTCAAGAAGACATCATAATAGAGTTAGAGGAAGGGATAGAAATATCCTTAGGGTATAGAGAAATACTTGCAGAGACTTTCATTTTAATCAAATCCAATATACTTTAAAACTTAGATGGACTTACATTAGAAAAAAAATGCTTTGATAGTGATGATCCCTAAATTTGAGAAGAGAAGATATTTCAGAGGGTTACTCAAAAGTCTCAACGTCCAAACTCTATTTTTTTTTAAAGAGGATGGAACCAATTCTGGGATTTTATGTCAGAAAGATGGGGAAGCTTGCTAAAGGGCATTTTAAGAAGTCAAGAGATGGGCTGGGAATGTGGCCTAGTGGTAGACTGCTTGCCTAATATGCATAATCCCCTGGGTGAGAATCCTCAGTATCACATATACAGAAAAAGCTGGAAGTCTTATTGTAGCTCAAGTGGTAGAGTGCTAGCTTTGTGCAAAAGAAGCTCAGGAACAGTGCCCAAGCCCTGAGTTCAAGCCCCTGGGCTGGCAAAAAAAAAAAGAGAGATAATGGAGAAAGTAGCCTGGAAGGCAAAATTTCTTATTCCCTTCACCACCTCAGTCATCAAATAAAGGTTCTCAGTAAATGTTTGTGGATCTTCCCCCAAACCAGTAAAAAAGAATACGAAATGGAATACATACTGACTTACTATTCACCAGGTCTGGTCACCTAAGTGTAGGGTGTATAAAGGACCATGTACAGGAAGTCTACTCAATTTTTAGTTTTATTTATTTATTTTTATTGAAAACAATTTAATCAGCTAATTGTGATTTAAAACTATACGAAAGATTTTATAATACACATACCAAGATTATGTCATTTGCCAAGAGTTAGTTGATATTTTACAGGTTTGGGGTAGTTTTACAGATAAAGAAGATTAAAGATTCAATAATGCAAACAGTAAATAAATTCAGAACTCTAGTAATCTAGTAAAACTCTAGTAAAAAAACTCTAGTAAAATTTAAATTATTGTAAATACATTTAAAATGGTCGTTTAGGGGTTGGCACACTAGCCTGTCACTGATTAGTTTTTATTCCATCTCATTTAGGTTCAAAATACCTTTGACTTTTCATAAACTACCACAATAAATGAAATAAGGATACTGGGTCTAACTGGTACCATCTTGGATATGTGGTAGATGATAGAGAATTGGGTTTAATTGGCACCATCTTGTCTTTATGGTGGAGGAAGGTGAAGTCCCACCTCCCAGGTGACGGGCGTGCCTGAACTCGGAGGTGGGGCGGGGACTTAGGCAATAGGTTAACTGGACCTGCCAGTCTTGGGTCATGACCTCTCAAGCTCCTGTGATCCGGCCCCCTGACCAGGACCCTATTTAGGACTGGACCAGCTCAAGCACCATTACACCAGGCCGCATATCTCATGGCTTTCCTCTGGTCACTATGGCATCCCACTAAAGCTCTCCACTGGGGTTGACCTAGTTTGTTGGTGTAATTTTTCTGCTCTTTCTTTCCTACTCTCAGGGCTCAGTTTTCTAACAGGGCTAAATATATTCGAGGGGCTGCAGGTCTTTGGGACAGTAGCCTACCTGCAGTTGCCAGCTTTCTAATAAAGACTCCTAGCTAGACCTCTCCAAACGTGGCTTCTCTGTATCTTATGACTGAATTCCTGTACAACATAATAATCAGAATCTTGGGAATATTTTTTTTTTCCTGTGACATGATACTGACAGAAGTCACTTTGAAGTATTCAGGCAGGGCTTAATTCTTCTATGTGTCCTTTTGGTGGGTCTGGTTGGAAGCCTGGCTTAGATGGGACCATTCACCCTGTGCATTCACATTGGCTCTCAACATTGTAGTCTTGAGGTAGTGTGGAGAGACGTTTGAGTGAAAGCTTTAAGACTTACAACAAATCCTAGCTGAATTTGGACTAGTCAGAAGAAAAATGGGACTGACCTTTTTTTTTCCTGCTCAGCCCAAATTCAAAGGGAAGAGAATTAGAGTATACTTCTCAACAAAAGGTATAGTAAATAGTGTATAAAAATCCTAACTTAAGCCGGTCGCCAGTGGCACATGCCTGTTATTCTATCTACTCAGGGAGGTTGAGATCTGAGGATCGAGGTTCAAAGCCAGACTGGGCAGGCAAAGTCCGTGAGACTCTTATCTCCAATAAACTACCAGAAAAACTGAAGTGGCACTGTGGCTCAAGTGGTAGAGCACTGGCCTTGAGGTGAATTGTTGAGGGACAGTGCCAAGGCCCTGAGTTCAAGCCCCATGACTGACCAAAAGAAAAAAATCCTAACTGAACCTATGATGTCTTCTTTTTGTTTTTGGTCAGTCATGGGGCTTGAACTCTGTATCTCTATATTTTGCTTTTCAATCTGCTTTTTGAGAGATTTGCCTAATAATTTCTAATAGTTTTCTTCCTTATAAGACCTTTGTCATGTTTGGACAATAAAACTATGTTGGATTCATAAGTGAGCTACAGATTATGTCCTGGAAGAACTTATGTATGATCAATGCTCTCATTTTTTTAACCCTACTAGTAAGCCTAGTTGGGCCTAGAATTTTGTTTTGTTTTGTTTTGTTTTTGTTGGTTTGCTTTGGGAAAGATTCTTACTTCTGGATGCAATTTCTTTAGTACAAAGAACTATTTTTATGTTTTTCCTTCTTACATCAGTTCTACTAAAATTTCAAATTAATTATCAAAATACTGTTAATAATGCCTTTGATATTCTCTTTGTGTGTGTGTGTGTGTGTGTGTGTGTGCACGCGCGTGCGTGCGTGTGTGCTGGTCCTGGGGCTTGAACTCAGTGCCTGGGCACTGTCCTGGGTCTGCTTTTTGTTTTTTTTGCTCAAGGCTAGCCTCTATGACCTTAGCCGTAGTTTCACTTCCAGCTTTCTTGGTGGTTATTGTAGATGAGCGTCTCATGAACTTGACTACCTGGGCTGGCTTGGAACTATGGTCCTTAGATCTCCTGAGTAGCTATGATTACAGGTGTGAGCTGATAGCATACAGCATATTATTCTATCGTTGAGCAAATTTGTCTTTTGTAATTCAGAATTTTTCTTGATGATGAAAAGTTTAAAATGAGAGAAATTCATTTCCTATTATTATTCAAGTTTTTGGGGAAAGTATATTATGTTTTTATTACTTTATTGTATAAAGAAAGTTAAATATATTACACTCAGAAGATTGGGCCTCTTTTTTTTGGAAAAAAAAGGTTCTTTGAACATGGTCAGGTGACAAGGTCTAAGATCTCTCTTAGCAATTAATAACTCTTATTTTGGGTACATTTTAGCTATAAATATGTGGGAATCTTTGTTAGAATCATGTTAATGTTTTTGTTAACAATCACTATCTCATAATGTCTAGGTATAAATTGTCTATTTAAGATTTATTGTGTTTTTTAATTTAAATAGTAAAAATGTCACTGAGATCTAAAATATCTTATTTGTGCATTCTCTGCTTTAATCTGCCAATTGTTCTCTTAACACTGACACTGAAAGAGTTCAACAGCGAAGTCAAAATTAGGACTTGTATTTCTAGTTTTGTTAATTCAAACGGATGGAAAGTTTGTTGTGAAGGTGCAAGTGTATTTTCAATAGACATGCATACTATTACTGGTTATTGCTCTGTCTGGTTTTATTAAATGTAAGACAAAATAAATCATCTATAGAATGTTCTGATGCAGTCATAAATTATATAAGTGCTGGTTTTTCCTAAACTGCAATCATAATTAATTTTATTTTTGGCAACTCCTGATCACTTTCTCTGTAACCCAGCATTCATTTTCTAAGTTAAAGTAGTATTGAAAAGCTATTCAAGACTAAATATGGGAAAACAGTATTTAGCAATCTATCATTATTCAACATTGATACTAAAGTTATTGGAAACATGATACTTTAAAATAAAATCTTGATGGTTTTATGAATAGGAAGTAATAATTAAAACTTTCAATGTTTGTCTTAAAATTTATACTTTGAATTGATTCAATGTTGTGTACTACCAGTGAAGAAAAATTTCAGAGTAATATTATAAACTGTTAGTTTTATAGTATTCTTTATGACGTTTGATTTTCCTTTTTGATAACATTTACACCTTCTTTCTAAGAAGATTTTTTTATACTCTACTTCTCTATTCCCATTTCAGCCCCATATATTACCAAACCTCTCATTCCATTCATGCCTGATCCTTTGTTTACTTTGAGGCTAAGTTTGGAGTTTCTGTGGCTTTCTACTTGCCTTTTGTAACTGCAAGCAGGTCTCCCACTGACCCAGCAAAGATGTATTGAGTTATTGTGCATCAGTGAGCTGGATTTTAGAGATAAGATAATAATAGTCTCTGTGAAGTTAGGGGTTGTGGCTTCTTCATTGTGAATATCTAATACTTAGCACACAGTTGACCCATTATTGACTAAAAAATTTCCAAGAAATTCCACTTCCTAGTGAAGCAGCCCATCAGTATTGACATTTTCTCTTCATTACAATACTATTCATACAGTTTTAAGGCCATTCCAGGTGCTCTTAGTAAAATAAGGGGGAACAAATATTGTTGTTAGGTTTTCAAATGAAATTCAGTGTTAGAGCAACAAATTGCCTGAGAATAAGGAACACATCCTCTGAAACTATTGCTTCAGGTTGGCTGCTTGTGTGGAGCAAGTTTGAAAATGCAGTGTTGGTTGAATTTTCTGCTTTCATGGTTAGGATGTTGGCTGTTGATAAATTGATTGAGCTTTATAGGAGGATGCATCTGATAGATGATCCTGTCTCCAAAAAGTGAAATATGGAATATATAACAAAATTAAGTATGTAGTTGGAGAACATACTGTGTAATTTGTACCCCTTTCACAAATGAATTAATGTGTAAACTATGAAAAGTCAAGACATTTAAAGATTAAATTATTCTTTTACATTTCTGAGTAAACAACTTATAATTACTTTAAAACTTCATAAATATACACTAGAATCATAAATATTTTCTAGCCCTTCATCTCTGAGTATTAAGAATGAAATTGAATTAACATAAGACAGGGACACATTCTGTTTTTTACTTCTTTTCATCTTGACCTTGCAAATTTAGCTTAATCTAATTAATTTTGGCCAGACTAACTTATAGAACAGTGAAAATTACTATCATATTTTTGCTGGACAGAGTCAATTTGTGCACTGTATGGTATTCAATCACATACTTTCTTGAAACCCCAAAATCTAATTCTTTGTTTTTGTTTTTGTTTTTTTTTTGCCAGTTGTGGGGCCTGAACTCTGGGCCTGGGCACTGTCCCTCAGCTCTTCAGCTCAAGGCTAGTGCCCTACCACTTGAGCCACAGCGCCACTTCTGGCTTTTTCTGCTTATGTGGTACTGAGGAATTGAACCCAGGGCCTCATGCATGCAAGGCAAGTGCTCTACCACTGAGCCACCTTCCCAGCCCTCATTCTTTGTTTTGACCGTTTTTTTTTTTTGGTGCAAATTTATGAAGACTAAATTTTTAGAAGATTTTTTATTAGCATTATTAGCTATGCAAAAGGAGTTTTCATTGTAACATTTCCATGCATATGTACAATGTGCCCTGATCAAACTTAACTTCCTCCATCTCTCTCTAAATCTCTAAAACTCACTTTTTCTTTTTGGTCAGGGGGCTTGAACTCAGGGCCTGGGCACTGTCCCTGAGCTTTTTCACTAAAGGCTAGCGCTTTACTGCTTTGAGCCACTGCCCCATTTCTGGTTTTCTGGTAGATAATTGGAGATAATACTTTACTGTGGGAGCTGTCTTTGAACCATGATCCTCAGATCTCAGCCTCCTGAGTAGCTAGGATGACAAGTCTGAGCCACTGATGCCTGGCCCTCACTCTTTCTTAAAAAGCTTCATACTATTTACATATACGTATATGTATAACTTCAACTGAATTCGTCTTTCTTCACCTTCTCCGTTGGCAACTCCCTGCTCCTGCTAGTCCCCACTGCACCTCCCCCACCTTCCCCCTCCCTCACCCCCAGCAGAGCTTGTTGTACTTTCCTGTTATTCATATTTTTCAGCATGTATTATTTGTTTGAACAGATTTTACCATGGTAACTCATATGGGGATACATTATAAAACTCCCTATTGTTTAACAGCTTTAAGTAGTTTCCTTATGCCATTTGCATACATATGGAAGGTGTTTCCATATAATTTGTCCTCCATCATTGTCTGTCTTTTTTTTCCCCTCTCCCCTTAGTTCCCATGTATGGGCCTGCAATCTCATTTGTGTTATATATAATTTATATCACGTAAGCCTATAGTCTGCAACGAGTAAAGAGGACATGACTTATTTTAATAAATATTTTTCTAAATAATGCATGATTGAGACTTTATGCTCTGTAGAATTTTGTCTTTTTCAAGATCGGACTTGTTGATGTCATTTCCTTCTTTGCATTTTTTTTCTTTTGTGAGGAAATTGCCCTTTGTAAAAGCACAAGAGTTGATAAAAGAAAACTCTCAAAGTCAAGTTTATTTTAGCCTGTTTATTCAAAGAGTGTAGGCTTAAGAGACTCAGAAGAGAAAGAAAGAAAAAGGAAATCTAACAACCTGAAGAACAAAGACTTGGAAATTGAAATAAGAAAACACATACCCATGCATTTCTGACATATTTATTATAATTTTGAACAAAGCTTGTGATCCATAGGAGACATAATCTAAAATATCATTCAGTTAGTTTTGGTTTCTATTGAAAATAAATTTTGTTAATCGTCTTTCTCATTAAAATGTCTTAGAATTAAACCCACAACAAAATCACATTTTCAGAAATATGGTTAAGTTTTCTAAAAGAACATCAATCTGTTCAGCATTTTAATGCTTGTGTTTATAAAGATGCTTTCTCCCCCCTATGGGAAGTATGATATAGTGGAAAGAATATGAGATTCTGGAGTTAGCTGGGCACAAATCCCAGATTGTACTACCAGCCATGTAACTTGGGATAAGTCATCTAATCTGTCTAAGGCTTGTATGTCTTGCCTGTCAAATAAAAGGAATGGTATCAATCCTTCATAGTTGGTGTGCAGACCACAGAGGGATAGCTGTGAGATACTCCTTTACTCATTCAGATTCACTCAAAGCGTTGCCTTAGCCAGGGGACTCTTAATGTAGTAGCCCTGGTTTATCTAATTAGCAAATTGTCACTATGTTTGGATTTTTTGTTATATTGGACTGTTTTTCTTTGTTGTTGTTGTTTTGTTTTTTGGTGCTGGTCTTGGGGATTGAACTCTGGGGCCACGGTGCTGTCCCTGAGATCCTTTTGCTCAAGGCTAGCACTCTACCACTTGACCACTTGAGCTATTGCATCACTTCCAGCTTTTCCTTTGATTGATTGGACATAAGAATCTCATGGACTTGCCTGCCTGGGTTGGCTTTGAACCTCAGTCCTCAGGTCTCAGCCTCCTGAGTAGCTAGGACAACAACCATGAAGTATTAGCACCTGGCAAAATTTTTCAATTAGGAAGAAAATAAGTCCCCTTTAAATAATCCTTTTGAAATTGAATTTTAAGACTCTAAAATCCTTTTTTTTTTTTTTTTGCAGGGGGGAGCAGGGGAGCGGGGGGGGAAAGGGGTAGGTTGTGGGGCTTGAATTCAGGTCCTGGGCGTCATCGCTGAGCTTTTTCACTAAGTCACTTTACAACTTTGAGCCACAGTGCCATTTCTGGTTTTCTTTGATTGGAGATAAGAATCTCATGGACTTTCCTGCCCAGGCAGGCTTTGTACTCTGATCCTTAGAGCTCAGCCTCCTGAGTAGCTCTAGGATTACAGATGTGAGCCACCAATGCCTGGCCTGGCCCTCACTATTTTCAGATTGCCAGGTTTTAGAACTAACCTCCTCCTTGAAGCTGTATATTACTTGGGTGAAAAACAGATTATAAATGAAAGCCAGGCATACTGGGGCAGCTCACTCTTTAGACACACAGGCACAGTGGCAAGTGCTTTTAGGTGTCCATGAAAATTTTTGGATTTCTTTTGAGATAAGAAGGAAAAATAACAACTTTTAGGCCAAAGTAAGCGTATTAGTATAATAGTAATATAGTTACCTTTATACCAATATATCATACAAAATAGCTTTTTGTATTTTTTGTAGCCTTGAGTAACCCACAAGAGGTATTTGAGCCTGGTTACCTGCCATTCAGGGTAGGTTTAGGCGTGATGCCAGGAGCAGTGGCATTTCCAGGAATTGCAGATGTGGGATGAGCAATTCTATGTTGGGTAACAGGGGAGGCTTTGCAGAAATGATATTTAAATCAATCCTTGGGTAAGTCTGCTTTCTACAGGTGATGATGTTAAACAGGGCCTTGATGGGAGAAAAAGCAGCATGAATGAGAAATGGGCAGCTATTAATAGCCAACAATGGCCTCTTGTATGGCAGAGACATCTATTACTTACATAGCCAAATCTTGCCAATTTTCTCTAGCATTTCGCATTAAAATATTTTAGAATTCACAAATTATGTGAATATCTGCAGAACCACTCAATGTGGTTGCACTAAACTATAGCTAAATGAGATTAGCTATACCTAATAGGGGTATTGTGTTCAGAATAAGGAAAAGTACATTAAGTATCAGTGATTCTGTGATCACATGCAAAAGAGACTGACTAGCTTAAATCAAATAGAGATGAAAGAAGAAGCAAGTAAACTGAAAGTTGGTTATGCTAGCATGCTTGATATTCTTTTCAAGATCAGAATGTTTTTTCCTTTCGCTCAATGAATCTATGTCCTCTGACTCAACCTGAAGGTTCTGCTTTATCCTCAAAGACCAATCCCATTTGTTGGGACCTCTAGATCAATACTCAGATTATCCGGGACCAAACATAAAGTCATTCATCCTCTGTATTTTCAGTAACCCCTGTGTCTTGTTCCACAGCTAACATAGGTTATATGCTTCGTGTCTAGGAACTAGAGTGTATTCTGTGTCTAACATATTTTTCCATTGTTTTATCATTCTCTTCCTTCTGTCAGTTCTTCTCTGCTCTTAACCATATCTCTCTATCTCTCTTTCTTTCTTTCTTTCTTTTTAAATGGAGTTCATATGATTCCTTTCAGAACAAGATTTTTTTTTTTTGCCTGTCGTGGGGCCTGAATTCTGGGCCTGGGCACTGTTCCTCAGCTCTTCAGCTCAAGGCTAGTGCTCTACCACTTGAGCCACAGCGCCACTTCCAGCTTTTTCTGCTTATGTGGTACTGAGTAATCAAACCCAGGGCCTCATGCATGCAAGACAAGCACTCTACCACTGAGCCACCTTCCCAGCCCCCATATCTCAGTTTCTTATCTCTAAGAACCTGTAAGTTCTTATACCCTGGAGAGTGTTATAGCCTGGTTATCTATATTGGTATCTCTACTGATGTTTTGAGGCATCCTTTTGGTGGGCCATAGCATCTGTTCTGCATAGTTGTTGCCCATAAGTACCCCTCAGCAGGCATTTTCCATAATCAGCACTTAATACGACATCTGATAGTATCATTGGAACTTTAGTCTGAGACATTAAGAGATCCTTCGTATGAGACATTAGCTTTCCTCTTCCTCTACAGGGGTACTAGAATTATTTACTCATCAGGAAATTGCTGTGTTCAGAATTGGACTTAGTTGCTAACATCTAAAGGATCAGATATGCTTGATTCATAATTTGGGAGGTGATGGAAACTAGAAGAGGTGATTGGCTGGAAAAAAAGTCAGTCGGCTGGAGGCATGCCTTTAGAGGGAATATCTTGTCCCAGGCCCTTACTTATCTATCTGTTTCCTGGCCACCATGAGGCAGGTAGCATTGTTCTTCTATGCCTTCCTCACCAGAATGTTCTGCTTTACTACAGGCTAAGAATCATTAGGCCAACGTCTGTCTGTACTCAACAAGGACTGAGCCTCTGAAACTGTGAGTCAAAAGAAATATTTCCTTCTTTAAGTAACTTCTTGTATTTGGTCAAAACAACTGAAAACTGATGCATGCCAGGGTAAGCCTTGATTGACATTACGGATTAATCTCTAACACAT
Source organism: Dipodomys merriami (assembly GCF_024711535.1). NCBI lineage: Eukaryota > Metazoa > Chordata > Mammalia > Rodentia > Heteromyidae > Dipodomys > Dipodomys merriami. The sequence continues at coordinate 34,818,709 of NW_027206179.1, read as the reverse complement.
CAAGTTCTTTCTTACCCTCAGGACCTGGCACATTTTATTTCTCTTGCTTGTAGGTCTCTTTTCTCTGTACTTACCTGGCCTAGCTACTGCTCATCCTGCAGGTCTCAGGCTAAAAGTCTCTCCTTAAGAATGGTTTCCACAGATGAGTCTCAAGAGCTTAATTTATGAGTTCTCTTAGGATATAGTCAACATCCCTTCAAAAAAAAAGCCATCCCAGGGGCTGGGAAGGTAGCTCAGTGGTAGTGTGCTTGCCTGGCATGCATGAGGCCCTGGGTTGAATTCCTTAGCACCACATAAACAGAAAAAAACAGAAGCAGCACTGTGGCTCAAGTGGTAGAGCGCTAGCCTTGAGCTGAAGAACTGAGGGACAGTGCCCAGGCCCAGAGTTCAAGATCCACGACTGACCAAAAAGAGAAAAAGAAAAAGAAAAAAAGCCATCCCAGGACAGTGATCCTTTACTTTTATTTAGATGTCAAAATTTGAACTGTGAATCACATATTTGTCTCTTTAAAAAGTAGCGATAATGACTTCTTTAATCATAGACCCTTCTGGGATGCCTTATGGTTTACTGCAGAGAGAAAGAATCTATTTATATTTAAGCTTCTCAATGCCAAATGCTGATGCAATTCAATAATGATCAACATGTATTATAATGACTAACATGTATAAATCATGCCAGCCACAGTGGCAGGTACTTTTTGTGTATTATTTCATTCAGTCTATACCACTTTTATAACAGGTTAATGAGTAGACTAGACTAATGAATGAAAAGTTAGAAATCTAAAGAATTGAAGTACATCTTTTCCTATTATATGAATTACAGTTTCCTATAAACTATATAACTATATAAACTACCATAAACTATATAAACTACCATAAATATTTTTTAAAGGCAGGATAGACACTACCAAAAAAACCACAAAAATCCCCCAATAGCCTTTCAAGAAGAGAAGGAAATACAATCACATATATGATACACATGCGCAAACACATTAATTCTACAATGATATAATCATCATGTATATCAGAATTGAGGGACAGCCAAAGCAAACTTGAAGTCAGGTCTGTATATTTTCAGAGCCAATATTTTTACTACTACTCTACACTATACATAAGCTCAACTGTATAATACTTGTTAAGGCTCATGAAATCAAGAAATCTTTTGAGGATTGTGAAAATAAACCAAGGGAGAATATAAATGCAAAACAAACAAAAACATACTCCAAACTATTCACAACCAACCAATTGAAGGTTGCCAGCAACATTGAGTTTGCAGACTTTGAAAGGATTCAGATTATATAGAATGTCTCCTAATGTGTTAGTCACTTTTATTTCATTTAAACTGCATAATAATTTCATAGCAAATATGTTCTAATCCTTATTTAACACAGGAGAAACTGAGGCACAGAACTTGTGCTAGGATAAATATTAATAAAAGGTAGAGATTGTAATAAAAAAAGAGAAATGAATTCTAGAGTCCACAAATGTGGAACTGGTAGGAAATTCTATAGTAGCTCAGATCTCAAGGATGCAGCAATATTTTCTAAATAAGCAAGTAAAGTTCTTGTACAGAAATGTTCATTGTCAGAGCAGGTTCTCACATAGAGCAACTGGACTGGTTAAAAAAAAATAAGATCCTTATAGATATCCCTGTGTTCTGACATTTCTGAATTTTGTTGGCTTTTGTTTTAACAGCCTTGGTAATCTTAGCAACTGACCACAGTGAGCCAAATAAACTACACTACACTCTGTTTTCCTTGTTTACAATTCTTAGGCTGAAAATTTTTGTGATAAGGTGCTGTACTTTGTTTCTGGAAGGGACTCAGTAAATATTTGCTGAATGAATTAAGCACATAAGAAACTAAGCATAAGAAATTATACATTAAAACAAAACTGCAAGTCATGAAGAATGAGTCTTTTCATCAGGCCATACATCAGCTTCTACAAGAAAAAGTGCTTGTCCTGGATATCTATCTACCTGTTTGTCTGTCTTTCTTTCTGTTGGTCCTTCTGCCCGCCTGCCCACCTGCTCACCTGCCTGCCTGTCTAGCTCTGTATCTATCTTTGTGTATGTGTATATGTGTATTCTTCTTGATTTATGTGTGTGTCTGCACATGTATGTATTTAGGGCAAGCTAGTGTCCCTTTGTCTTTCTTCTTTCTTAAGAGAATACTATTTCTGTCTAGCTTAAAAAAGATGAAAAATTATGGCATTGTGTTTATATCCTAGTCACCATTCATGTCAGTCTTTATTTTTAAAGGAGAGTGCACTAGATAGAATAGTTCCTTTATTCTTTTACTGTAATCTATAAATAATTTCTATAGATTCTTTTCAACTGTTGGAAGCCAAAAAAATTGAACCCTAAGCCTTGAAACATTCTGTCATTTCCACTGATTTTTCCTGTGCCCATTTTTAAAATTTGGTGTGGGGCAGTAGAAAAAAAAGTTAATCCAAGTATCTAAATAAGGATGAATCTGATATCTAATTACAGGAGTATATATCTATATACATGTGCTTATTAATTATATACAAATGCACAAATATGCATACACACATGCATATCTATGTTTCTGTGCTGCTGGGAATCTTTTTTTTTTTTAACAGTCCTGGGACTTGAACTCAAGGCTTGGTCACTGTCCCTGAGCTTCTTTTGCTAGCACTCTACCACTTGAACCACAGCACCACTTCCAGCCTTTTCTGTTTATGTGGTACTGAGGAATCGAACCGAGGGCTTCATGCATGCTAGGCAAGCACTCTACCAGTAAGCTACATTCCCAGCCCCTACTTGGGAATCTTGAGGCACCTGATTCATAATCAGGAATGTAGGGATTTTGTTGGGATTAGTGGCTGAACAAATAGTTCTGAGTAAATACAAATAATCATTGTTGCAATAGTTTCTAAGGAAGAGTAATAATAGTTTCTCTGGAAGAATTTGTTGACGTTTACATCTTAAAACTCTATCCCATATCACTTAGATGTGCACACACTACAAAAATTTAGGAATTAAACAAAAAAAGCACAAGAAATTTACATTGATTAATGCTTCATTACAGTATGCTTCTTAGGCATCATATTTACACTTAATTTGAATAAAGACCACAGACTACCTTCAAAATAGTCACTTTTGGATGAAGAATATTTAGGCTCTACTCATAAATCCTTGGATCACAGTATTGGTTTCCTATCCCCAAATTCACTTAAAACTATGATCTTGGTGTGACGGATGTTAGTTTCTACTGTTATACTCCCTTTAATCCTGAAGCTTCTCACTAATTAACTTGAAAGAAACAAATAGAATTGTGGTGATGAAGCAGAAGGCCTGACTGTCCCTACATTGGCTCAGGATGAGTCACTGTGTGTGGGCGAAGTCTGTGGGATAGAAGCCAGCTTTGTTCTCTTCATTGGTAGAAAGGCAACACTGGAAGGGAAACCTTGGCAAGTGTTAGCAAGAATCATAGCAATGTGATTGGAAGAAAACCCAATGTCAAGCTCCCCCAAGCCTCCCCTTGCTTATCAGCAATTTTCCTTTGTAGCAATGATGTGGTTTCCAGATATCAAGATGCTTTCTTTTCTGGTCCATCTCCGCTTTGCTGATAAGCAGTAGTACATGTTGGACTGGTCTCCATCTGAGCTCGTGGGAAAATTAGAGAATCCCAAAGGGTTTGGATCACAGGAGGAACAGTACTGAGTAGTAATAACAGGGCAAGGACTCTGAAGAGGTGTCTATAAATTCCAGCTTACATTGTGCTACATGAGTTTGGGCAAGTTCTCAAAAGCTTTGCTTTCTTCATGAGCAATCGCTCTTAAGTGGTGGTTGAAATGATTAAATAAGATAACCAAGGAAAGCACTTAGCACAGAGTATTAGGATCTTGCTCAGTGATTTACAAAACAACACTTTTTCTTATTTATTTATTTACCCATTATCTGTAAGTAGTTATATAAAGGAGTTGCCATTCAACAAAGCAGTTATGACCATAAGTGTCTTGGTCAGTATCACCCCTTTGACTATTCTCACCTCTTCCTCCCAATTTCCCTTCCCCCATTTTCTTAATTTTCTCCCTCCTTTCTTCATTCATCTACCCTCCCCCCTTCCCTTGGTACTTTTTACTGAGGTGATCAGATGGGGTGGGGGGACATTTGTTATGAAATTCTCATCACATGGCTTCATTTGTAAGTTCTAGAATAAATAGAACTCTGGAGACTTTTGAATTTTGGCAGTTTTGCCTACAATAGCTACCAAGCCAGCCTTAATGTACCCTAAAGTATTCCCAATGAACCCAACTAGCTATGTCCTATAAATAAAAGCAATAAGCAGTAATGATTGACCCTCATAGAAATAAGAATATTTATGTTTTTTACTCATTCAAGGCAAACTTTGCTTGCTAAACATTTTAAGGATATGCTTTTATTTTAATAAGTTTTTTATTGTGAAAATATGGTACAGAGGGGTTACAATTACATGAACAAGGTAATGAGTACATTTCTTATCAAGCATTGTGTTTTCCCTAACCATCCCTGCCCTCCCATCTCCACAACTACACTCCCCTGCCCCCCACACCAAAGTTGTAAGGTTCGGTTTTCAACATAGCATCTTGTACATTTCATTGTTGCAATGGGTCCATCTGTATCCCTATTTAAACAATTTGTTTTTTCCCTTCCCCTCTCCAAATTATACCAACATCAAATACAGTGAAAACAGGGGTTATACCGTGGGGGAGGAACAAGAATATGATTTTAAGTACTTACAATAAAGGCTCAATTAATGTGTCATTGTTCATAGTTTGTAGAGAATGCAATGGAAAAGATATGAAGAAGTCATCTTCAAGGCCACACTGGTTGAAGACCTGGGACTGACAATGAAGTCTTTGTTTTCTTTGCCAAACCTGCTGTGCCCTGAGGAGGGCAAGGAAATTTGTCCTAGGAATAAGTGCAGTGAACTTCCACAAAGTTTCTTGTGATCTTAGTGAATACCAAAGACTTTGATGCTGATTTTACAGCCTTTGCTGGAATTCACAATTCCTTTGGCTGATTGAATTATTTCCATTGAGGTGGATTTCAATTCCTTTTAATAGCCACGAGGCACGGTCTTGACAAAGGATGTGCTGTTGTTAGGAGTTCTTTTCTGAAAGGGGTTTCTTTCCTAACTTTTCAGTTAGATGAATTTGGAGAATAGGGTTATTAACATTTTTCCAGTTCAGGCAAAGAAATGTTTTATTTTAGGAATTGGATTTATTTTTGTGTTTGTGGGCTGGTCGTGGAGTTTGAACTCAGGGCTGGGTACTGTTCCTTAGCCTTTTTGCACAAAGCTAGAGCTCTACCACTGGAGCCAAAGCTCCAATTCTGGCTTTTTGTTGGATAGTTGGAAATAAGAATCTTATTTTACTTTTAATGGATCTGGTTATGATATGAGAAACCAGTATGTCTAGCCAGGCAGTGGTGACTTATGCCTGTAATCCTAGCTATATAAGAGGCTGAGATCTGAGGATCGAGGTTCAAAGCCAGATTGGGCAAGAAAGTCTCTTAGACCTTATATCCAATTAGTCACCAAAGAGCTGGAGTGGAGCTGTGGCTCAAGTAATAGAGAGCTAATTTTGAGCACAAAAACTCAGGGACAGCACCCAGACCCCAAGTTCAAGCCTTAGGGTTGGTGCATGTGTGCACACACATTCCCAAAGGAAAGAATCAATCACAGTATTAGAAGAGATCACAGGGCTTGGGGAGCAGATTTTTAAAAATGAATAAAACATAAACAAGTGGGAGGAAGAGGCAGGACAATAACATGATAATGGAGAAGTATGGAATGTAGGAGAAACAGCCGAAGGAGAAATTGGTCAGGTTTCCCTTCTGGGCATTTAGGAATTGAACAATTAAGATCACTGAGCTGATTGCTTCCTTCCTTCCTTCCTTCCTTCCTTCCTTCCTTCCTTCCTTCCTTCCTTCCTTCCTTCCTTCCTTCCTTCCTTCCTTCCTTCCTTCCTTCCTTCCTTCCTTCCTTCCTTCCTTCCTTCCTTCCTTCCTTCCTTCCTTATCTTTTGGTCAGGTGTGGGGCCTGAACTCTGGGCCTGGGAGCTGTCCCTCAGCTCTTCAGCTCAAGGCTAGACTCGTGAGTCATAACGCCACTTCCCACTTATTCTGCTTGTGTGATGCTGAGGAATCTAACCCAGGGCCTCATGCATGCAAGACAAGCACTCTACCACTGAGCCACCTTCCCAGCCCTACCTCCCTTCTTCCCTTCCCTCCCTTCCCCCCTCCCTTCCCTTCCTTCCCTTCCTTCTCTCCCTGCCTTTCTGCCTGCCTGCCTGCCTGCCTCCCTCCCTCCCTCCCTGCCTTCCTTCTTTCCTTCCTTCCTTTCTTCCTTCCTTCCTTTCGTCAATTGTGGGGCTTGAACTCAGGGTCTGGGCACTGTTCCTGAGCTATTTTGCTCAAGGCTAGTGCTCTACCACTTTGAGCCACAGCTCCATTTCTGTTTTTTGAGTGGTTAATTGGAGATGAGTCTCATGGAGACTTTTCTACCTGGGCTGGCTTCTAACCATAATCCTCAGATCTCAGCCTCCGGAGTAGCTAGGATTATACAGGTGTGAGCCACAGGTGCCCAGCTTTAGTTGGTTCTTAAACAGTAAGTCATACATATTCCAGTGTTTAAGGAGAGCAATGGTTATGCAGTGAAGTAGTTAGAATTCACATAGCAAAGAAAAAATATCAAACAACTTTGAAATAGATGAGCAAAATGATTCAAGTGCAACACAAACCGAAAATAATGTAAACAGTCGATATCTTTTCAATACCAACCAGTTCTCCAAGTCTCCCATACGAACTAGGCCCAATGACATTACAATATTATTATATGCTGGATCTCACATTTTAAAGAGCTCCTTCTCACAAGACTGTCCCTAATTCTGTCACCAGTTCCCAATGAGGTTATCTGTACTTCAAAGCCAGCTATAACCCTAGGTCCTTTTCAGGTTCAATAATTTCCTTGTGTGACTCATAGAACTCAGGGTACAAGTCAGGATCATGCACATGGGAAGGCTGTGAAGGATGAGGGGTGGGATGGGCAGTCAGAGTCGCTCTCCCAGCAAATGATGGGTTCACTGATAAGAAGCACTCTGATCTCTGTTTCTTAGGGAATTTTAAAAATTGAGTTTTCATTACATAGACACGATTGGCTTAAATCATTGGCCATTGGTGACTGAACTCATCCTCAGGCCCTTTTCCAATCCCTAGAGGTAGAGGTAGAGGGATGATTAGGGGAGCCGAAAATTTCAACTATATTATAAAAAATGGTTGCTTTTTTCTGGTGATTAGCTTCCATCTTGAAGCAATGTAGGCTACTGTCCTCTCATAGAATAATCTTAGAACACAGAGAAACAAAAAACTAAACAAATAAAAACTTTAAAATTCTTGCCATGTACACAAGTCCATATGTTTTCAGGAATCCTATACCAGGAACCAGGAACAAAGATTAAATATGTGTGTGTGTGTGTGTGTGTGTGTGTGTGTGGTATATGTATATATATATGTGCATATGTATATATGTGTGTGTGTCTCTCTATATCTATTATTAGTATGCCACAGCTATACACAACTATATTGTATTAGTTAACTTTTCTTATTTCTGTGACCAAAATACCTGAAAAAGTTTTATTTTGGTTTATGGCCTTAGAAAGGTCCAGTCTAGAGTATTTTGTTCCTACTTGATTGAGCTATGGGTGGAATTGGAGGAGAAGGCCATTTTCCCTATGGTGGACAGGAAGCAGAGAAAGAGGACCCAGTATAACCCAATGATCCTCTGAGACTTACTTCCTCTAGCTAAGTGCTACCTGATAAAGTTTCTAAAGCTTTTCCAACTTTTCTGCTAGCTAGAGATCGTCACTAGAACTATGAAGGGTATGTCAGATGAGCACAGCAATGTGTATCGAGAATTGCATTAAATACAAATGAGTTAAACTTGTACTGCCATCACCACACATGGCTATTTGGAACCAAATGAATTGTTTCGATAGTGTTTGAACTGCCGTTCTTTCACAGGAAACAGTTTTTTTTGGGGGGGGGGTCCTGGAAACAGTTTTGTACACAATAGTCACACATGGATGTGGTTATCATCTTAAATAGTGAAGATGAGAACATTTCATCCCAGAGAGTTCTATGAGGCAACACTAGAAACAGAGAATGTAAAAATGAATTCTAGAAAGCAAGGCCCAATTATACACTGACTATAAGAGGTTCATTTGTGTATGTATGTATGTATGTATCTCTATATTTATATCTATAGATATATATGCTGGAGACTAAACTCAGGGCTTTGCAGATGGAAGGTGAGTGCTTACCATAGAGCTACACTTTATGGTCCTAAATTAAGCTTTCAAGCTACACCCAGGAAAATCTACCATACAAACAGTAAGTTAACATATGCTGGATTGACTATACTAATGTCAGATAAAAGAGATTTTGAGATAGCTCTACCTTTGAGAACCCATACTCGATCTGTTAGAACATACCTTTCTGTTTGCTACTTGCTTGCTTGCTTACTCAGTAAAGCTCTGCTAAATTTTCTTACCACAAAACAAAGCAAAACAAAATCAAAGAAACCAGACTTAAAGACAAAAAGCATTGTCAGAAATAAATAGGAATATCTTTTTTTTTGATCAGTCATGGGACTTGAACTCTGGGCCTGAGCGTTGTCCCTCAGCTCTTCCGCTCAAGGTCAGCACTCTGCCACTTGAGCCAGAGGCTACTTCCAGTTTCCTGGTGGTTAATTGGAGATAAGAGTTTCACAGACTTTCTTGTGTGGGCTTGCTTTGAACCACAATCCTCAGATCTCAGCCTCCTGAGTAGCTAGCATTACAGGTGTGAGCCACTGGCACCCGGCTTAAGAATATCTTTTCATCATGAAAGGAACTATTCAGCAGGAAGTTAAAATAATTATAAATGCTCATATGCCTAATAATAGAGCATAATACGAAAGTGAGAGGATAGTTAAAAAAATTCTACCCTCTTATTTAATGATTTTCAGATCACTTTCTTTGTAATTAATTGATCAGGCAACTAGACAAAGGAATCAGTAAGGACATAGAGAATGTGAGCAAAATTATCAGCCATGATAAGCCATCATAACCTAACTGCCATTTCTAGAACACTATACACATCGACCACAAAAAGACATATCCTTTTAAAGTGTGCAAGGTTCTTTGGCTATGCTAGGCTATAAAACAAACCTCAAGAATCTTAAACGATTATAATCACACAAACAATCTTTTTCTGACCACAACAAAATCAAATGAAGAATCAATCACAACCACATACCTAGGAAAACCTCTGATTTGGGGAATGAAACAGACTTTAAATAACTCATGGACCAAAGAAGAACGAGGAAATAGTAAATACTTCGAATGGAATGATGACAAAATAGCATATCAAAATTTATGGGATGCAGCAAAAGCAGTATTTATAGGGAAATTTTAATCTCTGAATACTTTTGAGGAAATAAGAAATATCTACAATCAGTGATCTAAGATCGCATCTTAGAAGCTAAAGATGTGGAGCAAAGTGAAAATAACTAGAGGATAGGAATAAAACTAAAAGCAGGTATTAACACAGTTAAAGAAATGATAGAGAATAATAACAAAGCAAAGGTCAAGAAGCTGAGTAGATTAGGGTGTCAGCTGTGAAGATCAGTGGTTAGAGGGGAGAGAATACCCCTAAATGCCATCTAGTTTTTCTTTATTTCTTCTTTCTTTCTTTCTTTCTTTCTTTCCTTTCTTTCTTTCTTTCTTTCTTTCTTTCTTTCTTTCTTTCTTTCTTTCTTTCTTTCTTTCTTTCTTTCTTTCTTTCTTTTTCTTTCTTTCTCCTTTCTTTCTTTCTTTCTTTCCTTTCTTTCTTCTTTCTTTCTTTCTTTCTTTCTTTCTTTCTTTCTTTCTTTCTTTCTTTTTCTTTCTTTCCTTTCTTTCTCCTTTCTTTCTTTCTTTCTTTCTTTCTTTCTTTCTTTCTTTCTTTCTTTCTTTCTTTCTTTCTTTCTTTCCTTCTTTCCTTTCTTTCTTTCTTCTTTCTTTCTTTCTTTCTTTCTTTCTTTCTTTCTTTCTTTCTTTCTTTCTTTCTTTCTTTCTTTCTTTCTTTCTTTCTTCCTTTCTTCCTTTCTTTCGTGTGTTGGTCGTGGGGCTTGAACTCTGGGCCTGGGCACTGTCCCTTAGCTCTTCAGCTCAAGGCTATTACTTGAATCACAGTGCCACTTCCGGTTTTCTGGTGGTTAACTGGAGATGAGATTCTCACAGAGTTTACTGCCCAGGCTGGCTTTGAACTGTGATCCTAAAATCTCAACCTCCTAAATAGCTAAGATTACAGGCATGAGCCACTGGCGCCTAGCTCTTAATTTTTTTAAACTTTTTTTTCATTGAATCTTTCTTTTGAAATTAATTAATTTGTTTTTGATAGCACAGGGGCTTGAACTCAGAACCTTGTACTTGCCAAACTGGCACACTACCACTTGAGCCAGACCTATAACCCTTTGTTTCTTAAATGTTTTTTTTTTTTTACTGGCACTGGGGCTTGGACTCAACACTTCTTGCTCTTATTGGCTTTTTTGCTCATGGCTGGTGTTCTACCACCTGGTCCATGCCTCTATTTCTGGCTTCTTGCTGGTTACTTGGGAAGAAGAGTCTTTTGGATTTGTCTGCTTAAACTGGCTTTGAAATACAGTTCTCTAGGTCACAGCCAGATGTGAGCCACTGGGCCCAGCTTCACTTCTTCATATTTTTATTTTTCTAATTTTTATTTTTCCATTTAGCACTGTTGACAAGAACTACTACTTGATTTCTCACTGCCAAGATGTTTGCCGATTCTCAGCAGCATATAAGCCCATGTAGACTCCATCTAGGCTGTGATGCCTTTAGTTCTGCTTCTTGTCTTTGTACAAGGTCTCTGAGGAATGTGTCTGAAAATGGATTCTGTGTACCTATTCTCGATTTGTTTTAACATGATGCTAAAATTTGCTAATGGCAGACATCTTGGTCAAAGAGAACAGTGAATCCTCCCCCCTCCCTCTCCATCTCTTCCTTTTTCTCCAACTGTTGCTGTACTGGGATTTGAACTCAGGGCTTCATGCTTGTTAGGCAAGGCCTGTAGCACTTGAGTCACACCTCTAGCCCTGCTTCAAATTATTTTATTTATTTTTCTTAAACCTTTTTAAAAATTACACTCAAGGTACCAAATACAGAATAACTTTGCAATTAGAATACTGTATCAGTTCATAAAAAAGAGATTTTTAAAGATTTTTTTAGTCTCTTCAAACCCCACAACTGACAAAAACAAACAGAGTCTCAAAGATTTTTAGTCTCTAAGGGAGACTAGAAGACACATAAGAACGTTGGTATATGACAATTTGTGATGTATGCTTGTTTGATTAAGCCACAGGTAAAATAGTCTCCCTTCAACCTGTCTGTATTCACTGAGAAGGTTTTCTCTATGATGCTGTTTGTGCCACCCATCAATTGCATCATTATGTGAAAACTCCACTTGTAGGCTGGGGTGGAAGAGCAGAAATAGCATGTGTTTGAGTCAGACAGATCTGGTTTCAAATGCCAGCTGTGCCAAATAGTATTTCTGTAATCTTGATTAAGCCCCTTGATGGGTTTAAATGTCAATATTCTAAATCCCTACTTCACAAGGCTGCAGTGTGCTTTTGAAGAGATTATGTATGTAAAGTGCCTGGTACATGGGAGGCTCTCCTAGACCCTATAATTCAGATGTGTAAATGGCTTGTAGCTTTCTAGCTTTATGCATTGCTAGTGTGGCAGAATGAAAAGAGAAAAGTTCAGGAAGTAGCACAAAACCAAACTGCATTCTCCCTTGCTGTACATGGTGCTTCAATTTTGGGCAATTTATTTAACACCACAGGGTTTCTATTTCTCTTGGAGTGGAGGGTGGCAACATGTGCAGATTAAATGATATACAAACATCTAACACACTGCCTGACACAGTAATGCTCCATTAAGCTTCAGTTGTATTGGTATTGGAGTTTTAAGACCTTTTCATCAAGGTTTTTTTTTTTTTTTTTTTTTTTAATTTTCTGTCGGTTGTGGGCTTTGAATTCTGGGCCTGGGCACTGTCCCTCAGCTCTTCAGCTCAAGCGCCACTTTCCTTTTCTGGTGGTTTATTGGAGAGAAGAGTTAATGCCATGGACTTTCTGCTCAGGCTGGCTTTGAATTATAATCCTCAGATCTCCGCCTCCTGAGTAGCTAGAATGACAGGTGTGAGCCACTGGCACCTGGCTCATCAAGTTTTTTATTTTATTTTATTTTTAAGTTTCAGAGGTACTAAGAATTAAACGAAAGGATTTGAACTTGCTAGGCAAGTGTTCTACCACTTGAGTTCTTCCTTTTAGTTTATTTCTCAGGTAGCGTCTCTCACTTTTACCTAGACTAGTCTTGAACTTTAATTCTCTTACCTCCACCTCCCAAGTAGTGAGGATTATGATGATTACTTATTTACCACCATGCTTAGCTTTTTTTGTTTGTTTGTTTTCTGAGATGGAGGCTTGCTAAACTGCTCATTCTGGCTCCAAATCTCAATCCCTCTATCTTTGCCTCCTAAATAGTTGGGATTATAGGTATGCATCATCATACTTAGCCTGCTATTAAGGCCCTTTTTTTTTTTCTTTCCATTTTACAAGGTAAAATATGTGTTCAACTTAGTCAAAGTTTCTAGGATTACAAGTAGCAGGATTTCTAGGATTACTGGAGCTCATATCAATTCTAGTTCAAATGCTATTTCATTCCATCCCTGTCTCCGGTTATGAGTGTTTTGAGCAATAAACCTCATTGTTCTATGTCTTGCAGAGCAGAGAAATGCTCATGAGCTCACGGGAAGTTATTTTTCATGGCTTCAATAAACCATCTCAATTGTTGTTTTAAGATTTTTAAGAGTTTCATTGGTAGAATTCCTACTCCAGACCATTGATTTCCATTGAACTTGCTATGTTGCTCTGCATCAAACTATATGATCAGTAAGTACAAAGTATCTGATTAAAATTCCTTTAGCTTCATTTTCTCGTTGCCACTGGCAACCAACAAAAGAATATATCTAAAATGACAAGCAAGAGCCCCAATGATTGCAATCCATGTTTTTTATGTTTTCCCAGTTGTGGTTTAAAAATAGGCTGTCTAGTGCTGGCAGCCATAAAAACCATTGTAGTATATGTCACCTTAGACATATTGACAAATCACCTTCCCACATAACCTGTCCACTAATGAACTTCTTCCCAGGGCCGGGAGAATCAACCTGTGGCCACCACACTGTCCCCATATTAACAGTTATAAGGAAGCCCATCTTGTTTACATGGTGAGAATGAGAATGATTCCCCAAATTGAATTTTCTATAAACTGGTGTGTCTTAGATCCATATAATATCATGTATCTGCAGTAGGTTTTACACGGTTTGTACCTTTTTTGTTTTTTGAAAACAACTTAGTATTGCTTCTTTATATATCATCTATTTAAGAATTTGATGGTTCTGCCAGGTGCTGGTGACTTACACCTTATACCTCCTAGCTACTTAGGAGGCTGAGATCTGAGGATTGTAGTTTGAAGCCAGCTCAGGCAGGAAAGTCTGAGAGACTCATATCTTCAGTTAACCATCCAAAAGTCTGAAGTGGAGCTGTGGCTCAAGTAGTAGAGTGCTAGCCTTGAGTATAAGAGATTAAAGACAGTGCCTAGGCCTTGAGTTCAAGCCCCAGGACTGACACAAACAAACAAACAAAAAACCTGCCACCACCACCAACAACAAGATACAAAGAAGGATAAGAATAAGAATTTGACAGTGTTATTATAGAATTGTGTGGAAGTTGCTAAAGAAGGCTAAAAATAGCCCCTTGGCAGAGCTGTTCAGATACTACAGTAAAATTCTGTCACACTGCTTCCCAAAGACAAAAGAAGAACATCTTTGTAAGCAGGAAACTATAAATTTTGCAAAAGAATGGTACACCTTTGAGCTGGTGGTTGGGTCGGTCAAAATTGAAAACTTGATGCACCAAAAAATAAAGAAAAACCCATACTAGAGCCCTCTGCAGTACAATATAGCTTTCCTTCTCCTCTAAACACAGTCCTCATTTCTAAGTCTGTAGAGAGAATCTAGTACCCATTTGATCTCTACATGCTCAGATGGTGTGTGTCAGACTCCTGGGGTGGGTACATTCACAAGAACAGGACTTCCAGTGAGGCCTTCCTTATGCGGATTTACACTGAGATTCCTGTGGGTTGAGAACCCTTGGTGAGAATGGAGTGAGCTGTCAGAATTCCAAAGGCAGAGAATTCCCTGCCTGGTGAAAGGGAGGGTTCTTTAGGAGGAACAGAACAGTCTGATTACAAGGAGGACGTTTCCCACTCAGCTGGAAATGAACGGATCCCATTCCAGTGTGGTAGGAGCATTTAGCAGCAAAGTGTGACCCCAAACACATGAGGTGGACAGCTTCTGAACTGAGCAAGGGTAAAAGCCAAGAAGAGGCGTGGAGAGGATCCTGAGGCTGACAGCAGTTAATTAATTAATTATCATTATCACTATTATCACTATTGTTGTTGTTATTGTACTGTACCTGGGGTTTGAACACAGTCTGGATGCTGTCCCTGAGCTGTTTTACTCAAGGCTACTGCTCTACCACTAGTCTTGGAGATAAGAGTCTTATGGAATTTCTTGTCTATATTGGCTTAGAACCAGATCCTCAAATCTCAGCCTCCTGAGTAGCTAGAATTACAAGCACGAGTCACCCGCACTCAGCCCTGGCAGCAGTTTTTCTAATTTAAAAAAGTAGATAGTCTAGCCAAAAATCACCCTCAAGTCACAGGATTCCCTTTGCCCTCCTCCTAAATCTGTACAGTACTCCAACTTTCTGTGGCTCTTGCTTAAATTTGCCCCAGGCAGTGAAGGTTTGCAGTTCCCAGCTCTGAGTAACACCAGAGAGTTGCCAGGTCAAAGGCTGATATAGTAAAGAAGATTCAACTACCAACTGTATCTAATCTCTGTTTGCCATCTCCTACCACTAAAACCAGAGGTGGATGAGAGCCCTCTGGGACTCTAGGGCTCAAACTGGGTATGTTACTTATAACAGCAGGAGACAAGTTTGTTTCTAAGAAAAGCCAAGTCCATGGCCTGATCACCTTGTGTTCATTCATCAGCTGAGCATGGACTCCCTATGAACAAGGTTCCTGTGGGACCCGGCCCCATAAGGACAAGTCCTCTAATGCTACTGTCCCCATGGCTGATGTTCAATGGAATTCAATTACACCCGTTTCATTAAAGTTCTTTCCATTTCCTCTGTGTACAGGGCACCCATTCTTACCTACTTCCTCAATTTGACTGTTCTACTAGGGAGTGCCATGCTCAGGTTCCCTGAGGGAATTAATAACTTTTTTTTTTTTTTTTTAATTTTTGGGTCCTGTCGTGGGGCCTGAACTCTGAGCCTGGGTGCTGTCGCTCAGCTCTTCAGCTCAAGGCTAGCACTCTACCACTTGAGCCACAGCGCCACTTCCAGCTTTTTTCTTTTTGCTTATGTGGTGCTGAGGAATCGAACCCAGGGCCTCAGGCATTCAAGGCAGGCGCTTTAACACTGAGCCACCTTCCCAGCCCTGGAATTATTAACTTTTTATACCAAAAATTTCCTTTAAGAAATAGGGTCTGAAAAAAATGTTACTTACAATAATTTAGCTTCATTGTTACAAGGTTCCAAAAAAGTAAATCTTGGCCACAACTAAGTCACATTCTTGAGATTATAAAAACTGGACACATGAAAAAAAATTAATGAAAGGGCATTTTATGAAATTAAGGCTCAAAGTCTGGAGAGTATTCAAAGGTTGAAGAATTTGGGAAGCATAACTATGGCAAAGTTTATGTTTTTCTTAATTACTTTATCATGCGGTACAAAATCAGTGCCCAGATATCTGCTGGATGAATGAATAACAAATGACCTTTTCTCTTTTAGTACTGTCTTTCTATGCTCTTCTTTTCAAGAGCCGATATTCATTTATGTGGCACAAACATTTTTTTGCTGTTGTTATTTTTGAAACAAGATACTGATGTATATAATCCAGGCTGGCCTTGAACTGTAATTCCTTCTTCAGCCTCCTTAATTGTAGGATTAAAGGGTGACATATTTATTAAATGTCTACTTTATATTCAATATTCTCCCAGGTCATAGAGAATAATATAGAAAAATGAATTTCAGGCTCTAAAGTCATCTAGTTATATCAAACTAGTAGTAAAAGTATCAAAACATAAGGTGATATTTTACAAAATCTGGTTCACTTTAAGTTACAAGGATATCTATTGCCTGTCCAAATATACATGTAAAGAATTTGTTAATTTTCGGCTGAGTGTTGGTGGCTCATACTTACAATGCTAGCTACTTAGGAGTGTGAGTTCTGAAGGTGGTGATTCAAAGCCAGCCTGTGCAAACAAATCCAGCAGACTCTTATCTTTAGCCAGCAAAAAGCTAGAACTGGAAGCATGGCTCAGGTGGTAGAGTGCCAGCTATGAATGGAAGAAGTTGAAGTATGATCACAAAGTCCTGAGTTCCAGTCCCTGTTCAAGCAAACAACAACAACAAAACAAAACAACAACAAAAAACTCACTCTCATTCTGAACTTTCTCAATGACCACATTTTTATGTAATTATCTCCAGATAACTTTAGATAACTATGTATATATCTTTGATATTTAAACACATTATTTTTGTAGCATACCAGATTGTTATAGACCTGTCTGTCATCTTCACTTAGCAACAGCAAGAGCTATTTTGGCTTTCACTTGTCCCCCACAAATTTCTGTTCTCATATCCCCTGAGGATAGAGCCATTTAATGGTAAAAAATCTCAACAATCAAAATACATATTTTAATTGCCTTTATTTCTTTTCTATTCTCTGAAATACCTACTTTAAGTTCTGTACATTGTTTCCTGCTTATTAATACCAATACATTTCTTAATATATCAAGAAGAAAACATGTAAGCAAATTTAAATATTTTCTAAATTTTAATTGTTATTTCAAAGTATTATCATGGTCAATTTCTTTTGTTTGTAAAGTGACATTTACCTCCGGTCTTTGAGGAAATATCATTACTTGGATCTTTAAAGTCTGACTATGACCTACTAATAAGATCTGAATTCTCATTATTTAATTTTCTAGCATGAATCTTGCTCCAACAGGTTGCTAATTAACTCTGGGCTGCATGTCTTTTTCTTCCAAGTCAACTGTGGGTTTTTCAAGGAAATGAACAACATTTTATTCCTACAGAATAGAATTCCTACAGATTGTTATGCTGAAGATTTGTTGATAACTTGCTGTGTCTTTTCAACCATCATGGTTCAAAATCCATCTCAAAGGAATCATAGTAATTGCAGCACACACCGTGTATTCCCAAGACTAGATGGTAAAACATCCCTTCACATTCCCCTGAAAAAAATTAAAAATGTGCAAAAATACAAATATCATAACATACAAAATAGCACTCAAAATGGTCTCATCTCAATTGCTTAGTAAGTTGATTATTTCACCTTAGAAATTCATTTCTGTTGCAAGGTCCTACCTTTAATATTTATACATGCTTTCCAGTAATTAAAGGCCTTGAAGGAAATTGAAATTGAGTGTAAAGCTAGTTGCAATAAACAATGCAACACAAAAGTGTTAAAGCAATACAGAATTCCTGCATATAAGAAGGTGATCTGAATTTAACATTGTCTTCTTTAACCAGATTGCTGTTCAGTCTCAATCTTACTTTGAGTTGATCTGTCTTGATGTGCAGAACTGGTGTGACTGAGAAGTTGATCAGTGATTTAATATGACTGGTCTATCTATGTGCCCAATGGCAGGAATCTCTCTTAGCATCTATTACTCAAGGTGAACTTTCTAGTTTCTACTAGGGAAGTCCTACGATGTCAGGCAGATCACACTAATTCCTTGGGACACAGACATTGGAGTTTTCTTGCAAGTGATTAGACCCTTAAATTGGAACTTTTATGAATACAGGAACAAAAACTCAGTGTAGAATATGGTGCATTGTTGAAGGAAAATTGGCATGTTAGGAAGCACAAATGGGTGTGAACAGACATTGGAAATGTAAGAAGGAAAGAATGAAAGAGTTTTGTAGAAATGTAATATTTTGCTTTAAAAAAGGAAGTGAGGTCTCTAGGCATTCACACACACTGAGACCAAAGGAGGATGTTTCCAGGGGAGGAACACAAAGGCACAATGACCTATATGCCTCTGATCATGTATAGTAATATTTATCCAAATGAACTCCAAGAAATGGAAATGAGTTTTTTTCATTGTCGTTTTTTCTTTTCTTTTCTTTTTGTTTTATTTGTTCCTTAATCTGTCTTTGGGAGCTAAGAGACGGTACAGGAAGGGAGGGAAAAAAGGTGAACAAATGCAACAATGGTACTCACTAGACACTGTTGAAAATGAACTATACAATTTGTGGAGATGGGAAGGAAAAACTGGGAGAGAGTGAGGGAAGGGGTAACATTGTCCAAAAAGAAATGTACACTACTCCTTATCTGAATTATATAATTGTAACTCCTCTGTATATCCCCTTTATAATAACAATAAACATTTGAAAAAAGAATGCAAGAAATTTACCTGTTTTGACAACCCTTGGTTTTCTGTATATTCTTCTATTACTAGTGCTCTTTTCTGCTGGGCTTTGGATTCCTTACAGATCTTATACTCAAGAAATATGTGCATAGATTACTTTTTCTGTGTTTCTACATTACCAGGAGTTAGACTGGAGTTTGACTTTTGCAAGATATTTAACTTCTCCTTTTAATTTTTCTTTTAGTAAATTAAGAATAATTATGTCCACTTTTATTTATTTTCATGATGTCCCTGAATATGTGTAAAGTTTACATTGCTTAGTAATTGCTCAGGAAATAAAGCAAACTGCATGTTCATCTAGGGACATGATGGTAGTTTCCCTTTAGGTTGAAAAATCAAAAAATTGTTGCCAAATAACAGAAGACTCAGCTGCAAACACAAGAACACAGGCTGGAACTGGCTTATAAAATACAAGCCAGCTGGCTGCTCTAGACAAGTCTTGGGGGTTGTGGGGGGAGAGGCTCCTTCATTGAATTCCTAAATGGAAATTGAATGTCCTGGCTTAATAGGTTCAGTTTTATCTTTCTTTCCTTTTTGTTTGTTTGAACTATGCTATGCCGAATAACTATGACAATATGGAGAGAGTTCATGAGTAAAGACGGGGGTGACCTTTGACAAAAGTGTTGTAACCATCTCTAGGAGGAATACTGTATAGAAATACTGTATAGGAGAGAATGTGTAGATGATTGTGTGAAGGAAATACTGTATGGATGGAGGGGGGGAGGGCCTTAGGCCAGGACAGTTGATAAGCAGCAAAAGGAAAGCTTCTGCCCAGTTTATCAGGCATGCGCATTCCCATGTGTGTGTATGTGTCTGTGTACACAAATTCATTACATATTACGACTATTTGTATGTAATCACTATTCATTTGCATCCTCTTTCATATCTTCCCCAGTATCACAGGAGTGGACACCTGAGAACTTCATTTCCCAGATTTCTTCACCTTGGTGTTTTGGGTATAATTTATATTCTGTCCATGAACTGCATGCATGTAAGTTTCCAAGTGCAGAATAGCTCAGTGAACTCATATGTTTAAGAAGTAAGTTTTTTTTGTTTATTTTGTAAGGGAAATAACAAAATGCTGAAATAAGTTTACAAGATGACCCATTGTAACAATGAGATGTATAAGACACTATGTTGAAAATGAACTTTACAACTTTGTGGCGGCGGGGGGGGGGGCAGTATATGAAGTAAGAATTCCTTGGATTTGTAAGTCATAATTTCTCTAATTTATTGACTTAGTTTGGTGTTGTAAAGAGCCTCCTTGGCTCCCTACCAATCGAGAACTCTCTGATTGTTTAGCATTTTCTGCATGCTGAGAAATAGGATGAATGAGCAGGGCGCCAGTAGCTCACACCTGTAATCCTAGCTGCTCAGGAGGCTGAGATCTGAAGATCACGGTTCAAAGTCTGTGAGACTCTTATCTCCAATAAACCACTAGAAATCTGGAAGTGGAGCTGTAGCTCAAGTGGTAGCGCACTGGCCTTGAGCTGAAGAGCTGAGGGACAGTGCCCAGGCCCAGAGTTCAAGCCCCACTACTGACCAAAAAAAAAAAAAAAAGATGAATGAATCATCTTCCATCTTTTCCCTTTGACTTACTTTTGCATGTGACACTGTTTGAGAAATGGAGCACAGTGTTTTGAGACAGATGACAGGGTTGTCACCTTTGAATGGCACAAATTTAGGAGCACTAGGAGGGTGTGTTATTACAATTTCTTTTCAGCATCAAACCCCAAAGTGATTGCTGTGACTTCATGACAGATCACATTGAGAGTCCACAGGGAAGACAGTGATTAATTAGGAGGGAAGGTGACAGGAGACAGTCTTGTTTTTCACCTGATGAAACCGGGCTAGACTTGCAAAGAGGTAATTATATTACTGAACAACCCAATGATTCTCCCACATGAATAGCTCCCCCTGAAGAAGCCTTCAGTCCATGGAGATATCACCTCGATCTGCTCTTTATAAACACATCTGCTTCAATCACATTTCCTCTCTGTTTAGTGAAAATATGAAAGAACTTTGCAGTATGCTGTCATGGAATCTATTATAATGAATGAGACTCTTCTATTTGGATGTTTGGAGATAGGATGTTTTTAATTAGCTAGTCTCCTTATTCTTAAAAGTGAAGTCAAGATGGACTGGGATAATAACACTATTGTTTGGCCCGATATAAAATGACACTCATGATGAGCTCAAAGCTGTCTTCTGTTATACTTTTCTTTTGTTGTTGTTGGTCATGGGGCTTGAACTCAGGGCCTGGGTGCTGTCCGTGACCTCTTTTGTTCCAGGCTAGCACTCTAATACTTTGAGCCAAAGCTCTACTTTTGGTTTTTGAGTGGTTAATTGGAGATAAGAGTCTCATAGGGACTTTTCTGCCCCAGATGGCTTTGAACCACTATCCTCAGAACTCAGCCTCATGAGTAGCTAGGATTACAAATGTGAGCCACAGTACTGGCTCATATTATACTTTTTAAAATTTTTATTTTATTGTTAAGATGCTGTACAGAGGGGTTACAGTCACATGAGTAAGGCAATGAGTGCATTTCTTGTCAAGCATTGTTACCTCCTCCTTGTTCTCCTACTATCCTTCCTTCCCCACCTTCCTCCCTCCTCCCTCCCCCTCTCCCCCCCCCCAAGTTGTAAAGTTCATTTCCAGTATACTGCCTTGTGGGTATCATTGTTGCAATGGGTCATCCTGTGTTCTGTTTCAGCATTTTGTTATTCCCCTTTCCCTCCCCAGATTAAACAAATATATATACAAGATGCAGGGCACCAAAATCAAGTACAGTGACAACAGGGGATGATATACTATAGGGGGAAGAACATACAAAGGAAGCACAAAAATCACTCTTTTATGATGCAATTTTTGAGGTCTGTTCTTCAAACTTTTACAAGTCTGCTGCAAAATGAATGGTTTCAAGTGCATAGAAATAGCTGCAATTATTTCAAGAATGAAGATAGAGACGCTCAGAGGCTAATTCTTAAAGAGCAGCAAAATTTGGATATTGAGTAGAAGAGGAAAAGCCAGAGTCTGTGGAGTAAGAAAGTCATCTCAGGGGCTGGGAAGGTGGCTCAGTGGTAGAGTGCTTGCCTTGCATGCATGAGGCCCTGGGTTCGATTCCTCAGCACCACATAAACAAACAGAAAAAAAGCCGTAAGTGGTGCTGTGGCTCAAGGGGTAGAGCGCTAGCCATGAGCTGAAATGCTGAGGGATAGTGCCCAGGCCCAGAATTCAGGCCCCATGAATGGACACCCCCCCCCAAAAAAAAAAAGAAAAAAGAAAAGAAAGTCATCTCAGCAAGTGGGAATTTAGTGTGTGGTGTTAGAAAAACCAGGAGAAGAAGTTGGGGGCATGAGCGGTCAAGAAATTGAAGGCTGCAAAAAGGTCAGAGTGAAGGGTCTGAATGAACTCCTAATTTATTTATTTCTTTATTTTATTTTGTTTGTTGTGGGAGCCTGAACTCTGGGCCTGGGCACTGTCCCTCAGCTCTTCAGTTCAAGGCAAGCACTCTACCACTTGAGCCACAGCGCCACTTCTGGCTTTTTCTGCTTATGTGGTGCTGAGGAATCAAACCCAGGGCCTCATGCATGCGAGGCAAGCACTCTACCACAAAGCCACCTTTCTAGCCTGAACTTCTAATTTTTGATAGGGAAGTTGTCATGGGTTTAGCAGGTGCAGTCTGTAGTAACTGGAAGCCCTTCAAAATGAAATAACAGGAGCATGTTTTTGGACCTTTGAAAAGAAGGGAAGTAAACAGAGAAAGATGAGACAAAATTATTTAAAAGACAGAAGTGTTGAGCAGACATCTCAATACTGATGGGATGATGAACTCATCTTGTGCTCATAAGGAGATGGCTGAAGCTTTCTGGATGAGAAGGAATCCACAGACTCAAGGCTACTACTTATCTTAAATCAAAGTGAAAGGAGCACCCTACACTGTAATCCATTTTAATCCCTGCAACTGCACTGGATGATAAGGAACACAGTGATGACACAGTGCTACATTCCAAAGGGTTTAGGAAGCCCAGCAAGAATAGCCCTAGGCCATCCTTTGGTACATTCACCTGAATGTTCCAAAATAGAAAAAAAAAAAAAAAAAAAAAAAAAAGGTTGGATGGGATGCAGATGGTTCCAAAATAGAAAAAAAAAAAAAAAAAGGTTGGATGGGATGCAGATATTTCAGTTCTACTGTCCTTCTCGCTACTACCAAGTTTCTTCTCAGTAGGGACTCAAAAGAAATCCCTCCTGCCTTGGGTCTCCTTCTCTTCTCATTTCCCCCCTCAGCTTCTCCCGTCAGCCCTCAGTCTTGGTCTCATGGTTCCAGACCTCCTTTTATTTGACTATGGGATTGCCCTGTCTGTGGGAAATATCCCACAAGCCCAATAAAGCATTGCCATTTCTCATAGCATACCTTGGATTTATTTGTTCTCTTCATTCAATTAAGTGATTAGTATGTGCTAGTGATAACCAAACAGAGCAGATTCGGATGCTCATAGGACTTACGTAATATGAGTGTAGGTACAGGAGAGGAGATGTTGACGGTGAACCAATACATTTCTTTTTGAAAGAAGGATAATACAAATGAAGGAAACCATGCAGCCTATGTTCCTTTGGGTCTGGTTTACTTAGCTTAATGTTTTCCAAGTCTCTCCATTTCCTAACAAATGGGGCAATGTCATTCTTTCTGATGGAAGCATAGAATTCCATTGTGTATATATACCACATTTTCTTGATCCATTCATCTACTGAGGCCATTTTGGGTTGATTCTATATCTTAGCTATAGTAAATAATGCTGCAAGAACATGGTTGTGCTGGTAGCTTTAGTGTGGCCTTGTTTGTGGTCATTTGGATAAATTACGCCCAGGAGTGGGATTAGCAGAGAATCACAGTGGCTATGTGCATATGACTATATAAAATGATGCTTATCAAAATAAACTCCAAGAAATAAAAACAAGAGGTTTTTATTTTATTGTACTGTTTGCAGTTATTTCTTTTTTTCTTTTTTCCCCTGGTTTATTCTCTATTGTAACTATTTTTGATTTCTGTACATTTTATCTTGTATATAAGTTTATCTGATTTGGGGAAGGAAAGGGGAATCATAGAAATGGTGGGACAAAGGGTGAACCAATTCAACAATGTTATCACTCATAGACACTGAGTTGGAAATGAACTTTACAACGTGGGGGAGAAGGGTTTGTGGAGGGGAAGTGGGAGAAAATGAGGAAGGGGATAACACTGTTCAAAAAGAAATGTACCCATTACCTTACTTATTTAACAGTAACCCTCTGTGTATCATCTTCACAATAAACTCTGTATATCATCTTCACAATAAAATTTAAAATTAAAAAAATAAATAAAAGAAGGATAATACAGGTAATGAGGAAAGCAGAAAAGAAACCAGGGAGAATTAGAGAATTAATATGAATAGGGAATTAATATTTCCTTTAGATTGGGAGAGCAGGAAGGATCTCACTATTATGTTAGAAGACTCCTCTTAGAAGACTCACTCAGGGTAGAAATAATGAGAATGTGTGTTGGCTGAATAGGTAGGATGAGTCCAAGAGGTAAAGGAGAAGGGAACCTTGTCTAACTATCTTCTAATTACAGATAAGGACCAAAAGTCAGAGCCACCAAGTCTGCTCAGGGTCTCATGACTCAAAAAGATAAAACTATCCTTTGAGCAAAACCCCCAGCTCCTAGCCTCCTTTAGTCTCTGAGAAGCCTTGGACAACGTGGTTTACCTGGGTGAATGAGGCCTGAAGCAAACTCAGTATCTCAGGGTTAAATGACACAGGCGCAAAGGAGCTGGGGATCTTTTGGAGACTGTGGGCAATGTCAAATCAAAATTTTTCACAGCCATCCCATCCCATCATTGTGAAACATTGTTTTCATAGCCAATTAGGTCCAAAAATTCTGCCAAAGGCCACTTAGTCTTTCCCTGCTCTGCTAGGAAGGAATGTGCCCCAACTTTCCCAGAAAAATGGGAGTTCCTTTCAGAGAAATTGATTGCTCAATCTTGCTTGGTGGCAGCCAATTCCAGAGAATTGCAAAAAGTGAGGCTAAGATTTATTTTAATTTATTTTCAAAGCTGAACGAAAGTACTGGATAGAAACCTGAGGGAGTCCATGATGGCTGATGTTTACAATGATCCAAAAGTTGCTTGGCTGGTGTGCCAGTCTCCTTAAGACTCTGACAAGATACCTCAGGGGGACCCTGGGGCCCGAGCAAGGCAACAGGGTCTGGAGAAAACTGTGGAAGTGTGGAAGTACTTCCCTAATCAGTTTGTTTGCTTGGGTCTAGTTTAACAGACTTTACTTCAAATTATTTATGCAAAAAATTCAGGAAATAATCTAGCTTTTTTTTTTTTTGGTCGGTCGTGCGGCTTGAACTCTGGGCCTGGGCCCTGTCCCTGAACTCTTCAGCTCAAGGCTAGAGCTGTACCACTTGAGCCACAGTGCCACTTCCGGCCTTTTATGTTTCTGTGGTTCTGAGGAATCGAACCCAGGGCCTCATTCATGAGAGACAAGCACTCTACCACGGAGCTACCTTCCCAGGCCCTCTAGCTATTTTTAAATAGAGCTCAGGAAACAAAAGATAAAAGGTAGGACTTGCGAAGAAGTGAAAGGAAGATGAGAAAAGATAAATAGAAGACTGCAGGGTCAGATTCAAGATAGGTGTGTTCCTATTTTCTTCACATCCCTGGGGAGGACCTCAAGATCTCTGTGGGGTTCCTTAAGGGATTTCGGCTAGCCCTGCTTCCTGCCCTCCTTCTCACCTTCATCTTCTCATGTTCCGCCTCCATTTCCTCATGCATACCTGGCTTCCCTCTACCCATCTTATTAGCTGTCTGATAAGGCTGTGTCCTTTCCTGGATTTCTCTCACTGACTCCTTCCTATCAGGAAGACCTTCCTTGTTGATTTCTGACACATGGTTTGTGTGTACTAAGGATATTGAACAGAATATCCACAGTTCACCATGTCTTGGGCTCCATGGATAACAGGCGGGGAAAAACGCACGTCCCCATGTCCCTATCCATTTGCAGAAGCTTGGTTTCAAAGATCTTCAAAGAGCTCTGGTTTTGTGTCGAGCTTCAAGCCAAAATTAGTTGGGAATGAAAGTTAACTTACCTTTCTAGAAAAATTTAGGTACATTCCTTCCTATGAAAGAAAGGAAAGTCTGTGTGGCCTTTGAAAGAATTTAAAGAAATTTAACACAGAACTTTGACATTTCAAAGTTTAAAATTTGAATCCCCTGGGCTGAGAAGTGGTAAAGTGCTTGCCTTGCATGCATGAGGCCCGGGTTCGATTCCTCAGCACCACATAAGCAAAAAGAAAAAAGCCGGAAGTGGTGCTGTGGCTCACGTGGTAGAGTGCTAGCCTTGAGCTCAAGAGCTGAGGGACAGCACCCAGGCCCAGAGTTGAGGCACCACGACCAACAACAACAAAAAAATTGAGTTCCCAAATCCCAATAGACGTTTATGATTTATGCAAGCACTCTAGATGGCTGGCTATGAGGACAAAGCAACTTTCTTCCACACTGTGATTTACATGCTAGAAAGTTCTCTTGATCTTTAGAATGAGGTTAGGGCAAAGGGAAAGGTGAGATGAAGTATTGTAGCTGAGAGGGTATGGATGCCTTTCAATCACATTTCATTCCCGGCACTCTGTCACCAGTCTGGATCCAACTGGAAAGACAGGAAAATGATTGGTGAACAGGTCAATCATGTCTGGCACAGATATCAGGAGTGAACCTCCTTCCATCCCTCCTCCCCCCACTCTGTTTTATTAATCAAATGATCCTAACTAAGACATGAATGTGGAGGCTTTAAAGAGCCTATTTGGTGTCTTCAATGATCTTACATGGGAAAGCATGACGTTTTGCTCTACTGAGTTTTGTGAATGAACTTACATATATAAGAGTATATTGAAGTTTAAAATATACACTGGCAATATGCCAGAATTATGACTCAGTATTTTTAATAGCAAAGCAGTCGAAAATATTATAGTGTAAAAAAATATTATAGTGTATACTAAACACAGTCCCACTACACTTTTGCTGTTATTTTTGTAGAATTTTTTGCCTCTTCCTGTTTCCCTTCTTATTTCTTCAAAAGAAGAAACACTTCTTTGTTCTGTTTATACAGAGTCATGAGAAAAACTGAATAAATGAAAGAAAGAGGAGTAGTAAGGAGGAGTAAAGGAGAAAGGAAGGGAAGGAGGAAGGAAAAGAGGGAGAAAGGGAAAACTTTGGAGGGAGTAAGTAGAAACAGAGCTAAAACTTGCTGGTAAATCAAAGAATCCAGTATTTTTTTTTTTTTTTTTTTTAAGGGGAGTTGGTACTAAGGTTTGAACTCAGGGTCTTGCATTTGCTAGACAGATTGGTTCTTGCTTTTACCTTAGCTGGCCTAAACGTCATCCTGCTGTGTAGCTGTAATGACAAGCATATGACACTATACCCAGGTTTTCTTGTTCAGGATACTGATCTTGTGAACTTTCTGTCTGGGCTAGCCTCAAACTGTAATTCTCCTGATCTCAGCTCAGCTGATTATAGAATCAGCTGAATCAGCTCAGTGGATTACAGAATCCACTTTATAGAGTCTGCTACAGTGGAGCCCACTCTTTTTTTTTTTTTTTTTTGCCAGTCCTGGGACTTGAACTGAGGGCCTGGGCACTGTCCCTGAGCTTCTTTTGGTCAAGGCTAGTACTCTACCACTTGAGCCACTGCTCTATTTTCTGTTTATGTGGAAACCAACCCAGAGCTTCATGCATGCTAGGCAAGCACTCTACCATTAAGCCACATTCCCAGCCTTGGAATCTCACTTCTTCTTCTCCTTCTTCTCCTTCTTCTCCTTCTTCTTCTTCCTTCTTCTTCCTCTTCCTTCTTCTTCTTCCTCCTCCTCCTCCTCCTCCTCCTCCTCCTCCTCCTTCTTCTTTTTGTCAGTCTTGGGGCTTGAACTCTGGGCATGGGCACTGTCCCTCAGCTCTTCAGCTCACTGTTGTACTGCTTGAGCCACAGTGCCACTTTCAGTTTTCTGATGGTTTATTGGAGATATGAGTCTCACGGACTTTCCTGCCTGGACTGTCTTTGAACCGCGATCCTCAGATCTCAGCCTCCTGAGGAGCTAGGATGACAAGCGTGAGACTCCCACTTCTTAAAGCATTTATCTTTAAGGAAATCTTCCTCCTGAAGCTATGCAGCCCACAGAAATAGCATTGTAGATGGGGAAGACAAAAAAGACAGGAAGGGCTCAGAATAGAACAAACCTGCTTGTTTCTGAAATTTACATAACAAATAATGGCAGCTGACGAATTTGAAGATCTTGTCAATAGTCATGAAACTAAGGTGAATGTTTCTCCTTCCTTTCTTGGCCCACCTCCCACGCTAGAGGCGCCCTGGCAGGTATGACCCAGTCCATAATTCTGTTCGCA
The DNA here is from genome assembly GCF_024711535.1 of Dipodomys merriami. Classification (NCBI taxonomy): domain Eukaryota; kingdom Metazoa; phylum Chordata; class Mammalia; order Rodentia; family Heteromyidae; genus Dipodomys; species Dipodomys merriami. The sequence goes on along the minus strand of NW_027206179.1, from coordinate 34,790,641 downwards.
TTGCCCTGTCCTATCCAAGAGCCTAACAACTGGCACAGCTGGTGGGGATAGCCTGCTCTAGGCAGCAAAGTGGAGAGGCTAGCCAGGAGCTCTGCCTCTGGATGATGGGTGGAGGACTGAGTTGCACTGGAAGCTATGTGTGCTCAGGGAAGCGTGCTGAGTGAGTTCCCATCTCTTGCTTCATTTCTATCTTGCAGTCTCCTTCAGTCAAATGAACCGTAAGGTCCTAGGCTATGGAACACTGTGTGAGATGGGAATCTCCAGAATCCACTTCACCGTGTAATGCAGCCTCAGCACATCTCGCACTTGCAGGCACTGTTGGAGCTGAGCCCTTACCCTTGCGTGTGACTAACTTATTTTACAATGGGTCCTGAAATTTACTGGGACAATCTAGCTTCTTCCTTTGTGTGTGCTGGAACCAGGTAAAACCCTTGGGCATCCAGAGCCATGGTAGTGTAGGAAGGCCTTGGGGAATTTTACTAATTCATTCTGTCTCTGTCACTGTCTCTGTCTGTCTCTTCCTTGGCCCCCTTTCTTTGAGCCAGTCCTTGGGCTTGAGCTAAGAGTCCTCCTCTTCTTGCTTGGCTTTTTTGCTCAAGGCTGGCACTTCACCACTTAACCTCTACCACCATTTCTGGCTTTTTCTTGGTTTACTAGAGATGAGAGTCTCATATACTTTCCTGCTCCAGTTTCAGATCTTAGCCTCCTGAGTAGCTGCTACACGCATGAGCCACTAGTACCCAGCTAGTAGTTGCCTGTTATATTAAGTGGGTTGATCATAGTGAATCCACATGACCAAATATTTTAAGTTTGTCTGATTGTACTGATCCTGTGTGACAGACACACATATACATACATACACACATATCTGTACATATACGTATGCACACATACACACACATAATAGAAGGAAAGGAAAAGCCAATCCAAGGGCTGATAGAATCTTCTTTGTTAGAGAAGAAGCTTGAATAAAATGCCTCAGGAAATTCCATATAGGTTGTCTTACATTTGATCACGCAACCACTTCTCTATGTGCTCGTATGAAAAATGTGTACTTACTGACAGAAATATATGAAATACTTGTGGCTATGATTCAGACGTGGTTGGGGAATTGTCCCTTCACATCACTCTTATTCTTGTTTATTGCCAACAAGTAAGGCCAGTCAAGTTTACCAAGAACCAGGGCACAGGTATTTTTCAAAGCATAAGACACTTTTTCTCCAAGGAGGCAGGATGCCATATATCTGCTTCAGGAATCAAAATGTGCTGTCCCGACATCTGTCTTTATTCTTTTCTGGTATGTCTAGCTCTCCTAAGGTTCTTTGGTGCCTGTTAACATTGGCAAACTATATCTATTGTCGCATTTCTGTGATCAAGTCAGCAGCTGCTGATTGGAAGAACCTTTTTTTGATATATTATCTTACTGATCTTACTGCCTTCAAATGGCTAAGAGCCAATTCTAGACTGGAACTCCCTGACAAGTCAGCTGTAAGCGCTGGTATTCTTCCTACCTCATGTTTAGGATTAATTCTCCATGGTGCTCACCCCGCCCATAGCCTGGCTCTCTGTAGGGAATGATTTTTGAAAGCATCAGTGCTCAGTGCCTGGATGTCTGTCACCATTTTATCTACATTTTCACCCGCATCTTAGCATCCTGTGAGTCATTTCTCCCTCACCTCCCACAAAAAGCGTGGGTCACACAGAGCTGTAGGGACTTTTTTTTTTAAGTAATAATGTGGACTTCACAATTTAATAAGAAATCACACACACACACACACACACACACACACACACACACACACACACACACACACACACACACACACACACACACACACACAGCCCCAGCAACCTACCAATGCAGCTTCCTTAGAATGTTCTAGAAGGCATAGGACAGTGACTTGTGTTTTGTCGTGGTGCACTTGTTCTAGGCAGGGTTAAATCACAGAACGGATGGGGGGGAGGGGTTAACTGACCTCAGTGTCACGTGCTCCCAGTCCAGGGGAATGTGTGCCAAGGCAAACCCGCATGGACTTGGTAGAAATGGTTTTTATTCATGTTTCTCATTGATATTGCATGAATATGATTAGGAAAATATCTTACCTCCCCCACCCCCCCATGCCTTTTCTTACATGATAAACAATCAAATGCTTCAAAAAAATAAAACAAAACCCCTGCAGACCAGTTTTCATTTTAAGGTTCTGATCTCAGCTCTTGCCTTGCGCTGACAGGCTCAATGTCACTGCTGCCCTCTAGGGACCACTTTCAATCACTTCAGCCTTCAAAAAGATTTTATCTTTGTTTCTTTATCATGTTGTGCCTCCAATGAAAACCTGGGTGTCTACGAGTCATCTTTGAAAAAAAAAAAAGTGATGCTTTGGGCTGTGGCAAAGAACAAGAGAAGGATGGATTTTTAATCTCTGTTCTGCTTTGTTTTATGTCAGTTTGAGGCCCCCAAACCTTCAAGAGTTAAGTGAAATAACCCACTTCTGTTCGGACTACATGCACATATGCAATAGCTGAGAAATACTTAATTCTTTGGCCATCAGACTGCTTTTGTCTGCATTACTCAATTCGAAGGGAAAGCACTTCTGGAATCCTATCCAACCTTTTGGTGTTCTGCATGATTTCCCCACCACTCTAATTATCAGCCGGGAGACTTATTTGTAATCACTAGCTTTCAATAATTTAAATAGGGGGGTGGTTCTGTCAACCATTTTTATTCAAAATACACACAAAGCTCAAATTACATGTTGAATTTTATCCAGATGCTGTCCTTTTTTAGGACAGACCAGCTGATCCTCTAGTTCAATTTCCTATAACATGTCAGAAGCATGTTTCCACTTCATGAATCTAACTGACAATCTATAATGAAGCCTACAATTTCTGTATCAATTCAGTCCTTTTCCAGAGCCCAGCAGACAGGACATTTGAAGAATTAATCCTCTGTGTGTATATTAACACACAAGCACACATATACCATGCCCAAACACGTGAGTTATTCCTCAGAGATTTGGAGATAAGCTTTCTATTGTCTATTGGAATTCAAACAAAGACTGTTTTAGTGGTTACACTTTTTAAACCAGTAATAAAGCAAATTCATCGATATGAATATTACTGATTAATACTCTTGTAATTCTCTTTGTGTGTGGAGTTGATTAACATCTTTATCTCAAAAATTAAAAAAATCCATAAAAAATTCTAGATTCCATGAAGAACAAATTGTTATTGTGTCAAGTTTTTTTTTTTTTGTCCAATAATTACTGAGGTCTCAACCAGGAAGCCGAGCTCACTCTGAACAGCCCCAAAGCTGTAAAATTACAAAACTGAAAAGCTAGGTGAAAGGCTTTTCTGTCCTGTGAAATTGGCTTGAATTCACAAGTCCCTGATTTGGTACTGGAAAGTACCAAAGGTTTGCCTTCCCCTTTGTCTGGGTCTTTCTGTAAAAATTGTCTATGGAGTGGTGGTTAATTGCTATTAGCAAATGCAAATAGAAACAGTTGCCTCAGTGTGGATAAATGGTTCTTTCCCCAGTTCCCAGTGGCTGTTCTCTTGCTTCTCCTTGGGGCATTTCCAAGTCTTCCCTCATCTCTGTAAATCCTCCCCAAACTCCTTACACTCCCTGTCAGCTGATGACCTTGGTCTCCTATTACCGGGGAGACAGAATCTACCTGCAGAAGTCTTTCACGTCCCTCCTGCTCACTAAATGTGCTTGCCTTTGCAATCTCACCCTTATGTTTCTTCTCAGAGGAGCCTAAGGTGATTCCTCTTATTTTCAAGACCAATGCCTCCCCCTACATCCATTTCCCTAGTGTCCTAGCTCCATTGTCTCTTCCCTCTCACATATCTTCAGGTTTTCCCTGGTCATTGTCTCAGTGTATAAGCCAAGGACAGCATAAACATGTGATATAAAAACTCCCAAACAAACCCTAGCTCCTTGCAGAATACCCAGGCCACAAATGGCTCAGCATGTAAGAGCTGCCATCTGAAGCATGGCCTTATCTCCCTTTGCCTCAGTAGATAAGGGCATACATAGCCAACGGCAGCAGATGTAAAGGCCATAGTCAAAAGGAGGTCAGATGTCAGGCCAAAGTTCTGTGGTACCCAAGCTCTGCCTAATTTAACTTTGTTGAGAAATTTGCTGGATAGCTGTCTGTGACACATGTGTCTACAGAAGCCTGGATCCAATTCCCTAGATGGGAGGAGCATGGGCCGAAGCATATAGCAAAGGTTCTACCCTTTGCTACATGAGCAACATGTTTGGCTTACTGCTTCTTCTATTGCTTTTTAGATGGTGTGTGTGTGTGTGTGTGTGTGTGTGTGTGTGTGTGTGTGTGTGTGTGTGTGTGTGTGTGTGTGTGTGTGTGTGTGTGAGATCTGCTTTGGTTGCCTATATTTGTCTGACTGTTCAAAGCTTAGTGACTTGTTTGTTCCACAATCAGACTAGATATAAGATAAGGCATTGGCATATTGGGTAGGGTGTGGAAGGTGAACATCATTATCTCATTAGAATACAGCAGGACATTCTCAAAGAGATTGGTGTGTCAGTTAGAGGTAGAACTGCTCACATTTACAAATAGTATCTACAGATGGCTACACATTGCACAGTGAGATGTTCTCCTGGAGAGGATGCATGTGAGACACCCAGAAAAAAGAGGACAAAGTACTAGGGAAAAAAACCCAAACATGTGTTAGACACCAAGAGCTGATGGCAGGTAGAAAAGGAGTGGAGTCAAAGCAGAGGGACAGATAAGCTCCCCTCTGAGAAGCAGTGAGGCCCGAGGCCTCCGTGTCCTAGGAGTGGAGTGGGTTGGACACTGGGACTACCTCAGTTCTGGATGAATGGTCAGTGTTTGGCAGCAGATGATTATTGTGGCCCTAGAGTACAAAGTCCAGTATCATTTGCCGTGTGACCTTGTGCATGTGGTTTACCTTCTATGTGTCTCCTCTTCTGTGTCAAATTTTGTCTATATCTTATGCTTGATAGGATAGTGAAACTTAGAAAAGTTCCTGGCGTATTAAGCGATGGCTGTTCTTATTGCTACGGTTACTGGTTTCCCAAGATTTTACAAATCCTGTTCCATTCTTGAATGGAGATTCTTGAATCTTCTTGGTAAAATCCTCACTCTTTTTTTCTTTAGAGATCTGGTTCCACAGTTACCACATTTACAGATCCATCTGTGAAACTCCCTTCTTCCTTGGAATAACTTGTGACAGTTCAAATCGAGATGTTTGAGTGACTACTGCATGCAAGGTACAATATTTTCTTAGTTGTGGAAATTTCAGAGACTTAGGTTCCTCAGACACCTATAATCGACCTGCAGTTACAAACCAAGGCAGAGACACCCAATTTTAATCCCTTCTGGAATGGGAACAGACAGAGTAACACCTTGTTCTGTTCTTCTCCCACCTGAATTGTGCCTGTTCCCCAGTAGCTCTGCCTTCGTCATTCCATTGTTTGCATACCACTTCTCCTAAGTTAAAAAATATGACAATCTTTTTACCCTTAGGACATATGAGACAGTACACATCTTTCTGGGACAAAATATTATTTCATTATATTTCCATTCAAAAAGCTAATAATTAATTTTTAGGAATGTTATTTCTGGGGCTTGAACTCAAGGCCTGAGTTTAGCGTTCTACTGCGTAAGCTACAACTCCACTTCTGGCTTTTTGGTAGTTTATTGGAAATAATGTTTATTTGGTAGTTTACTTATTCAACATATTGGAGATAAGTTACTTATGAAATGTATTGGAAATACATTTATTGGGTAGTTTATTGGAATTTCACAAACTTTCCTGTCCCTGCTGGCTTGGAACTGTGATCCTCAGATCTCAGCCTCCTGAGAAGTTAGGATTATAAGCCTGGGCCTCTAGCGAGTGGTCATTCTTCATGGTTATTATTATATAAAAGGAAACATTTTTATTCTGAAATCCACAAATTATTTCCTTACCCCAAATTAAGACTGAGTCACTCATCAATGTTGTCATCCCCCAATCTGGTTAAACTTGGAACAAAGGCAGGGAGATGGGGTTGGGGAGTATAGGCCAAAGATGTTGCTGTGAGGTCCCAAGGGAGTCCAACTCATCCAAGATAGAGAACAATGTTTGGGGAAGGCCAACCCATGAAGGTTGAAAATAGGACTAGAGAGAACAGAGACAGACATGGAATTGGACAGGCCTCTGAGGGGCGGGCATAGTCCAACATGGAGGAAAAGAGGGAAAAGAGGACGCTTGGAGCACCTCCATGTGTGTGTGGGGGGGGGGAAAGAGGCATCATGGCTAGCAAAACAAATGAGAACAGAGGTGACCTAGGCGATAGGGGCGGATGGAAATGAGGGATGGATTTCACTTATTGATTTATTTGAAGGTCAGTGAAACCTTGACACGTATAACAAATGCTTAAGGATTCTTAAAAGAACTGCCTCATTGTAGGGAGGATGTATGCAAGGGTTAGATTAGTCCATTGGACAAGCCAGGCCTACTAGGTTGAAATAGACCCTCCAGCTTCAGGCAGACTAGGGTGAATGGAACATGGAGGGTACCAGGGTTTAAGAAATAAGCTCTAATCCAGAATCCAACCCGGATTTTATATAATCTCCTACCTGAAGGTTATGTTATATAACCCTTCATCGAAAATACATGTGACTCACATAATATAGTTATTCACTTGTTTCTACTTTGGTCCTGGTTGATAGATTTTGACATTGTCAGTCTCCTTATGTCTCTGTCTCTTCTTTCATCGTTCACGATTAAGGTTTGTCTTGATTGATGGCCAGACATAGTCTGAAAACATAATACTGCATTATGTAAATGCTGAGTAACAAGATTATTTTTTGCTTACATGACTCAGAACTGGCAGCTTTTCAATTTTTATTTTATCTCCTTTGGCCAGTTCTTTTGATCAGTGGAGCTAAATGGAAATAGAACTCATTTTGCAGGGGGGTGGGTAGGGAACTTGGGCAAGGGGCCTTGTATGGAAGGGTCAGACTGAGTGATATAGAATTTACAGTTGTTCAGAGCTGGAAAGCTTTAGGTCCTATTTCTTCATTGTGCAAAATTCCAAGCTGAATTTAGATAAGGATTTTACAGAGTAATAGTGGGAGGAAAAATGTTCTCCTTTCATCTATGGGTAGAATCTTTAATATTTTATAAAGATAATAGGAAACCTACTTCTCTCTAGCACAGTAAGAGGGAAAAGAAATCGCTAATCATTTAAGTTTTGCTTACCTGTTCTCCATGTAAAAATCTCTGTTTCCCTAGATTTAGGATCTATTTTGAGAATAAGCAAGAAATTTGAGGGACAGAGTAAAAGGATATGATTTATACTTTAGGAAGTCGATCTAAGAAACTAGACATTAATGAGAGCATGTTACCACTACTTCTGATTCTGCTAGATTCTAAATCACTGTTTCTTCAAGGTATAATAGAAATCATGAAGTCTCAGTTTACCTCTTACCAGTCCATCTCTTTCATGATATTTTTGCCTATTTGACCCCATCATCTCCCAAAATGTCCACCTCCTAATACTGTCACATTTTGGATTATCTTCTCTTTTGTTTTTTCTTATCTATCTATCTATCTATCTATCTATCTATCTATCTATCTATCTATCCATCCATCTGTTTATCTGTCATCTATCTACCTACCTATCTCCTTTTTCTTTCTTGTTTTATGGTATGAGGAATTGAATCTAGGGTCTCATGTTTACTAGGCAAGCTCTCTGCTTTTCTACTGCTGAGCTATATCCTTAGCTGGAGGGTATAAGGTTTCAAGATACTAATCTCAAACCTTCAGTCTGCATCAGCAGTCATTCTTGAAGGCTGGAATGAAACCTGCTCCAACATTGCAGTGGGACATACCGGTCTTCACATGTCCTTTGATTCACTGCTATGGAATGGAACATGGCACTCTCTCATTTGGTGTATCTGTCCATCACAACATGCTCAGGTAGCCGTGGGAACTGGACTCTGTTGCAGTACCCAGGAGCACTGTTGCCTTTGGGAGATGGTTGCCGCCTCTACTCCCAAATGTCCAAATATCCCGGAGGCTCCTGCTTCTCTGTGTCCTAGTTCCTTGTGTGTACTTGTTGAGCATGTTGGTCAGCAGAACTGAGCCCCAGGGCCTAATGGTAAGGACCTGGAAAAGCGAGCTGGAAAAGGTAAGCCATGAGCACAGGAAGTAGGTTCTGATGCTTGGATACCAAGAAAGAAAACAAAATAAAACTGAGCTATCTCATTCTGCAGGTTAATGAGGAATAGCCAGTGCCAAGTATGCAGACAGACTGAAGGTCTGATTATTGTACATCTTTCACTTCCTATTTCACTTTGAGCCGTTTTCCCCTCAGAATTCATCCCCCCTCCCCTTAGAAGCAAGAATGAATGTGAGACCTCTTCTGCAGGAATTAGAAAGTAAATTGTGTGGGCCTGATGGTCCACTGCTGAAAGCTATTACTTGAAAAATTTGTCAAAATATATTATTATTTTGTGAGGTGTTCTCTTAGCAAGAATCTCTTTCAGCCACAGTGTGGAGACAGTTATAATCGGGATCAAAGATTTGCTCTGCAGGTCATATCCTTACATCAGTTTATGAACTTCCCTAGTCTCTTAGGTAAAAGTTTGAACTCTTTCTAACATCTTCTATTAGGAAGTTTCCAATAGCCACATATTGATGGCTCATACCTGTAATCCTAACTATGAAGGAGACTAATATCTGAGGATCACAGTTTAACGCCTGTCTGGGAAGATAAATGTGAGATATTCCTAACTTCAATTAACCAGCAAAAATCCAGAAGTGGAAGTATGGATCAAATGATAGAGTGTCACCCTTGAGCAAAAAAGCTAAGTGCCAGTGCTCAGGCTTTGAGTTCAAGCCCTAGTAGTGGCTTAAAAAGAAGTTCTCAACACAGTATATGAATGCAGGGGTGAATTTGGGTTGATCAGTGTTTAAACCTTCAAATATGAATATACCCTCTTACCCATTTAAAAATGCCCTCAAGTCAGTTACAAAGTCAACCTCAAAGACTCACAAGTTTTTGTTTTGTTTTGTTTTGTAACCTAAAGTTACAAAAATCTGGCTGATATGTGTGATAATGAATACTGAGGATGTTGGTTAAACAGGGAGAAATGTGATGAGATCAAGCGTAATATGTGAATATGCATTCCTCCACCTATTCACCATTCTAAATTCAATGTGAGGGGATTTAGTTACTCCTGCAGTCCACTGTTGAAACCTGGACTCAACATTGGCCTACCTGTTTTTGTTATGTGAGACGTGAAAAGATTTAAAGATGTAAGGATATGGGCATGCGTTTTCTACATGCGATCCATTCCCTGAACTCCCCAAGACCAAGACCCTGTGATATCTGCATGGAGGAATTCCTTTGTGTAGAGTGCTAGGACTAAAACAATAACAACAAAAATCACAATGGAGGCTGTACTTTGTGGAGTTACAGTACTGTATTGAGAGGAGACACCATTGAAATGAGTGGTGCGATTTCACCAGAGCATTAGATTCCTCATTAGAGTGGCAGAAGCTGTGAGCAGCACTCACATAGGAGGCAACTGGGAGTTGGGTGGGTGATTTTCAGGGGTAGGTTGAGTTTTTGCAGTAATCAAAGGGTCCAATCCTCAAAGATGTTTGATATTGATTGAGTCATGGCATTCGTGTCAGTCCGCTTTCCATTTTTGTAACAGCACCTGAGATAAAACAACTTATAAAGTAAAGAGGATTTGTTCTGGCAAATGGTTTCATGGGTTTTAGTTCGTGATTGGTTGGCCCTGTTGTTTTGGGGCCTGTGCTAAGGTTATGTCATGATGGGGAGCACTTGAAAGATGAAATTGTGAATTGATGGTGGACATGAAGCAAGTGAGCAAGTGAGAGAGTGAGAGAAAGAAAGAGACAGAGACAGAGACAGGAAGAGGTTTGTTTATAAAACAGTATCAACACTCACTATAACCCCCAAACTTTAAGCCATTAGAGGCCTAACTTGAACCTCCACATAAGAAAGTATTGAACTTCCAAACTTAACTTCCTTATTAGAGTGAAAATTTTAGAGGAAAAAGACACCTTGGTTAGCAGAGAGCATGATAAATCAGGTAAGATGGGTGGGGTATGGTGATCCTCATAGATCCAACTGGGATTAAAATTGAGGGAATTGAACTGATACGGGCGATCTCGTGACGATCTATAAATATGAACAAACCTTGAGGGGAGAAGGGAGTATAAAACAACAAATGCTCAAGCTAATAAATGGTATTTCAGCTGCTTCATTCACAATGGCTCTTCATGTACAGAGTGGCTGAAATGGACATGTATCTGTGTCTAGATCAGTGTCTAGATAATCAGCTGTTTGCCATTCAATTGTTTACCATTCATTTAATAAAACATAGTTGAGTGAAGACATTAACATTCTCAAATAAGGCTGTTTGCTTCCACCATTGTTTCCTCAAGACATCTTTTTTAGTCACCAGAATTTCTTACATAGATATAACACAGACATTGAAAAATCTTGGTAACTTCTAATAAATAATTGTGTTAAATAAATGGACTGAATGTGGATTCAGGTGTGATTTCTTCCTCTCGGATCTCCACTTAATTTGCCCACGTTGCAAGAGGCAGTTGAGGCAGATGGGCATTAGAGAAAGATATTTGTGCTTCTATATTAGGATCAAAGTGAAGTACATATCAGAGAAACTCAGTCTCTGGATGTGGGTGATCAGAAAATACCATATTGCATCTTTGAGTTCTTGCGTGATGTACTATGAATTTTTGCACATAGTTCTTTCCATATTACTTTTAAAAGTGTTTTGCTGCTCAGCAGATTTCCATGAAGTGATACTACAGAGTCAAGTACTAAAGCATATTTGAATATTATCCACCCCAACCTTGACTGAGAGTTGAATTGTTTGTTTCACGAATGGCTTTTCTTTTCCTGCTCAGTTGTTATCACCATAAATCAATGGGGGTTGCCGGGTGGGTGTGGGTGTCTAAACTGAAATTCAGATCTGTTGGTTTGAGATGGTCTTGATGGATCAATAGAGCAAGAGGAATGATTCATACAGCAGTTTATCTTTTAGCACATTTGTTTCAGAACCCACTCAGTTGCACACAGTGTATTAGCTTTTGTCCTGCCCTGGATGATTTTGAAGCTGATCCAGAACATTAATATACAAAGACATTTCCTCCTATTTAATGTAGCTCCTTGTTAACAACAGTTCTCTTTCCTGGAAAATAGAGCTTGAATTATCCACAATAGTTTTAAAAAATTGTAACAAATAACCTTTTCTCCTGTTAAAAAAATAAACATGTTTAATTATGTGTTGAGAAAAATGGCCAGGAAATGTATTCATTTTATCAATGCATGACAATACACCAAAGAGTTCGGAGCTTAAAATCATGGAACTAGGCACTGATGGCTCACACCTGTAATTCAAGCTACTCAGGAGTCTGAGATCTGAAGATCACAGTTTAGAGCCAGCCCAGGCAGAAAAGTCTGTGAGCTTTATCTCCAATTAACCACCAAAAAGCTGAAGTGGTAGAATGCTAGGCTTGAGCTAAAAGGTCTAAAGACAGTGCCTAGGCCCTGAGTTCAAGCCCCAGAACTGGTACAAGAAAATATTAAATTTATCATTGTTTTAAGAATTAGCCAAAAGATGTCAGATTTTAAGAAAATCATAGAAATTCATCATTTTGCCTTGGGTTTTTGTAGAATTGTACAATATATAACTTTATTTAAATTTTCTTCTCTATAGTTTTTCCCTTTCTGTACATTTTAGTTGCTGGTACATGTGTGCATGTACACACATATGTGCATACACAAGTACACACATGCCTGCATGTATGTACAAATACATTCTATTATTCAACACTCCTCATTTACCCGGATTCAAGCAGTCTGTAAGCAAACATTTCCCACTTTCCATCCTTTCTATATCTCAATTCATGCTTTCTTTCTTCAGGAAGTTTTCATGATCTGGGCCATTTTTCAGCTCATTTACTGAAACAATCTATATAATAACCTCATTGCATTCTTTTTTTTTTTTAAATCTGTTGTGGAGCCTAAACTCTGGGTCTGGGCTCTGTCCCTCAGCTCTTCAGCTCAAGGCTAGTGCTCTACCACTTGAGCCACAGTACCACTTCTGGCTTTTTCTGCTTATGTGGTGCTGAGGAATCGAACCCAGAGACCTCATGCATGCAAGGCAAGCACTCTACCACTGAGCCACCTTCCCAACCCCTCATGGTATTCTTGAAATTATAACTATTTCTCGTATATGGACATCTGTCTACCTTATCTGTGCTATCAGATCATAAACCCAGCAAGATGTTTTCAGTGCTATCACTTTAGCCTCATTGGGTATTATATATAAAATATTCCGTTACAAAATATTGAAAGGAAACATTTGATTTTGGGATCTCCCATCTGCAAGGAGGAGATGCTTAAATAATTAAGAAAGCCTTAAATACTCAAGCTGCCCTAGGCAAGGAAGTAGTGAAGGATTTCAAGTAGCTACAGGATAGCAGGGAACTGGAGGTGTACTGTCTGTCTGTTTGTCCTCTGGCAAACCACTTTTAAATAAACAAGAGCCACATAGGATAAATCACAGAAAGGACTCCACTCTTGGTACCATTCTCTGAATTTGTCACTTTTTCCCATTGCTCTGACAAACAACAATGATAGAACAAGTTAGAGGAGGAAAGTTTTATTTTTGGCTCATGGTTCCAGAAATTTCAGTCCACAGTCCTTGGCTCCACTGATTCTGGGCCCTTTAGTATCATGGGAGTGGGAGCCTTTGGAGGAGACTCTGCACCTGCAGACAGACTGGAATGGAATGCAAGGGAGTGCTTAGCATCAGGTGTAATCTTCAGAGAAAAGTCCCCAGGACCTATTTCCTCTGACCAGGCCCTACCTCCTGAAGTTTCTAGGACCTCTAAGCTAAATAGCACCACCTGATGGAGAATAAACATTTAACATGTGAGCCTGTGGAGGATTTCATAGGCAAACAGTAACACTAAGTTATTTATTTTCCATTTTCAGTCCATTTATTTAACGCAACTATTTATTTTTAACTATGAAATAGGAGTTACCAAAGTTTTTCAATTTCTGTGTTATATCTATGTAAGAAATTTTGGTGACTGAAAAATATGTCTCAAGAGGGCTGGGAAGTAGTAGAGCGCTTGGCTTGCATGCATGAGGCCCTGGGTTCGATTCCTTAACACCCCATAAGCAGAAAAAGCCAGAAGTGGTGCTGTGGCTCAAGTGGTAGAGTGCTAGCCTTGAGCTGAAGAATTAAGGGACAGTGCCCAGGCCCAGAGTTCAGGCCCCATGACCGACGGAAAAAAAAAAAAGTTTCAAGGAAACAATGATGGAAGCAAACAAGCTTTATTAGAGAAAGTTGATGTCTTCACTCAGCTCTGTTTACTTACATGAATGGTGAGCAGTTGATTATTGGACACTGATCTCCTGCAGATTCATGTCCACTTCAGCCACTCTGTACATCAAGGGTCATTGTGAATACTTAGTCAATGAAGCCGCTGAAGAGCCATTAGTTTTCTTTTACAAACGTGAATTACTTTGAATTGAGTATGGTTGTCACCATCAATCAATATAAAATGATAGCAATTTAACCAAGGAAGAGCTCAGCTATAGCTCCCATTAGAACCCAAATTTGAGTATTTCATCTCCCTCCAATGACAAGAAGACCTGATTAATGAGGTACGCAAGGACTGAGACATTTTTCTGGGTGCTGCTTCGTTCAAGCTCTCTGCTTCCTTCATTGTACTTCAAGATTCCCTTCCAGACCCCGAGAAGAGAAGTATTAGTACTAATTGTACTAAGCACCTCGTTGTTAAATTCTCCATAGTGGATTCCTTCCAGGACCAGATGAATGCTTGAGTGGAGGATTGATTCCTTCCTGAGGCTCAGTATGGTGACAATTGTGGATTTCCTTCTCAGACCCTTTACTTAATTTTAAGTATTTATTTATTTATTGTTAAAGACCCCCGGCACTGCCTGGAGCTTCCTGAAATCTGTGTCCCACTAAGATGTCTTTATCCTCTGGGTTTCTATTGTCCTATTCCAGCACATTCCAGAAAGCCTCAAATGATATGTCTACATGTTTGTAATGCTTAATCATCCAGAGGAAACAAGAGAGGTGTGGTGACATATTCTAAGTCCTAGATGTAAAAGACAATAAAAATAACCTCATTGTTGTGGAGACAATGTTCAAGGTGGAGGAGTGGCAGGGGCATGGGACTGCATTTTAACTACAAGCTAAAGTGTGCGCGGATGGAAGCACAGAGTAAACCGCTTCCCACAGGAGTGTTCATGTACATGGTCAATTTAAATTATAGTCAGAAATATCTTCATTAATGGTGATCCAGACAAGGAAGGGTAGCAATACTTTCCATAGCAAGCCACAGTATCTCAGACACAGGTTCCTTAAACTTGCTTTTTGTAAATATTCAAATAAAACTTTAAATTTATTTCCTGTCCAAGAAGAAGAAGAAGAAGGAAGAGGAGGAGGAGGAGGAGGAGGAGGAGAAGGACGAGGAAGAGGAGGAGGAGGAGGAGGAGGAGGAGGAGGAGGAGGAGGAGGTAGAGAAGATGAAGAATAAGACAAAGAAGAATAAGACGACAATGAAGAAGAATAAGACGACAACGAAGAATAAGAATAAGAAGAAGAAGAAGAAGAAGAAGAAGAAGAAGAAGAAGAAGAAGAAGAGGAGGAGGAGGAGGAGGAGGAGGAGGAGGAGGAGGAGGAGGAGGAGGAGGAGGAGGAGGAGGAGGAGGAGGAGGAGGAGGAGGAGGAGGAGGAGGAGGAGGAGGAGGAGGAGGAAGCAGCAGCAGCTGCTCAGGAAGTCCTCAAAGAACCCTGGTTTATCAGCTGTCACATCTTAAATCTCAGTTTTCTTTCTTTAAAATAGTATTTATCTCATAGGACTGTTGGAGGAATTAAAGGAACAATTTATGCACATGCTGCATACTCACAGTAAATACCAGCTTAAAACCATATGGAAGATAAAATGTAACTACAACTTCACTGCTCTCTTTAAAATTAAGCAGGTACAGACTCACATATGAGGTTAAATATATGTATAGCATGCTCTTCCTCCACAGTACCCAACATGAAATAGAAAACCAGTAATTCTCCACATTTTCTACCATAGACTGTAATAAATTCCATTACTCTAGTGTTTATGTTTTAGTTTTGTGAGTGGCAAGAAGTTGAGGCAATATGCTAGGCTCACTAAAGAAATCAAAAGGGAGGTGTTGGAATGTTTACATAATTACAACTCCACCTAACCACCAAATCTAATCTCGAAAATCTCTCTGTAAGCCTGCTGTGATAAATTTGATTTCTAATACAACTGGCTATTACCAAGCTGGTGTAACCTGAAAATGCTGGGTGTCAAATCAGAAGAGATCCATCTCTTACCCGAGATTTCACACAAGCACCCAGCAAAGCTTTGCCACTTACAGATGGCTGTATAGGTCAGTTTGCTTGAAATGCAGAAAAAAATGGTCTCCCCTTCTTTCTAAGTGACTCAGACTTTGTTTTGTAACAAGAGAAGCATTGAAATGAAAAACATTTGACATTATTTGCATTTTAGAAATGGTTGTGTCCTGGTGATGTTCCCTTCTATTGTGAATTTTGCTGCTGGCTTTGCAGTTGTCAGTTTCAGTTATTAAAGCTCAGGTCTTATGCCACACCTTGGCTTAAATGCTGTTGTACTAGAAGACTTGTTATGATTATAAGCTTGGGTTCATTGAGACAGGGGTCCATTTCCATCTCTTCCAGGTACTTCTGTGAGAATTAGAGCAAATAAGCTTTCTCATTCATCGTGTGAGAAAACTAATGGTGTTTTCTTTCTTAATACTTCAATAGCCCCCCACAACCTTTGGGTTTTCATATCTGTCCTTGGTAGTCAGTCCATTTTCTTCTTTTAGGGTCTTATCAACAAAACAACAAAACACATTTTCTTTTTGGTGAATAGCAATGAAATGTATGCATGGAATCACAATACTTGCTCCATATCTGGGAGTGACCACCTCATTGCTATACCCCCCCCCCCAAAAAAAAAAAAGAAGAAGAAGGTTCGGTCACATTCTGTGCTTAATACCATTGAAAATTGTATGCTTACATGTATTTGGGAAAAAGCAATTTCCTAAACAGAATTTAAATAAGCCTTGAATGACAGGCTTGTGTAACCCGAGCCTTTCTGCAACCTGAATGACTGCTTTACTGTTTTTTCTGACTCCACCACAGATAATGGATCACCTGAGGTTCCAGTTGGAAATTTGTTTCTGAAAAGTGAGCTTGAAGTGTTGTGAAATCAAGTGCAAGCCTGTATACTTTGAAACTAAGCTACCATTTAAACACTACTCATTTCCCAACAAGATAACAAAAGAACACACTTGAATGAACAGCATTTTATTAACAGCTTAATATCCAGTAACCATCTCACTTTGTTTCCCTCTAGTGTCCTAAACTAAAAAGTGCATGGATATTTTACATGAGGACATGTCCAACTCAATGAATTTGTTCATTAAAAGAAGTTGCAAAAGCTGGTGAGCTGGTGGCTCATACCTATAATCCTAGCTAACCAGGAGGCTGAGATCTAAGGATTTCTATTCAAAGCCAGCCTGGGCTGGAAGATCTGTAAGACACTTATCTGCAAATAACCACCTGAGAACTTGAAGTGGAGCTGTGGCTCAGTTGGGAGAACATTAGCCTTGAGCAAAAAAAAGCTCAGGGACAGTGCCCAGTCCCTGAGTTCAAGCCCCATTACTGAGAAAAAAAAAGTTCTGCCCCTTTCAGAATACAAATGCCCTTCTACCTTCCTTCCTACCACCAACTCTGGACTCTTTATGAAAATATTTGGATTTCCAGGGATGAAGCCCATAATCACATGTGTTGTCAGATCTTATGTCTGGTCCTATGTTTTTATTTTTCTGAATTTGATGACCCTACAAATCACAGGGATGTGCAGGTATTATGCTCAAATTGGACCTATTTTTAAATGGTTTCATAGAATCAATTTCAGTTTATTATATAATAGCATAGTAATTTTTGAAATGAGAAAATGGATGGATATTTGTATCTAGGGGATTAAGCACTTCATTTTTGTCCTGAAGGCAGCATCCTTGTCATATTTCTGGTTACTCTTGGGTATCTGCCCTTCTCTTAGTCTTGAAACAGAGAATAGTCAGGGCTTGTACCACTGAAGAATTATTACGGGGGATTTCTACCTGGCTCATATTCTAAATGAGACTTAATATGCATTGTGGTCACTGTGAACTACCACTGTGGAACCACCAGTGATTCAGAACCACTAAGGTTTCTTTTGGCAGGAGGCGGGGTATATATTACCAAAGAATCTTTTTTAATGAAGTTTCTATGGTTTGATGGGCTTACATTTCAGGCTGGACAGCTTCCCACAGGACTGCTTTATTAACCAGAGAATGTTGGTGTGATAACCAGGAAGGAAGGCTTTCTTTCTCTTTTCAAAGAAAGTGTGGGGTAAGCCAGCAAGGGAGCACAGGGATGCTGTGAGCTTGTACCACCTCAGAGACTCTGGTTTCAAATATATGGCCACAGAGCCCCTGTGTCCTCTCTGCTCATTCTCTATCAGGTAATACTCAGACGATACATCAAACAAGATCACGTTGATTTCAGTCAGGTGGATCCCTAATAGGGTTCTTTTTTTGGGTGTAGGGGGGTGGTTGTGGGGCCTTGGGGCTGTCCCTGAGCTCTTTGTGCTTAAGGCTAGCACTCTACCACTTTGAGCCACAACACCACTTCCATTTGGGGAAAGGGAGTTAATTGTAGATAAGAGTGTCACAGACTTTCCTACCCCTTCTGGCTTTGAACTATGATCCTTAGATCTCAGCCTCCTGGGTAACTATATAGGCATGAGCCATCACCTCCCACCCTCCACATATACCATTCCTAATAGTTTTTTTTTACACTCAAGGTAGAACTGGTGGGTTGTGACTAATATCCTAGGTATTTAGAATTAGAATAAGGAAGGCTGAGATGAAGTAAACCTACCAGATGCTGTCTTTGGCATAATTTTAAAGACACTTGGAAATAATCTTTGAAGAAGGGTGTGTATTTATCTTTCTTGGCATGACTTTTGTTTTACTCATCCTGGAGCCCCACCTTTTATTTTGGGTAGTATTTTCTTCAATATGCCAGGCAGCTCTGCTGAAACTTTCCACAAACTTTCTAATACAGTTAAGGAAAATAAGGGAATTTTATTTTATTTTTTGCTATCTAGTAGAAAAATAATATCCAAGTTATTGCTTTGCAGTAGAGGATTGCTTGTTTACAAACAATGAATGATCTGAGCACTCCAAAATTGTGATAAGCCATTTCTATAGAATTCAGTGAGGTGAGCCTGTAAAAATAGAATATCAATCAACATTTTGTGTTATCAAAAAAATTTCACTTTCACTCGCCACAATCAGCCACTTCACTTTTTAATAGTCCTCACAAGGAGACATATGGCATCTGTTTAAATCCTTCAGCTATCATTTTCTGGTTGTAGACCCGAATGTGAAGATGGACATGTTTGAGAATGGATAATTACTAATGTCAAATACAATTGTCAAGTGTGTGGTTGGAGGCAGACAACCTTGAGGCTGTCTAGCCGGGAGAGCTCTGAGAATAGACTCATTAAGGTTCTTTCCTTTGTTTCATGCTCTTCTTCCTCTAACAACTAGAAAACTCCACTACAGAAATGTTATTATTCAATTAATTAATTAATTATTATTTGGGGGCCAGTCCTGGGACTAGAACTCAGGAACGTTTTTTTTGGTGCAAGTCTAGTGCTCTACCACTTGAGCTACAGATCTACTTCCAGCTTTTGATGGTTAATTAGGAATAAGAGTCTCATGGATTTTTCTGCCTGGGCTGGCTTTCAACTACAAATCTCAGATCCCAGCCTCCTGAGTAGCTAGGATTACAGGCCTGGGCCTGTAATCATCTTTGACCCCCTTGACTAATACTTTTGTATAGAGTAACCAATGCAGACCCAGGGTGCTAAGGCTCTTTCTCAATACTGTCTCAGCCATGTCTCACATTCAAATTTGTCACCATCCACTCTACCAGATCCTCTGCATTTCACCTCCCTCTATATCTTTTCAAATCATTTCTTACTCTTCATCTTCTCTGACATCACTTCCCTTCAGGCCAATATCATCTGTTGCCTAAAATCATACGCTGCCTAGTTACAGCTCTGGCCAAACGCAGGCTTCTGTAACTAGGTTAGTCCTTGGGGAGGAAAAAATTTACTTTGATGGAGGTAAAACGTGAATGAAATGGTCAGATTGCAACTGTACAGCTCAGTCAAATTTTAAATGGATATACTCTGCTACAGACTATTTATCTCATAGATCGTAGAGAAAACTTCCAAGAACCAGGTATCTCCTGTGTGGTCCTGTTGCAATAACCTGCCTCCAGCCAATGGGAAGAGAAAGTGCGTGGTAACACAGGCAGCATTGTCTCCTTCTGTGGGAGGGAAGTTAATTACACAGGCACACCTAGCTAAAAGGGCCTGGGAAATGTAGTTCTAGCTGGAGATCCATGTGTCCAATCATAACTCTATTACCTTAGAAGAAAGGGAAAAAAGATGGTAATGAACAGCTAGCAGTCTATGCTACAATATATTATAATACTGATTTCTCCTCAATTCACAAAATAGTTTGCCTCTTACCTCTTACCATATAGTTATCAGTTATTCATTTGATCCCAATATAATTGGATAATTTTCCCCATGGAATTCTTGCACATCTTCTGTTAGATTTTTCTCTTGGTATTTGGTATGTTTAATGCATTCATATTTAAAGTATTACTTCTGCCTCCTTTTATGTCATTTGTTTTTGTACATTTCTGTTATGCATTTAAAAAAATTGTTATTATAAAGGTGATGTAAGAGAGGGGTTATAGTTACACAAGTCAGGTAAAGAGTACATTTATTTTTGGACAATGCTACCCCTTCCCTGGCTGTCTCCCAGTTTTTCTCTTCTGTCCCTACCCACAAGTTGTATAGTTCATTTTCAACATAATGTCTAGTGAGTACCAATGCTACATGCCACTCTTTATCCCTCCATTTCTTTTTTTTTTTTTTTGTCCCTCCATTTCTATGCCTCTCCTGTGCCTTTTTTTTTTTTTTTTTGTCAGTTGTGGGGCTTGAACTCTGGGTGCTGTCCCTGAGCTCTTCAGCTCAAAGCTAGCACTCTCCCACTTTGAGCCACAGGGACACTTCCGGCTTTCTGGTCATTTATTGGCGATAAGAGTCTCATGGACTTTCCTGCCCAGGATTGGCTTTGAACTTTGACCTCAGATCTCAACCTCCTGAGTAGCTAGGATTACAGGTTTGAGCCACTGGTTTAGCAACCTTGGATGGCTGCTGGATCCAAATAGTCATGTGATCGATTTGGTGTGTTAGGTGCGCTAGTGCAGCAACCTCTCTTTTCACTAACTTTCAGCCCTTTAGCCTCGTCTTCCAACATCAAGTTACCTCCTCCTACTATGACAGTGAGGAAGACTTTATTCAAGGAGCAGGGAAAGGAAAACAGAGGCAGCAGACAGAGAGAGACAGAGACAGAGATAGAAAGAGATCAGGTTTAACGACCAATAAATTAAGGAAAAGTGAGAATTTGTAGCCAAAATAAGGTGGAAGAGGTCAGTGGATAGAGAGTGATTAAGATGAAATTGTGTGGTGAAGTTGACTGTGAGTGATTACATATCCCCTGGGGGAGGGTGAAGGGTAAGAATTTTCTTAAAAATTATCTTATTGTTGTTTTGGAGGTGATAGACAACTGGGTTACTTTGACATACATCAGGTAATAAGTACATTTCCTTTCTTTTGCCCATGAGTTACCCCAGAAGGGCAAGAATTTTGACCAGATATTGAAAATAGATGGTTCTGGCAAGTTAACCTACTAGTATTTGTGCTGTGATTGAACAATGCAGGGTTGATTACAGACAGCTAGAAGTCTAGCTGAGAGGAGAGTTCAGGGGCGCTGTAATAGAGCTTGATCAAGGAATCTGACCAAAACCTAACTAGAGTTTGTTTGTTCATGGATTGTGTAAGTCTACTACAAAAATCCCTCACATGATTAATTTTAAAACAGGAAAGATTTATGTGATAGTTAAGGGTGGTATTTAAGGATGGAGGACCTTTTTCCTGCCAAGGGCCATTTGGATATTTATAACATCATTAGAGGGCTATACAAAATTATCAATACAGGAAGACAACTGTGGTCAGCTGATGAGAAGCATATGTTGTCTATCTTGTCATGTACTAAGTAATTGCTCAGGCCTTATATGGCCAACAGACGATTCATTGCCCAGCCCTGAATGGATGGAGAAGAGATATATTTTTACTTGTGGTTTCAGAGTTTTCAGTCTATGGTTGCTTAATCCTGTTGCTTGGTGCCTTTGGCATCACTTCCAAAGCTGGAAGATGCTGGTTGACTTTAGGTTGGCGGGGTAGCAAAGGAACTCGGGAAGGCCTTAAGGTTCCATTCTTTCCTTCCAGGGCAACCACTAAGACCCACCTATGAAAACTGCCAAAAATGCCAGAGGCTGGGATGCCAAGTCTTCCACACATGAACTTTTAGTGGGACATTTCAGATCTGAGCCATAACAAAGGGAAAAATCTTTGTCATTAAGAGATGCACCTTCTATTTTAATCTACATGTGTGTGAGATGTCCTTTTAAAATATCTTATAGCTATTTAAATATTAAAATTAAGTTTAGTGGAGTATCTTTCCAGTTATATGCCAAATCATTTTTTACAATTATAAAATAGTATGTTTTTGAGACAAGTTTTTATACTATTTAAAAGGTGATTAAACTGTCCTGTCTCAGTTGTATTTTCCACATTTCTATGACATATATTATGCTTTGTGTCAATAAGCCATGGGCCAAGGAAGCAGCAAGGCTGGAGGAATACAGAGGTGATGATAGCTTTAGGAAATAGAACGTTTCAAGAATTACAGGAAATAGTTGACCATGATCCAGCTGCATGCTCACCACTGAGGTAAAATAATTCATGAGAGGATGTGAAGTAGCTTCAGAAAACACTGTAATCTATTGCCTGCCAAAACATACTATTTGCCCACGAGTGTCTGAAGAACAGTAGTGTCTGCTTCTCTCCTTCTTTCCTGGCAGATTATAACACAAGCCCCACTGTCAGGCCTTCTGAGACATGTATGTAGTTGCTAATCTGTTACCTGTTGTAACTCAAAGATCTTGGAAGGCAGATGTTGCTCAGAACATTTATGCAATAGAAAACACACAACAATACGGATCTTGATTGTCAAATTAAGCAAATAGACCTGCCTAGAAGTGCTCAGAATATTTTTGTGTTGGTAGAAATTTACAATAAAAAAGTTGGGGTAGTGCTTCTGCGTGTGTGTGTGTGTGTGTGTGTGTGTGTGTGTGTGTGTGTGTGTGTGTGTGTGTGTGTGTGTGTGTGCGTGCGTGCGTGCGCTTCTGTCTGTCTGGGATTAATTGGAGATAAGTATCTCACGGACTTTCCTGCATAGGCTGGCTTTGAACTGCGATCTTCAGGTCTAAGCCTCCTGAGTAGCTAGGATAACAAGTGCGAGCCACTGGCAGTCAGCCTGCGTAGTAATTCTTCAGTGTCCAGCAATGCGGGGGAGACTTTTACTATATGCCATAATCCTTCTCCCTGCCATCATGCCAGGCTTCCTTTTGCACTATTCAATAGAATTTTCAGACACACCAACTTCCTCCTCCCCACATCTTTGTCAATAAGTACATTCTTGAATATTGGGCTGGTAAAGAGACCACGAGGGGTGAACTGAAAGGTTCCAGTGCACGTCAGTGGGCGGGGGAGAGGGAAAGGCTGCAAGCCACATTCGCTAATAACTTGTGGTCTAGCACACAATAAGTGAAGTAAGCCAGGCCCAAAGAAGCATAGGTCCCATGGTTTCCCTTATTTGCAATATCTAGTATAGGTATGAGTCAAGCGGAAAAGGTCAGATAATGTGATGTTAGGAAAATGAACCCTTAAATATGTATTTTAATGTTTTCGTTTCTTTCATGCATGTGTTTCTAACGCATTTATAAGATTATTTCTTTGTTGCTTTGTATGTCCCTCCCCCACAGTGTAACCCCCGCGTTCACTATATTTGATGTCAGTATAACATGTGGAGGAGATGGGGACAAAAAGTCGTTTAAGGATTCAGGTGGACCTGTTGCAACAATGAGAAGTACAAAATGTCATGTCAAAACCAGCTTTACAATGTCGGTGTGTGGGGGGGAGGGGGGTATAATTGGGTGGGGGGAGGGGGGTAAAATTGGGTGGGGGGAGGGGGGAGGCGGGGAAGGGAAGTGAAGGGTAAACAAAGGAGGAGGCTGCAATGCTTGGTAAGAAATGTATGCATTATCCTGCCCATGTAATTGTAGCCCCCCTGTACAGTATGTTCTCAAATAAAATAAAATACAATTAAAAAAAAAAAAAAAAAAAAGAAATGTTCATGGACAGTGAAAGGTTTTGTCAATGAGGTTACTATAATGTAGTTTCAGAGTCTCACACGTATTTTGTATCACTTCTCTCTTCAGCACCCTTCTTATTTTTTGAAGCTGGTCTTTTGGCCCTCAGGAGCTGGCCTATTATTTCATTTGCCTCTTTCCATGGACAACTCAGTCTTCCTCATTAAAAAAATTAACAATAACCAAAAAATACCCTTCAATGTTCTACATACTCCATTCTGGCTTTCAGATGGGTCATGCCTGGTTCACAAGTGATTCACAGGGCCACGACAGCTGACATCCTTTGAGGTGCCCAACACTCAGCCTTCAGCCCAGGGTGACAGCACAGCTCACTTCTGCAGGCTCCAGGTCTTACTCACCCCACAGGACACACCTTATTTCCAGTAGTGAGGGCATCAGAGGAATGGTACCTTCAGCATCCAATACCATGTTTGGTACAAAGTAAGCAGACCATATGTCAAATACAGGATGGAGTAACCTGAGCTTTTGTCTAGTAAGAATTCTAGTGGTTAAAAAAAAAAAGATGAGTCAGGAAGCAAATTCCTCTGACATATTCTTGAACTTTTGCTGTATAGCGGTGGAGGGTCAATAGCATCTCTGCATACCCTACCCTGTAGGACTGAAAAAGAATCCTATCTAGTCCTGTCATCCCTCCAGGCATGTGATGGATACTTGAATAGCTCCTGCCATTCACAGTCCAGGAAGAACTCAAGTATCTCTTGATGAAGTCCTAAGTTAGTTCCATCCTGTCCTTGGCTTGGTACAGGAAGCATTTGCAAAGATCTTTCTTTTATACTTTTCTCTTTTTTTTCCTCACCTTCCTCTACTCCCCCTCACCTTCTCTCTTCTAAGTTTCCTTTCCCTTCTCTTCTCTTCTTCCATTTTCCCTTTCATTTAAACAGTTTTTATTTAAATAATTATTACCTTTACATAGTTGCACAAAGGAGTTGCCATCTAACAAAGCAGTTAATAAATACTATGTATATCTGGATCAATGCCACCCCTTTCAACATTCTCATCCCTTTCTCTCCTCTCTACTCCTTCCCTTACTGTTTTTAATTTTGAAGAATATACATTAGGTTCTAGCCAGCATTTCCCCCCTCTTCTCCTCTTCAGCCTCAAAGATATCAGTCCCTGGAAGTCTGCAGGCATTTTAATGTACAAGGGGACTTCTGGGTAAATACAATTTAATAATTATTTCTTTCTAGAGATTCTAATAATCCTGTGCCCCTGGCTGAGGAACTTGGTTTTGGCCACACCTCATGGGGAAGGCACAGCTGCCAATTTCCCTCCCACAAATCCTCAAAGAATGTCTTCCCCTTTCAGTGTGTTTGCTGGGCCTGGTCAGATTTGGCTGTGGAAGGTGGGTCAGCCTGCTGGGCGGGCTGCATTCCTTTCTGGGGAGACCCAGGAAGCTGCTGGTAAAGCTAAGGCAGGGATGTTTAGGTGGATGGAAAACATTTTTCTGTGTTTAAGAATTTGCCTAGAGGAATTGGAACAACTTTACTTGTTTTGCACATGATTTTACAAATGATCTTTCAGTGGTTATACAAAGGGGTTTCAAGTCAACAAATCAATTAGTAAGTGCATTGCATCTTGGTCAACGTTACCCCTTTTATCAGTCTCCCCCATTAGTTGTTATTTTTAAATAAATTCTTTTACTTTCAAAAATGAATTCTTTGGCACCCCCGCATCCAATCTTCGTATTTTTATGGATTTTTTTTACTGTGTTATCTTTTATTTTTTTAATCAATGTAGGCATAATTAACATATAAAGCATACATATAAGTACTCGTATTTATGAGGTATAGGGTACTATTTCAACCCATGTAACAATGTGTAATAATGAAGTAATTGGCATTTCTATCACTTGAAATGTGTATCACTTTTTATGCTGGGACTCTAAAGTCTTCTCAACTAACTGTTTTGAAAAACAGAATTAACAGATAAATACTATCAACAAGAGTTGTCCTATAGTGCTATGGAACATGGGAAGTTGTTTCTACTACGTAACTCAGCCTCAGAGCAATTAGCCCTCTTCTGTCGCCCTGATCCTTCCCAGTCTGGTACCCACTCTTCTACTATTTCTATGATAACTTTTCAGGCAATATCACCTTTTCAGTGACAATGTGTCATAGTAGCTTTCTGAGCCTGACTTCTTTCATTTATCACAATTGCCCATCGTTTGGCATTGCTTGGTTTGCTTCTGCCATCTTTCAGGTCAGAGTTCTGGGAACAATATTGCACTCTTACCTTCTAATCTGCACAGCTAACTCTGGTGGCTCTGGAAGTCATCTACCTTTCTTACTGCTGTTATCTCCACCAAGGGAATCATGGGAAAGGAGCCTCCTGAGTAGCTAGAATTACAAGCACCAGCCATCAGCACCTGCTCAGAGTTTTTTCTTTTACTGTTGAAGAAAAGATTTGAAAGGAAGAGCAAGGATAATAGGCCTCATAAAATAGCTTAATTACAACCTACTGAGGATGAATCTTGTTACAAGACAATTCTCTGTCATTTGACTTTTTCAATTGAATGAATTTTAACATGGAAAATGTGATTTGGTGGTAAAGAATAATTGGTAGGGGGTGATATATGCTGCTGGTTGCTAGCAATCTGTGGCTAACACATATTAAGATGGTGACTAGCGTGTATAGGTTACATGTCTTCTTTTTTTTAAACAATAGAAAAATATTGTTCATTGGTTTATTTCTCCAAATGAAACAGAAATACCTTCATGTCTCCTTAAATAAGTATACAAGTAATCGAACAAGTGGCTTGTATTAATGGCACAGTATTTGAGTCAGTCACACAAATGCATCACATATCAATTTCTTTTTTATTTATTATGTTTATTTTTTGGCAGATTAAACTCAGGGTCTCATGCTTGGCAGTCTGAGTCAAGCCTCTAGCCTGTCTTGCTTTTAGTTTATTTTCTCAGCTGGACCTAGTACTAACTGCTTGGTCTAGCCTTCCACTGCAATACTATCTTTACCTCCCTAATAGCTGGGATCACAGTAGTATGCCACCATGCTCAACCCTAAAAAATTTTATTTTAAAGTTAAAGCTGAGGGTTTGCCATTTAGCCTGTAATGGCTTTTTCATTTTATTGGTGGAGGATTTAGGTATGACGCTTGCCAAAGCGCATGAAGAAATACATTTATTTACTGGAAAAAGTGCCACTGAATATCTCTTTATTTCTTTCTCCATGTCTGTGTACCTATTTGTTGGACAGGACTGGATAGGAAACAGTGAATGGACTGGGCAGATGGGCATCTAGTACAATATTGGGATGTCAATGAAAGTTTGCTCTTCATACATTTTGGCTCTGAAATCAAAAGTTTTTCTGGGGATCTGGTGTTTCCTTAGTGTCTGTAGGCCTTGGAAGGAGCAATTGAGCTGCTCCCAGAGTGTCCCAGTAGATGATGGAGTATGCAGTTAACTGTCCTTCCTCGTTCCCCAAGGACCAGAGTGTCTTGGGATTTCTGTGGTTGCTTAGCAACATCAAACACATACCTTCCCAGCCTTTCTAGGTGGGGTATGAAGTCAAGTCCACTCCCTGTTTCTGTGTTACAGAAGTATCACTAGACTGGATGGGCAAGTCAGGCAGTGTGGCTACATCTGAGGAAGAAGGTTCGAAGTGGTGGTGGGAGCCCAGGCTGGGCTTCCAAGCACAGACAGTAGGCATGGCGCATGAGAAAGGCTGGGGTCATGGCATGCAAGGGGAAGTGGTATGGTGGAGGGACTAGAGCAGGAGAAGCAGGGGGTAAAGTGCTGCCTCTTCCCTACATGCTTTGAGTGCTGTGAAACTCTGGCTGAATTGCTTAATCTCTCTGAATCTGTTTCTTCTTCTGAAATGAAGATGATGATCAGATTTTAGCAAGTTGTTGTAAGGTGGCAGAAACTCGACCTTGGGAGGCTAAGGCAAGAAGATTGAATGCTTGAGGCCAGCTCATCTACATAGTGAGAGTCAATCCGTGTGTGTGTGTGTGTGTGTGTGTGTGTGTGTGTGTGTGTGTGTGTGTGTTTAATTCTAGCGGGGTTTGACCTCAAGGCCTTGTGCTTGCTAGACAAGCACTTTAGCACTGAAGCCATGATTCCAGCTCATTTTGCTTTAGGTTGTTTTTTAGATAGGTCTCACACAGTTTTGCCTAAGCTGGCCTTATGGTCACAATCCTTCTACATGTTCCTCCTTAATGTCTGGGAACCATACAGACATACCACCTTACTCAGCCTTACCCGGCTTATTTGTTGAGATGGCATCTCATTATCTTTGTACCTGGGCTAACCTTGAACCAAGATCCTCTTGATATTCTCCTAAGCAGTTGGAATTACAGGTGTAAGTCACCATGCCCAGTCACAAAGCTCTGTCTTTAAAACAAAACAATAGGAAATAAAACACGAAAGCAAACTACCAAAGAGACATGATCATGTATACTTATAATCCAAGCCCTTTGGTGGTTGAGGCAGAAGGATTAAAATTTCAGTCATCCTGGGCAATTTAGGAAGATGCTGTCTCAGAATAAAATATAGGGATATAGTTCCATGTTAAAGTACGTCCTTAGCATTTATAAGGTCCTGAGTTTAACATCTATCATTGGAAAGGGAGAGACAGACAGAGACAGAGAAAGACAGAGAGAGACAGAGAGAGAAGGAGGAGGAGGTGAGGGAGGGAGAGTGAGAGGGAGTAGGCTTGAGGATGAAATCAGATAAGGTGAATCGCTTAGAGGTCAAGAAGAATCCCATAATTTTGAACAGATTCTAATCTTCCAACTAAGCTACTGAAGCTTTTCCAAGTGATTTGGGCCACAAGGAACTGGAAGATGAATTTCTGGCTATGAATTTTCGATGCTCTTTTACTTACTGAGCTTCTCCTGTACAAGAAGGATGAGAAGGAGAAGAGATGTGTTCGTCCATGAACACTCAAGGTCGCATAGAACAGAGCCTGGCCAGCCCTCTCAGCTACTCTAAGCCACCTGCCTCTGTCTACTCCCTTGGCCATATTGTTCACGGATGGTTTCGGCTACTGTGGCAGAGTTGAGTGTTTTGCAGATGACTGATCTAACCTCAAATAAAATATTTACTGTCTAGTTCTTTAAGGAAATGAGAATCGACTCTGGGCAACAGACCAAGGGATTGATGCTGGGTTATATCAGTTCCATTGAGAGAGACAGCTGTCATAACAGTTTTCCCGTTGGATACTTTCCTAGCAACCTTTGTCTGCATATGTGTTCAAAGTGAAGAGGTGACGTATTTTATTTGCTAATGTTGATTTCAGGGTGACTTGGGAATTTCTCTGGATTGGGAGGAAGTCATCTATATAAAGGTATACTTCTTCTACAAGATGTAGCTGTCATGTGTCAAGTAGATAATGGCTTTGGAATTACAGGTTGTTTTTGTGCCTCTTTAGCCTATAAATAAATTCAATTAAGGCTTTACATATTTCAAATCTGTTCTTGGGAGTTTGAGCTATCAGTTTAAATTTTCTTCACCTTGTCTATATTATTTACCCCTAGTAAAACTTGTAAAAGTCAGATGTTTTTTTGTTTGTTTGTTTTGAGGTGAGGTCTCATGCTATAGCCTACACTGACCTTGTCCTGAACATGTAGCCCAGGCCCATCTCAAACTTACACTTCCTCTGTGTCAGCTTCCCAGTGCTGGGATTACAGATGTGCACTGTCATGCTAAGTGAATCAAAATTAGTGTTTTTTTTTTTTTTTTAAATATCAGACATACGAGCTCTACGTTGTCTTTTGAAGGATTTTTTCCTTTGATTATATAATGACTTAGAAGATGGTCTGAAGATGAACTGGATGAGTTGTGAGGAGAAGCATGAGAAGGGGAGGAAGAGCAGGTATGACAAGTAGGAGGGATTAAATTCTGAGTGTGGCAAGGAAGCAGAGTGGTAGTCTGGGAACTCTTAGGTAGTTTGAGACTCAGCGTGTAAAAAGTAAAGAACCAAGCAACAGAAACATAAAGTGAAGAGGATGGACAGAGAGCCACATTTCTCTAGTATATGTCTAGAGACACTAAGAAAGAGAGGAGAGGGGATGGGAGGGTGGTTCAGTGGTAGAGCGCTTGCCTTGCATGCATGAGGCCCTGGGTTTGATTCCTCAGCACCACATAAGCAGAAAAAGCTGGAAGTGGTGCACTGTGGCTCAAGTGGTAGAGCACTAGCCTTGAGCTGAAGAGCTCAGAGACAGCGCCCAGGCCCAGACTTCAGGCCCCCACAACCCACAAAAAAAAAAGAAAGGAAGAAAGAAAAGAAAAGAAAAAGAAAAGAAAGAAAGAAAGAAAGAAAGAAAGAAAGAAAGGAAGAAAGAAAGAAAGAGAAAGAAAGAAAGGAGAAAGACTAGTGATTTCCTATCGCTATCTGTGGGCTTCTAATTGTCCCATGCCATGTGGTAATACAAGAGCATTTCTTTGGGAAACAATCTCTGGCAACTTGAGCTCACTTCTCAGAAAATTCAAGGCTTATTTTAAACCCTGTGGTGCTATTTCTGATTGAGTCATGGTAGGTCACTAATCTAAACTGTTCTTCCTTGCTAACCCGAGGCCCACTCTACTCTCAGGAATCCAGTATGCAATGACGGCTGAACAACCTAAACTGATCTTCCTTGGAAGAATTAAACTGAGATAGATTGATAGCATGACAAAGAAGAGAAGATCCAGTGAGAGAATTGCGTTGTGAACATGGATCTCCAAAGTTATGTTGGACAATTAATCTTGTTTTTACAAAGCAGCTGACTGAGTTTATATATTCCCTAGTACTGGGGCTTGAATTCAGGACCTGGTTGCTGTTCCTTAGCATTTTTACTCAAGGCTAACACTCTACCACTTAAGCCACAGCTCCCTTTCCAGCTTTTAAGTGGTTAATTGGAGATAAGAGTCTCATGGACTTTCCTGCCTGGACTGGCTTCAAATCACAATCCTAGATTTCGGCCTCCTGAGTAGCTAGGATTACAGGCGTGAGCCACTGGCATCTGGCTGGAAATATTCTTAGCATCTAAGAAAAGCTACTAAGACTGTATCCTTCTTTTTGTTCTTGTCTCTCAAATCTTCATATTTAACCCTGTGCTAAGAAAGTTAATTCCAACAGATCTGGAGTTAGCTTCAGTTGTACTAACCGAAGAAAGGAGCTTTTCCAGTATGTTCTGAAACACACTGATTGACAGCATTATTTTGTAACCAAGTGCTCTACAAGTTTTGTGATGCTTTGCACCAGCTAGTCAGCATTGTTTATTGATAACAGGGAGATTGATTATTCGTGTCTGGTGAAACCTGTGCCAACGTGACCAGCAGACATGAAACTCCAGCGGAGGCTCCTGAGGGGTGTGTTCTGCTGGTAGACTAGTGCTTCTTGACCTGAGAGAGAAAGTGGATCCTGAGAAGAACCTTAGAGAAGGAGGATAATTGGAGCTTGCATATGGCCTCTCTGACCTTTTATAACGATACAGCTTTTGGTGGTAATGCTTGCTTATCTATACTGCAATGGGATTTCTACCTTGCCTCTTAACTGTAGATTTAAAACTGCAGGTTTCTTTTCTTTCTTTCGTTTTTTTTTTTTTTTTTTTGGTTGGTCGTGGGGCTTCAACTCTGGGCCTGGGCGCTGTCCCTCAGCTCTTCAGATCAAGATGAACAGTCTACCACTTGAGCCACAGTGCCACTTCTGGTTTTCTTGTGGTTTATTGGAGATAAGAGTCTCATGGACTTTCCTGTTGGGGCTGGCTTTGAACCGTGATCCTCAGATCTCAGCCTCCTTAGCAGCGAGGATTACAGGTGTGAGTCACTGGTGCCCGGCAAAACTGCAGGTTTCTAAGTGTCATCATTTTAGGTTCTGTGGGTCTTCTCTGCAAGACTGCTACTGTGAGTGTGTTCCCATGATCCACTGAGCTTTGCAGAGCCTTAAAACCTGAAAGCATCTGTGAAGATCAACTAGACTTTTAGTGAACAATGACTGCCCCTTGTATATAAACACGCATTTTTCATAATTATCATTCTTCTATTCAGCCAACAAACTAAGTGCTTTCATGATTCAAGAATCACAAGTATGACAAACACGAAGGCCTCTCATCTCAAGGGGCGTATTATGGAATACTCAGATAGTTGGTAGTGGAGAGACTGGTGTAAAGTGGAAGAATTGACAGTGGGTTGATGAGAATCAGAAGTGAAGACAATGAAGTTCCAAGGTGATAATCTTGTAAGATTTTTAACTGTAAACACATTAATTTGCCATTCTAAGTTTTTCAGTGGGATCAAGACCAATTCTTCCAATCCATATGGAACTATTTGTTTCATCAGGAAGCCTGAAGGGTGCATTTGCCAACCAGCTCATGATTGCCGACAGAAGTTCAGGAGACCAGGAAACCAGGGCCATGAACACACTGAAGAATTGGGATTTTGGGGACTGCACATTGCTGTTTTGGGTGGACATAAGAAAGGCGTAAAGAGTAAAGTGGCAAAGCTTTCAAGCAGCATCTCTCTACTTCAGTACCGTTGGAGACACATATGTCTTGCTCACCCAATTGTATCTCTGCTCCTCCTTCTCTCATTAACTAGACCAGTTTTGCCTTGTCTTATCTGATTTCCAAAACCAGGATGCAGAAATCTATTATTGGTTTGGAGCCAGAAGAAAAGTCAGAAAGAACTGAGTTCTCATTCCTCCTGGTGATTTCTACAGCATCAGTTTGATGTCTTGATCTAAGAAACTCTGATATTATCATTTTGACCTGTCTAAGTGGTAAGAGACAGTTATCACCAATCTTACCACGAAGGACATGGCATAGGGTTGAGTGATTTGCAATGAGTCTTCACAGCAGGCTGCTACAGGGTCTGTGATGTGTTCTGCACCACTCAGCATCATTCTAGTATTAAGCTATGTACCAGCTTCTGTAGATTTGCAGTCATTCATTAATTGTGGTATCTAGCTACATTCGAACAAGGATAAATTGGCTCTGAAATTATTATTCTAATGAGATGTCTTTTATTTTAAGAGGTACATAATATTTATTTCTCGGATCTGGGAGAAAAATGGTGGGGGGCACTGTTTTGTTTTGTTTTTTCAAATTCCCTAAGGTTCAGGAATAATACTGGAGAACATTTCCAAGATGCTAATTTGTTTTTTATTATTTGCACTTTTAATATCAGTTTTGATATTCTTCTTGGATAAGGAGGTAATAGTCATTTAATAGCAATTATTCATAAAGACATGAAAATGAAGGCATGAAAATTTCCTACATCCATGCTGGCCACATTAAAAGAGTAATGAGTATTTTCTTTTATATACAGAATAGATGTTCATTTTGACTAGTTGTTCCATTGGATACAAGACATAGACAGAGCAATGTGGCATCACAGTGTCTGTCTTATTTGTTGAGTCAGGGTCAGGAAACATTTCCTAATTTGAGATTTATGATGGACATGGCCAAGGAAACATGACATAGGTAAGTTCAAACTTAACCTATGACTCAATCCTATGTCTCTATGAAGCAATCAATTGCCAGAAAACTATTTGCCCTGCCAGTTTCTGTTCTGACATTCTAAAGAGACCTCAAGAACTGTGGTGGTCACAGTGAAATGAATGTTATAA
The DNA here is from genome assembly GCF_024711535.1 of Dipodomys merriami. Lineage (NCBI taxonomy): Eukaryota > Metazoa > Chordata > Mammalia > Rodentia > Heteromyidae > Dipodomys > Dipodomys merriami. The sequence continues at coordinate 34,757,520 of NW_027206179.1, read as the reverse complement.
AAACATGTTTCTGCACATGCTCCAAGCTTCTCAGTTTAAAGCCAGAATGAAACCAAGGCCACACCCATTTGGCCACCTCCATATTCATTGTGTGTTTGAGATGTGGTGTTTTCTTTGTTTTTAATTTTCAGGATTTTCATTAGAAATTTGTTACCAATTTTATTGACCTGCCATAACTGCAGAGGAAACATTAGTAATTGTTGACACATACATATTAGATCGCATTGCAACAGTTGAATTAATACAAAACCAAACCAGAAACCTCATAGTCTGAAAATTGTGAGCATATCTGTTCTACAGGATAGGAAGCCATGTGTACAGCTCTATAACACGGGCTTCAAATAATACCTTAAGTAGAATTTCCTTTGTCTTTTCTTAAACTACACAGTAGTTTGAGCACTAGGATGATAATAAGTTCATAACAACAAAAACACATTTTCCATCGGATTCCACCTCTTTGCATTTTGAATTTCTTGGTTTAGGCAGTGTTTTTTTGGTAAATGTCTGTTTAGTATAAGAAAAGCTGAATTTGGGGGGGGGGAGGCCAATAATTAGACCTTTTCTGAATCAGAGATTTGCTTATAAATGAAATGACTCTGGTTTGGCTTAGTGGAAAGTATGTTATGGTATATAAAGGAAGAGAAACTTAATTACATGCAGAAATCATTGCTTAGAAGCTCCTGCCTTAAATATATCTTGGACAGCAAATATTTACTTCATTACAGTGTAAGAATACATTATAGTATATCTTATGAGGGACAACAACATCCATTTTAGCATTCTATAATATGAGTAACTACTTGTCCCAACCAGGTGGCTTTTAAAATGGGTAGCTCTAAAATGTTTAACTAAGTTCAAATGCTGAATATGACTTTTAGTTTATTATTGAGATTGAGCCATGTCATGTCTTTGTTCTTCAACTTTCTCACTTGTAATAGTAACACCCAACCTCAATCCAATCAACACTTATGGCATCACAGAAATGAAAACATTGTTTTGGTGATGTCACTGAGGCTTCGACTCCAGAGCTGGCGCTCATTCTGCTTTTCTGCTCCTCGTTGGTGCTTTACCAGTTAAGCCACCTCCACTTCCAGCTTTTTGCTGAGTAATTGGAGCTAAGAATCTTGAAGATCTGTCTGCCTGGGCTGGCTTTGAACCGTAATTCTAAGATATTAGCCTCTCCAGTAGCTACATTATAGGTGTGAGTCACTGGCCCTTAGACAAAAACATATATATATATATATATATATATATATATACATACATATACATATACATACATATATATACATGTATATATATGTATACACACACATACACACACACACACACACACACACACACACACACACACACATATATATTGCATATAACCAGGTATATGTGTTTTACTACAAGAACACAACCTTCTTTTACACTTTCAAATTTTTCAGCTCAGAATGAGGGAATATTTAGGAAAGGACCTTTTGGCTGCAATTTGTATTGCAATCGCCTTGCCCACCCATCCAGACCTTTCTACTTCTGTGATCATTCCACAGGCATAGCTCAGCTTCCCTGTAGGTTTCTGGAGCAGTCTTCAGGAAGATTTTGTGAATTGTTGATGTGGATGATGAATAAAGATGACCCAGGAAATAATAATGACCTGGCTCCTCTGCTATGTTCCAGATTTGTTAAGCTTTTAAAAATCTCCTTCAGCTATTATGAAAGGTACATTTCAGAGCCTGTAAGAGAAGCATCCACCCAGCGTGTCTCTTCCTTGTTGACTCCTCCTTCTACAAAAGAAATATCAACCATCCTCTTCACTTTTTTTTTAACATCTTGAAATAAGGATGAGAATTCTTGCATTTCAGGATAACTTTTTCTTCTGGTCCTATGTGCAGAACCATGCAACAGATTCCTTCTGTGTGTTTAGATTCCAGAGCTCTGGGGACTTTTCTTTCCTAATCAAGCAGTGTACATTGTGTGTGTGTGTGTGTGTGTGTGTGTGTGTGTGAGAGAGAGAGAGAGAGAGAGAGAGAGAGAGAGAGAGAGAGAGAGAGCTTTAGATAGAGAGAAAAAGAGAAAAAGGAGAAGGAGAAGAAGGAGAAGAAGAAGAAGGAGGAGAAGGAGAAGAAGGAGAAGGAGAAGAAGAAGAAGAAGAAGAAGAAGAAGAAGAAGAAGAAGAAGAAGAAGAAGAAGAAGAAGAAGAAGAAGAAGAAGAAGAAGAAGAAGAAGAAGAAGAGGAAGAGGAAGAGGAAGAGGAAGAGGAAGAAAGGATAAGGAGAGGGGATATTTCTTCTATCCAGAGTGCTTTTTTTGATTTTAAAAAAAGAATTCAGAATAGGTTGGTGGGGCTGCCATCTTGTCACTAATCGTTGTGTATCTTGTTGATATCAGTTCAAAGGGTGATAGCAGAAACATTTGTGGCATAACAAGAGCACAAATTATATGAAGAGCTCAGTAAACAAAGACAGGAGACCCATGAGTGAGACTGCTTTAGTGGAGTTGGTATTTGCACAGGGTGACACCCTCTTTCATACCGCCCACCTCCTCCCTGGGTGACTCAGCGCTGAGGGAGAAGCTTCTAAGCTGTTCATTAACACGGCAGGTGGAGGTGGGGGCCGCTCTGAGGAAACTCCTGCTTCTCATTTGTTTCAGCCCCATCCACTTGGGGAATCACTGCAGGCTGGTTTAGTGAAGAGTTCTGGGTTTCTGTCCAAGAGGGGTAAGTTGATTTATATTTGCAACTGTAAAGAAATCTGCTCTACTTTACATGCATAACTTTCTTTGCCCTCCTTCCAAATGATTAAAATCAGAGCCGTCTGTATTATGTCTTTCTCTGAGTTGAATTTTGGCACCTTCCAATGAGTATTCTGCATGTCCAATACTCTGCTTTTTGGGATCGTGTTTTTAGTTCGCATTGCTATTCACTTGGCAATTACCTCCATCATGAGCATCACAGAAATGAGTCCTCTGAGTTTCCTTGCAAGGGGCTGTTTGCAGAAGATGACTTTCTCACGTAAGGGTAACAAATCCTTCAACTCAAGCAATCTTGAGATGATCTCTTGCAGATCTGTTTTTTCAAGTGATATTTTAATAAAAGACCTCCCTGTTGTCACAAGTGATGCTTTTACTGGAATAGTGAGCTCCATTGTTTTATTTTTGTAAATATTTTAAACTCTGTTGTTTTATAGCAACAAGGCCTATTTGTTCTTTTCTTAACTGCTGAGAACCCTGAGCTAACCTGTTAAGAGACATGCCTAACCCATGCCCATGCACTCTATTTTCCCCAAATCAGAAATTCACCCTCTCTTATATGAATGTACTCAGTAAAAAGGCAGAGCAGAGTGGCACAGAGTTGTGTGGTCCTCCCCAGGCACCTGTGTTCATGTGGCTTGCTTCTTTATGTTACATTCTGAATTCTAATCGAAGAACCTCTATAGATATCTAGAACCAACTTTCAACCTCTATTCATGTTCTAGTCCTGAAATGCCAGTGTAGCAGACTTTTGATAAAAATAAAAAGTTATTTTAAGCAATTTTAATCTCCTCTAATTAGTATTTAAGCTGACTTGTCAAACTTGTGTTTTGTTTTTGTTTTTTGATCAGTCATGGGGCTTGGATTCTGGGCCTGGGAGCTGTCCCTGAGCTCTTCAGCTCTTCAGCTCCAGGCTAGTGCTCTACCACTTGACTTACAGCGCCACTTCTGGATTTTTCTGGTTATGTGGTGCTGAGGAATCGAACCCAGGGCCTCATGTATGGAAAGCAAGCACTCTACCAACTGAGCCACCTTCCCAGATCGAACTTGTCTTTTCATCCTTACCATTTCCATTTATGAGATGATAATATAGGAACCACACGTCACTTGCTCAAGCAGCCCTGGCTCTCCAGGGATGGCTCCCCTCCCCTACCTGGCTCCATTGGAAGGCGAGGGTTTTCATTGCTTCTTATGGCTGCTGACCACCTGAATGAAGTTCCAGAGCAGTTTGGATATGTCAGCGCTTAATCATCACACATTTACCCAAAAGTTTCATTTTTTGACTTTCCAACATGTAATCAGAAAGCTAAAGTATAGCATTTGTTCAGTATAGTTTTATTTTTCATGACATCTAATCAAATTGAAAGCCATCTTTCACTTCCATGACTAATTTTGCAGATGTGGCCTTTTTAATATTTGCTGTACTTGAGGTGTTTAAAATACTGGGGGGGGGGACTATGTGGAAAAACTAAAGACATGACAACTGTTAAAATCTCACCAAAATATTGGGATGATTCTATATGTTAGGATATACAGAACATGCACAGAGTCAAGCCAACACTTTCACTGAAATTTTAGCTTCCTGCTAATCTTAGGTTTAATTGATATAATTTTACCATTGGAATGGAGGGCTTTGTGCTAGTCTAACTCTGGAATTTTCAAGATAAGGAAAATAAAGCCTAAACATTAGGCAACTTGCCAGGTATGGAGTGAGAGAATCAGAATGTAAAGTCAGCTGTCTTTACTGTCTTACTGGATAATGTCAGTGACTTTTCAAATTGCTTTCACATAAAGTAGTAGCAATAAATAAATACATAAATACATCAAAAGCCAGACTCATCTTTATAAAAGAGCCACACATGTTATGGGAATGAGAATGTTTTTACCCTGCTACATGTGTGTGATGGTGTGTGTGGTTTGACTGTGGTGTAATGGGGTACATTTCTAACTTGCAAAACTTAGCCTTTCAGCCTATTATTCTGTCCTTGGTATGAAATCTTGAGTCCAGGCCCATTGGTAGGAGGGTGATCTGCTGGGTGTGGATAGATAGATTGTGGTCTACACCATCAGAACCAGCCTCCCCTCAGCTAGCATTCTCTACATTCTGTTTACCTGGCTGCCTTCTCTGTCAGAATTAACAGGGACTGATCTGAGAGATTTTTATTCCTGGGGACGCTGGAAAGAAAACAAAAGAAGTGTGTTTTGAATGATTGAATTCACTGTGGAATGAATGGTGTACACTTTACCAAGTGCCAACTTGAGAAAACATGACTTCAGAGATAACATCTGGTTAAGGCTGGGCCATTAACTCCAAGCATTCCTTAAGAGCAAGAAGACAAAGTCTCTGGCCCAGCTGTGTTGGTCCCACACAGCTTTTCCTGGCCATTATCTGGTTTCTAGGCCATTTGTGTGTCCTTTTCCATTTTCTCTTCCTGAGAACATTGATATAAGGGCTTTGTGTATTAATTGCTGCACACCTGTCCACAGCTGCTCAGTGTTTCTAGTTTATCCTGGTACAAATCCATGTAACTTTAAGGTGCTCCTCAGCCAAATAACAGCCTCATTTATTAGGCTTGCATTTATGTCAGTTGTTAAATTCTTTAAAGATATGAATCATCTTATTATTGTGATAATTAATTGGAAGAGTGAATTTTATAGCAATCCATTACATGCCAACTGGCTTTCTTCTAGACATGAAAAGTAGTAGGCCTGAATACTCATTGTAATTATATATTCGAGAGCTCTAAGAATTTAAATAATTTATTCGTTGTGTCTCGTTTCCAGTGTCCCTTCTCTGAAATGTTAGTGAGTCTTCTTTATATGAGGCGCCTTAGGAGTAAGTCAACTATATAAACAAAGCTTTGAAAATGGAGGTACATACACCCATATTTTAGAAAAGTACACAAAAGTTGCAGAAGAAGCAAGGTATATATCTACTTGGACTGCTAAGTTTAGTTTAAAGGTCTGGAGAAAACTCTCTAGAGCTCTGCTCTCTTCTGTTTTCTCATTAAGTATGTTGGTGCATAAAAATTTTAAAAGCCTCTGTATACCAAATACAAGGTACTGGACTCCCGACGGGCTTGACCTTGAATTTGCAGGGAGTAGATATAGTCCGGGCTTAAGTGATTGATAGTTATCACTGGAGAGCGTTTTTACTGATGAATGCTACATTCCACATATAAGGGAAAATATGTATGATATTTGTCTTTCTAAATCTAGCTTACTTCACTTAACATGATGATTCCATGTCCTATCCTATTTCCTGCAGATGTCACAATTTCATTCTTCTTCATGGCTGAATTGTGTGCATGTGGATATGTGTATAAAATTGTATTTTTATGAGCATATATTAATTATACAAAGGAATTTCATAGATGCCAATAATGCTCTTTGATCAAATTTTTCCCCTCTATTACACTTTTTTATCTGTCTTTGGGCCCATTTGAAACAATTATATATGGATTTCATTATTCTATTTTCACAAATGTGAATGAAGTATTTTGTTCATATCACACTCCCTTCATTCCTTTCTCTCTGACTCTTCCTTCTGGTTTCCCAAATTCCCTGTGTTTTATACTTGGATCCTATTATTTATTCATTTATTGATGGATTGATTCTGCATATGTGAAAGAACATGCAATATTTGTTTCTCTAAGTTGGACTAACTTTGCTTAACATGAGATTTCTAGTTCCATGTACTTTTTTGAAAAAGCAAGAAACATGATTTTATTCTTTTTTGTGGCTGAATTTATACTCTATTATATTTCTGTACCAGATTTTCATGGTCTTATTTGTCAGTTGCTGTTCAGTGTGGCTGATTCGACAGTTTTACAATTGTGAGGAGCGCTGTAATAAACATGGGTGTCCAGAGATCTCCATTTCTTGCTGACTTGCATTTCTTCACATATATATCCAGGCATGGTATAGCAGAATTATGTGGTAGCTCTAATTTGAGCTGTGTGAGGAACCTCCATTCTGATTCCTTTAGTGGCTGCACTGATTTACATTCCCACCAACAATGCATGGAGGGCTCTTTTATGTCTCCTGCATACTTGTTTGTTGTTTGTTTTCTTGATGATAGACTTTCTGACTGGGGTGAGATAGAAATCTCAGTGTTGTTTTAATTTGAATTTCCTTTATGGCTGAAGTTGTTGAAAATTTCTTCAAGAACTTATTATTTATTGGCCACTTGTACTTCTTTTGAGAATTGTCCAATTTATTTGTCTATTAATTTTTTTCCTTTTGGAGTTTACATTTTGGAAGTTTTTAGTGTCCTGAATATTTTTTTTATCTGATGAACAACTAGAAAATATTTTCTTCCATTCTGTAGGCTATCTCCTGATTCTGATTCACTATTTCCTTTGATGTACAGAGAGAAGCCTTATAATTTGATGTAATTTATCATCTTTTTTTTTTATCACCTCAGCAACTGGAGTCTAATTTAGAAAGGCATGGCCTATGCTTATGTTTCTTGGTTTTTCTCTATGCTTTCTTCAAGTAGTTGCAAAGTTTTGGGCCTCATAGTTAGATCTTTGATCCAGTTTGAATTAATTTTTATACAGAATCAAAGATAAGAATGTAGTTTCAGATACTCAGTTTTCTCAAACAACAGTTGTTGAAGACATTCTTCTTCCCCTCCCCCAACATGTATTTTTGGCATCTTTGTTGAAAATCAGATGGGTGAAGCTATGTGGACTGGTTTCTGGATCTTCTTTTCTGTTTCATTGGTTTAGGTGCCTGTTTTTGTATCGGTACCATGCTGTTTTTGTTACTATGACTGTAGTATGATTTGAAGTCAAGCATTGTAATACCTCCAATATATATATTTTGCTTAGACTTGCTTTGGCTATTTTTTTTCTTTTCTGTCTGCTTATATTTGAATTTTAGGATAGAGTTTGTTCTGTGATAGGTGATATTGGAATTTTTAATGGGGATTGTATAGTATATCCATATTCTCAATATTAATTCTGTTAATCCATAAGCAGATTCTTTTCATAAGCAGAGGTGAGGAACCTTTTTCTGCCATGGGGCACTTAAGTATGTATAACATCATTTGAAGATTATCCAAAATTATCAATAAAGATAGGTAACCACAGGCTGCTGATGAGAATCATAGATGTTCATTCCCTTATGTACTGAGTGACTTCTTGGGCCTTATAGAGCCTGAAGACCAGACATTCTCATTTCTGTCATTGTCTTCTTCAATTTCTTCCTCCAGTAGTTTATATTTTTCTTTTTGGAAGCCTTTAACCTCATTAGTTAGGTATGTTTCTAAGTATTTAATTTTTTTAGGTTATTCTGAACAGAATCGTTTTCCTGATTTCATTTTCTGCATGCTCATTATTGGTATACAGAAATTTTACTAAGTGTGTATGTTGATTTTCTGTCCTCTTTGTTTAAAGTTTTCATCAGATGTAAGTTTTCTAGTGGAGTCTTTTAGGTTTGTAAAGTATAAAGGCCATGTTGTCTGAAAATGGAGTTGCTCAACTTCTTCGTTTCCTGTTTATCTCCCCTTTACTTCTTATTGCTCTGGACAAAACTCCAAGCACTATATTGAATAAGAGTGTCTCATTTTATATTGTTTCATTTCTGACTTTCGAGGAAATGGTTTAGTATTTCCCACTTGATATAATGTGCGCTATATGGGTTGTTGTCTGTAGCCTTTATTGTGATGAAGTAGGATCCTTCTATTCTTAGATAAGTCAGAGGGTCTGGGAAGGTAGCTCAGTGGTAGAGTGCTTGCCTTGTATGCATGAGGCCCTGGGTTCGATTCCTCAGCCCCACATAAACAGAAAAAGCCGGAAGTGGCACTGTGGCTCAAGTGGTAGAGCGCTAGCCTTGAGCTGAAGAGCTGAGGGACAGCGCCTAGGCCCAGAGTTCAGGCCCCATGACCGGAAAAATAAAAAAAATGATCTAGGTAAGTCAGAGCTTTCATTGTGAAGACATATTGAATTGTATCAAAGGCTTTCCCTGCAATGATTGAAATGAATGATCTTAAGACCACGAGGGTCAGATAATCTGAGGATCTGAGGGAGATGGAAAGTTTGGGGGAGCATCAAAAGAAACTAAAGATGGAATCTGTTGGAAAGAAGAGTGGGGCTGAGGCAGTAAAAGAGTGACTTTTATATAGGAACATCTTCAAGCCTCAAGAAGAAGAAGATAGGGTAAATGGCCACATGCAGAAGAAAACCTTGCTTTTGGAAGGTACCATAAGTAGTATGAATAGAAGAATACAGTATGTGTAAGACAAATGTAAGTTTTTTAATGACTTCACATTAAAATTCCAACATATGCATTCAGCACATTGCAGGTAAAGGAAGATTTTACAATATTAAAACAAACACACATGTCTTTTGCTAAATAGTCCATGTGTAGAACACAGTTACTTGCCTGTAATCCTCATACTCAGAGGCTTAGGGGGGAGATGGGGCATTTGAGGTCAGCCCCAGCTACATAGTGAGGCCATGATTCCATCAACCAATCCACAGTGCTGCTGTCATTGTTTAGACAAAGGTACAGGAAATGGCTCTTATGAACCAAGATAAGGTTTTATCTTTCTCATGAGACGCTAAACCTTTGATGGAATCTAGAAGGCAAGAGAAGTAAACCCGATTAGCCCACCTGAGGCTACTGAAGTACCTGACCTGGGTGTTGAATAGGTGATTTTTTGTTTTTTGTTTTTTGGTTTTTTTTTGCCAGTCCTGGGGCTTGAACTAAGGGCCTGGGCACTGTCCATGAGATTCTTTTGTTCAAGGCTAGCATTCTATCACTTGAACCACAGCTCCACTTCCAGCATTTTCTGTTTATGTGGTACTGAGGAATTGAACCCAGGGTTTCATGCATGCTAGGTGAGCACTCTACCACTAAGCCACAGTCCCAGCCCCTGAGTAGCGTTTTAAATTTAAAAAATTCTTTTTATTATCATTAAGAGGTTGTACAAAGGAGCTGCTAGTTAACAAAACAGTTCAAGAATACCCCTTTTTGAGTAGGTTTATAACAGGATAACCTCTGACACGCATGTTGTTGATCCATCTTTAATAAGAACACAATTGATAACCATACATTTAAAAATACTGTCTTCTGTTCTGGCCAGGATGGAAAGAACTCTATTGCTGTAAAATGTCTGTGAAAATAGAATTTGGTGAGACACAGATTTGTGCCTCTGAAGTTGTAGCTTAGAACTTTTAGGATGGCTTTGGGACCAGAAAACGGACTGAACACTAGGAGATGGTCAGAGAACTGTGACAAAGGAGTCCTCAGAGAAACAGAAGCAGTGGCCAATGGGTCTATACAGAAATGGGCAGGCAGAGCTGAGAAAGGTGTGTAGGACATTAGGGAGTCACCAAGAGAATACAAGAGCAGACCTCATCCACCTTGGACCATCTGACATGGAACCCTCATGCTTTGGCAACACGTAACTATGATAAAAATGTAATTTTCCTCGTTATCAGCCATATTTTTGTTTCAGAGGGAAAACCCCTCCAGCATTCTTATTGAAATATTGCCCTCTGAAAATAGCAGACAATATTCTGTCTTTTCTCATTTAGCTGTGTCAGTGGACCCTATCAGTCTGGGGAATGAATGTGAAGTACTGTCACATACCTGGTAGGGAGAAATATCACGAGACGGTCAAGGTCACTGTGTCAGGCTGCGAATAGCTTCAGTGTGGGGACAGGAGGGTGAGGCTCTAGGCAGAGTGTCAGGAGATGTTAGAGCCACCATCCATTACCTCCACCATCCTTACCACCACATTCATGACTCCTCCCAGCCACTCCTCCCTTATCCCCCATCTTGGGACCCACCAGAGCATCTCTCCACATGCCTGCTACTGGCCATTCACATGACAGTTTGAGTTCGATGTAAGATCACTTACGGAAAAGAACCCTCCCATTGGAATCATATAGATCTAATTACAGTGCTGGATTCTGTCACTTCCTGTGTGATTGGTGCATATTAAGTTCGGAGCTCCTATAATTAGAGATAATAGTCCTCATTTGGAAGGATATTAAATAAGATCATGTGCTTAAGGCACCTGAGGCAGTGAGCAACACACAGGGGGAACTCCACAAGTGACTTGCGACAAACATTGATCACATAGACATTTTGAGATATATAATATTTTACCAGTGAAAAAGTCACACATACCTTTCATAAACCTCCTTCAGCTTTTAAATAAGCTTCTCCATGAATGGCATTGGAACACAGAGGAAAAAGCATTAGGCTTGAGAATTTAAAAAGAAAACAAAAAACAATATACACTCTCGTCGTATACCTTTAGTGTACCTCGAGGACTAGTGCCCAGTGACCCATTTGCTCTGTGACACTTCAGATTTTCTATCTTTTCTTTTTTAAAACAGTGTTCAAGGCTGGCCTTGAATTCACTGGGAAAGCCAGGTGGGCCTGTAACTTATGATTCTTCCGTGTTAACTGTCCTCTAAGCACCAGGATTACAAATGTGCCACCACGCTGGTTTGGAGATACATGTTTGTCTTCAGGTTGCTCTTTCTTCCTCCTCCTGCCACAGTCTTATCAACCTTCAAAGCCCTCCAGAGGCTGCCCCACATACGTTGCCTATCAGCTAGCCCAGCTTCATCTGTTCCAGTCCTTCCCCATATAAAACCCTATGTCTCATATGCCTTTGCTTTCTGAGGTGATCGAGGCATGATTACTGAGTACCTACTGTATGATGGGCAATTATTTTAGACAGGATGTGTGTGTGTGTGTGTGTGTGTGTGTGTGTGTGTGTGTATGTGTATCTTCACTTGATTCTCATATAGCTTTTTATTTTTATTTATTTATTTTATCAGTAGTGGAACTTGAACTCAGGGCCTTGGTGCTGTCCCTGAACTTTTTTTTTGTTCAAGGCTAGCACTCTACCACTTGAGCCACAGCTCTATTTCTGGTTTTTAGGTGATTAATTGATAGGCTTCCTGCCTGGGCTGGCTTTGAACCACAATCCTCAGACCTCAGCTTGCTGACCAGTACTCAGCTTAGATGACAGTTGTTTTTTTTTTTAGTCCCATTTGATGGGGGGAAAATTAAGTGGTTCAGGTACAGGATTTGAATGTGGTAAGCTTAGACCAAGAACTTGTTTCTGGCTTGATGTTTGAAAGGCCTCTACTGTTTAGTTCTCTGGTTGAATGAACAATGTAAAGGAGACATGCATACTCTTTGTCTAGGAAATCCTACTTTCACAAGTCCTGGGACAGACTAGACATAGAAATTAATGCTCACAATACTTGTAAGACCCACTTAAAAACATTCTGATTTTATTACCTTTTCTCAGATGAAAAGTACAAATTGTGTCATATAACTAAGTGCTGTATAACTAATGAACAATGAACATAATGCAGCATGAATTATATTCATTCTTGCAGAGTCATAAGGTCTAAGTTTTTTTTGTTGTTGTTGTTGGCTGAACTTTAGGCCTGGGCATTGTCCCTCTGCTCTTCAGCTGAAGGCTAGCGCTCTACCACTTGGGCCACAGTGCCACTTCCGGTTTTCTGTGTTGTTGTTGTTGTTTTTTAATTGGAGCTAAGAGTCTCATGGACTTTCCTGCCAGGGCTGGCTTTGAACCACGATCCTCAGATCTCAGCCTCCTGGGTAGCTAGGATTAAAGGCATGCGCTGCTGGCACTCTGAAAGTTCTAAGTTTTAGTATGTGTGTGTATATATATGTTAGACAGGGTTATGAAGGATATAGTGGTAAGAATACAAAGAGGCATATTTCGGCTCTGAGGAACAAAATCAGTCTCAGGAAAATCAGGATGGTGGCTCATCTTAACCCCTTAACACTTCAAGAGAAGTGGTTGGAGCCAGATGAAGGTGGCTCATACCTGTAATCCCAACTCCTTGGGAAGTATAGACACACTAAACTGGACAAAAACATTGAACTCTATCTGAAAATAAGTAGAAGCTAGGCACCAGTGGTTCATGCCTGTAATACTAGCTACTCAGGAGGCTGAGCTGAGGATTGCAGTTTGAAGCTAGTCCAGGCAGAAAAGCCTGTGAAACTCTTATCTCCAATTAAACATCAAAAAGATGAAAAATGGAACTGTGGCTTAGGTGAATGAGTGCTAGTGTTGAGAAAAAAAAAAGTTCAGAGTCAGAACTTAGGTCCTGAGTTCAAGTCCCAGAACTGGTACATTACACCACACACAGACCACATACACACAGAGCTAGGAGGATGGCTTAAGTAGTAAAGTGCTGGTTTCCAGATGGAGTTCAGACTTCAGTACCACCTAAAGACTGGCATTGTGGCTAAAGAATATTCAGCTTTCTTATATGGTAATTACCAACAGTTGCCAGTGTTTCCCTACAACTGTGATTCTATGCACATGACAGCTTCCTTTCTAATGCCATATATATTGCTGGGGTTTCCTTTGGCTCCTGCGTAGTTACTGCTTTGACCTTATTCACACTGTACTGAGTTCCAATACAACTTCTCTTTCTCTAGGTGGACTGTAATCCAACACTTATAACTTATCTTCTCACCCTCTGCCCCTGGCACTTTGGTACCAGGAACAATATAAGCACCCAATAATTGGTTGGATTCAATAATTGAATTCAATAATTGGTTAAATAAATGTATTAATTGCTTGTTATATAATATTGGGGATACTAACTTGTTTTCTCCATCTAAAAACAAAATGTTCTGGAGTAGCTGAACTCCCAGGTTGTTTGACAGAACTTTTTATTTTTTTTTTTGTCAGTCATGGGGCCTGAATTCTGAGCCTGGACACTGTTCCTCAGCTCTCCAGCTCAAGGATAGCGCTCTACCACTTGAGCCACAGCACCACTTCTGGCCTTTTTTTTTTTTTTTTTTTTTTGCTTATGTGATGCTGAGGAATTGAACCCAGGGCCTCATGCATGCAAGGCAAGCACTCTACCACTGAGCCACCTTCCCAGACCCAGTTTGACAGAACTTTATGTAATGTATTTGTTATACTATATTATGAGGCTTTGTCATGACATTGAAAAATGTATGCTGGCATTGAAAAATGTGTCTTGGCAGTGAAATAGTCACTTTCAGATGTTTGTTGACATTTTTGAGCTTTCTGTCATCCCCTATTTTCTTTTAGATCCTTACTGGAAGGCAGTATGTCTACTTTTCCCTTGAGCAAGAAGTCTCCTGCAGGAAATGGTAATGTGGATAATGTTTCCTTTCCTCAAAGCACTTTAAAACCTGCTGAGTACAGTGGTTCATGCCTATAATTCTAGCACTTGGGAGGCTGAGGAAGTAGAAGGATGGAGATTTTTTTTTTTTGTTGGTTGTGGGGCTTGAACTTTGGTCTTGGGCGCTGTCCCTGTGCTCTTCAGCTCAAGGTGAGCGCTCTACTGCTTGAGCCACAGTGCCACTTTCAGTTTTCTAGTGGTTTATTGGAGATAAGAGTCTCACGGACTTTCCTGCCCAGGCTGGCTTTGAACTGTGATCCTCAGATCTCAGCCTCCTGAGTAGCTAGGATTACAGGTGTGAGTCACCAGCACCCGGCTAGGGTGAAGAATTTGAGACTAGCCTGGGCTGTACAGCCAGACCTTGTCTCAATATATGTAAGAGAGACAGAAGGAGGGAGGGAGGGGGGAGGGAAATAAAGAGAGAGAAAGTGAAGGATACAGAAAGATCTTAAAATCTAAGAAAAGAGAAAAAAGAGTATTCGAAAGTAACAGTCAAATTTAATCACCATTGCTTAAATTAAATCTAAGAAAAAGTACGAGTGTTTTTCTTCATGCAATTGTAAAGTTTCTTTTAAAAAAAAAACCCCAACAAAACAACAAAGCAGAAAAAAATGACCTTATTTGAGGATGACCTACTGTGCTTCTGACTCCCAAGGGGTCAAAGAACTAGATCCATTGACTACTACTTACTACTAGGTATAATAAAACCAGTCCTGTGTGTGTTTCTGAAGCAAATTTCCTCTTAAGCAGAAGGGCCAGCTATCTGAAGCCTGGCTTGGTTTAGTCCAGGCTGGTGGTTGTATATTCCCCAGAGCCAGATGGGCTTTATGAGCTATACCCACAGTTTCAGTTGGCACCTGAGCAGTTTTCTATTTTATCTTTGATGATGGGTTGTAGGGTTTGTTCTTTCTAGCTGGTACATCCTGCTTTAAAACAGTACTGGACTTGCCAGCAGAGATGATACTAGCCAATCAGTGTGCCTCATAAGATTTTCAGGTTAATAAATCCCCACTGAGCCCCGCTGTCCTGCATCTCTTGGCTTTCTGGTTTCTGTTGATAGATATGAAGCACTCCTCTCAGGGGACTGCACAGAAGCAACGATGTTTCCATGAAGCAAACAAAAGAAGGGCATTTTTGCAGGATAACAGCTGGATAAAGAAACGTCCTGAAGAGGAAAAGTAAGTATGGAGGGGGATGAATATGGGTGGATGAGTAGAAAGGGATATTCGTCTTTTTGGAAAACTAAGGACAATTAGAAGCCCAAGACTTTTCCCTCCAAAGCGGCTTACTTCTTGGTCTGATTTTGGGTAGGATTTATTACGCATAAATTGGCTTTGTCAGATACTCAAAAATATCTCTATCTTAATACCTATATAACACAAGAGAATACTACTAAGAGAGAGCATGGTTGCTACTAGAGCAAATGTTTGTGGTGTGTGTGTGTGCCAGTACTGAGACTTGAACTTAGAGCCTTAAGCTCTTACTTCGCTATTTCTGCTTAAGGCTAGTGCTCTACCACTTGTGTTACTGCTCCACTTCAGGCTTTTTGCTGGTTAAGTGGAGAAAAGAGTTTCAGGGATGTTTCTGCCCTGGCTGCTTTTGAACTGCAAACTTCTGATCTTAACCTTCTGAGTAAACAGGATTACAGATGTGAGACATCAGTGCCCAGTCTATTTGTGTTTTCTTGACAAACTGAAAAGAAAACAGACATGTTTCAATTTCTCAACAGGCATTGTTTAGTCCACAGGGTGATTCCTGGTGTGTGTTGATCCTGTCAAGCGAAACAAACACATAATAGTATGCTTCCAGATTTATAAATCTAATCATAATTTATTTAAATTTCTACATGCACTAGTGAAAATCCTAAATTCCTCACTTATTTTAGTCCCATCTAAAGATTAGACATGAAAATGTGACTGTACTTGGAATGGGAAATCACTGGCAGTAAAGTCTCACCTGTTTCAAAAATTGCTTCTGCCAAGGTATTTGTTTAAAAGTCTACAAACAATGATGGTAGACAGCCACATTCAAATATAGATTTTAAACAGCTATTTGTCCATCCTATATGCTTTCTTGTTCCATATTATAAAACATTCATCCATCATATATAACTTTTCTTATCTTTTATGATGCATGAAAATAATATCATATATATGCATAATAAAAATCTTTACACTCATGTTAGATACATGGTATATGAAACATCACTAAACCTCACAGCAAATACAGAAAGGTAGGTATTATGTTCTAATTTTATAGGAGAGAAATCTGTGGCTCAGAGAAGTGAAATAATTGTCCATTGGCGTACAGCTATTACGTGATGGAGATGAGATTTGAACATGGCCATTGTCTTTGCTCTGTACCACTCTTTTGCAATCAGGGATGACTTTACCCTCCAGGGGACATTTGGCAATGTTTGTAGATATTTGTCATTTATCAAAATTGGGACATGCCCCTGATATTTAATGAGTAGAGGCTTAAAAAGCTGTGGAAGCATCCTTCAAGATACAGGGTAGCCCAACAATAACCTCTTGTTAACCTCAGATGATAACAGACTTGAAGTCCAGGTTTCCTATGTTACAAGAGACTTACTTTAAACTTTCTATAAACTGTCCAAATATATCAAAATGTATCTTAATTTCTGGTACTGCCTTTTATTTAAGAACTTATTAGGGTTTGTACAAACTCATCGCATGTAGAAGCCCACTATTAGAATTAGCACTCTCGGACACCCGGGTTCACGAATGAACGTATTTCTGTCAGCAGTTAAAAAGGTATTTATACTTTTCTGCAAGATACTGAGTGTGTGGATAGGAAATTTTAGATCAGAAATATTTTCTCAGACAGGTGGAGGTAGTGACAGCTCAGAAGATCACAGCTGGAAGGTATGTTGGTGTGATTCTGGTTAAGCCTCCCTCCTGAGGACAGGAAGCTGGTTTGGATGGCCAGGCAGCTGCTGAGGGAAGGGGAAACTCGCTGGTGTTCTCTAACCCCCACTGCCTGATTCTGGGCTGTGTGTTTTGATTTGTATTCATGTGCGACACACCCAGTGTCTGCTACATCCTTATGAGTTTTTGGAGGGATACTGAGGAAGATAGAATACATTCTCTGGGAGTCCTTTGAGGAAGTAGGTTGCTAGGGATTGTTTCAGTTTCAGTGTTCATCTTTCTTTTTAATTGTCTACTCCAGTGCTTTTATAGCTTTATTAAACATGGTTCCAGAGTGTTGAGTAATGTTAGTAGAGCCAAACCAGCAAGTATGTTGTGTTTCAGGTTTGGTTGGTTTGACATGAAGGTTTAGGTATTTACTCTTGGCTTTGGCTCAGGTCCAAAAGCTTCACTACATGTTTTGACATTTCCTAAAACTGCCTGTACTTTCAAGTTCACTGTCCAAAGGAAGACAGACATAGCTTTGTGACTTTTGTGTGTAAAGATCTAGTGCAGGGTTGATTACAAGAAAAAGCAAAAAGGGTTGGAATGCAAAGATCTAGATCCTTACGTCATCTATGACATCTGCTACCCTGGGTCTTAGGACAGCCACAAAATCCGTCATCCATTTCCTCTTCTGAAAAATGAATGGGACATGGTTATTTTACGTTGGAGGCAGAATAATGTATCTATTCTCGTGATTTAAAAATGGGCTACCGTGCCTAAGAAAATCAACCTCTTTAACCACAAATATCAATACTTATTTGCCTACATTTTGTCAAGGAAAACAGTTAAATCCATCAAAATATCCAAACCTAATGGACTTAATTGAATTTGAATGGTATTCATAGGAGGCTTTTGTACTTGCTTTCCCATAAGAAAGACCTCCTCCAATAAAAATAGATGGCTTCATGCCCTCTACTCCCCTTAGAAAAGCAACAACAAAAACAAGTAATGTTCCTTGTTGAATCATGAGGAAATCCTCACAGGATGAATGATCATTTGTCTTGACAGACTTGTTTTCTTTTCAACTGTGCTTGCAAGTGGTGACTGGTTAAAATAGGTTCCTCACTATGTTCTTAGGCCTGAAGTAAAAATGAATTCACCTGGCCAGAAATGGCGCCCCATACCTCTGTCTCTCTTATTGGGTGCTTTCCAAACATTATGGTGGCTTTTGATGTGATAAAATTTTGTTCTTGCTTTTCAGAGATGAAAATTACGGTCGGGTGGTGCTCAGCCGGCATAACTCCCATGATGCTTTGGACAGGTAGGTATTTTCAACAAGCTACATCATTAGTGGGATAACAACAAAAGGAGTTTTGAAAGACATGCTCAAGCCTGGTATGTATTTGGGGCTAGACATAGGCTGTCTCTGACCATCTTTTCTGGGCATGAAAAGCAGAATCTGGCATAGTATCAGGGGTTGTTATGGGGAAAACTGCTCCTTCAGCTCCCAGAACTATGGCTCAGAGGAGGAACAGAATCCCTGAGGTGGTCTTACTGGACTTTAGAGAAATGAAAGCTACAATACAGAAATAGCAACTCCAGAGTTCACTTGCTGTATGTGATACCACATTTAGTTTTGGAAACACTTGGGTTTGTGAAGAAATGCGGATTTATACTCAGTGGTGAAAAGCCAGACACATGCAAATTAGTAAGAAAAGTCAGACACAACATGTGATCCAAAGATGCCACTAATCTCAGATTGATCAGGTAAATAGAGAATACCCTCATTAACACATATCTGTGAATATAGGCATACAATCAACCACACCTCTCAGAAGAAACTAAAGAATTATTAATATTGAGCTTCATTCTGATCCAGTAGCTAGTATTAGTTTGATACTGAGAAGCAAGAGAGGATGGATTTTTTAAAGATAAACAGATACCTTGAATATGTTTGTTTTCACATTTTTTATCTATGAATTTCAACTGTTTTAAACCTTTTCATAGTTTTTGGCCTTTTCTCAAACTGCTTAAAATCCTCTACACAAAGTAGCATGCTTGTGTTCCTGATACCAGCTTCAGTTTTGCAGTCTGCAGACTCCCTGTGCACTCGCCTACGTCTTCATGCATCTAACTCAAGGCAGGCCGGCGAGCTCAGCAATGGAAATGCTCCCTCCGTACTATTTACCTTTTCCTAGAACTTTAAAGAACACATCCATTTATTTTGAAGTGAGACATTAAACATCAGATTCTTAGTGTATATGCAGTCTCTTTTAGGGTAATAGGAGTACGAGGCCTGCTGTGTTATTTACTTATTTATTTTTGTCGGTCCTGAGGCTCAAACTCTGGGCCTGGGCACTGTCCTAAGTTCCTTTTGCTCAAGGATAGCGCCCTACTACTTGAGCCCCAGTGCCACTTCTTGCTTTTTCTATGGTGTCATTTGAGATAAGAGTTTCATGACTTTCCTGCCTAGGGTGACTTCAAACAACAATCTTCAGAGTTCAACTCCTAAGTAGCTAAGATTACAAGCATGAGCCACCAGCGCCAGCTTGCTGTGCTTATTTTATTCAATTGATTATACCATAACCAACATGAAGAAGCTCTTGCATTCATGGGAAAAGGTCCATAAGCTTCAATATTAAAATTGACCAGGAAGAGGTATGGCAATACTATGGAAACAGAGGGAGGAGAGATTACTTCTGTCTGAATAATGAAGCCTCCCAACAAGGATGTGGTCCTGGTATAGGCATTGCTGTTTAAAGGATAAAGAAGGGTTTCCCAAGTGAACAGGGGTGGGCTGATAGGCCTGGAGCAGGGAAAGAGGAACTTCCTTCCAGCAGAGGTGGCAATGTATGCAAAGGTGACATAAACAGAGACTAGAATGATACATCATCATCTTAGATCACAGCAGCACAAGGTCTGTATATTAGGGAATATTATTACAGTGTGCATCCTTGGAGCAGTTATTTAACCCTGTCAGCTAAGACTTACAGCATGAAGAGTGGCTGGAATGCCAAAACGAAGTCCTTGCTTCCATACAACCCACAGTTGAAGGGAGGGAGAAGGAGAAAGACAACAGATGAACACAGTGTAGTGTGTCTTGTTGTGATACCTGATAGAAAGGATAAAGTCCGACAAAGACAGATAAAGTGATGGTCTCTGTTTGTAGAAGGGGTTAGATGCCCTCTCGTGCATATTTGTACTCACACAATACACACCAGCATTCCACTTTGAGGGCTGCTTTAATACTGAAGAGCTGTGTTAGGTAACTTTCCCCTTCACTGACACTGTTGCTGTTTGAAAATGTTCCGATCAATTTATTCTCAAAAGCTTAGGCCAAATTGCATCTCATCTATAATAAAGCTCCTCTGGTTCTTGCACTTGAAGGTAATCTTTCTTAACTTAAAACTATCTTAAATTTTGCCTGAACTCTTTCATGACATTAACTGCTTTCTGGGTTTTACTATGTGTGTCTAGCTTGTCTTTCTAATTCTGTGTGGGTAAAACTACAGACATTTCATTCTAGACTTCATTATAAGCATCAGCAGAGTACTTTGTATTGCTTATCTCTAAACTCGTGCAATGAAAATGAATATGTGCATGAGTACAAGCATTTAAAATTAAATCAAGAGTCTAATCTTAATACAATAGCTTTGATGTGTCAGCTTCACATGATGGTTTGTGAAACTATTATGGAAAAGAGTAGGGGAAATAGTAGGGGTACATGGACAGTTGGACAGGTAGAAACTTTCTGAATAAAGATTCAGAAGCATAACGAATCAAAGGAAGACTTGATAAATGGGATTGCATCAATCTAAAAAGTTTCTGCATGGCACTGGACATAGCCAACAAACTAAAAAGACAGCCTACAGAAGGGGACAGACAGCTACATATCAGACAATGGCCTAATATCCAGAATATACAGAGAACGTTAGCCAACAACCCAATTAATAAATGGGCTAATGAGCTAAAGCAAATATTCTCAGAAGAAACAAGAATGGTCAATAGGTGCATGAAGAAATGATCAATATCTCTGGCCATAAAGGAAATGAAAATCAAAACAACTTTGAGATTCCATCTCACCCCAGTTAGAATGGTTACAATCAAGCAAGCAATTAGAGATGCTGGTAAGAATGCTGCCAAAGGGAACCCTAATACACTGTTGGTAGGAATGTAGACTATCTAACAACTCTGGAAAACAGTATGGAGGTTCCTCAAAAAATTAAACATAAAACTCCCCTATGATCCAGCAATTCCACTCCTGGGCATTTACCCAAAAGATTACATGTCAGAATACAGTAAAGCCACCAGCACAACCATGTATATTGCAGCATTATTCACCATAGCCAATGTATGCAATCAGCCCAGATGCCCTTCAATGGATGAATGAATCAAGAAAATGTAGTATACATACATAATGGAATTTTACTTACCCATTAGAAAGAATGATATTGTACCATATGTAAAGAAATGGAAAGTCCTGGAAAAAAATTAAGTCAGTCTCAGAAACAAAGGATGCATGTTTTTCCTTATATGTGGAAGCTTGATTTAAACTATGAACTTATAAGCAAATATGTTGAGTGGTATGCAAGTGTATGCAGATTATTAAGTGAAAAACACTAGATTGAAGGAAGATCTCAAATAGCGTAATTTCATAGAAAAGCAAAATCAAAGTTCAGAAAAATAAAATACCAGGAAGTGGGTACTTGAAAGGGGTGGGATTGGGTCAAAGGGAAAGGGGTATATGAATGAAGAAGAGAAGAGGGGGGAATGCAGACAAGAATTCAATATATAACCTACAAAATTAAGAGGTGTGGAGGGGAGGGGTGGGTGAGAATGTGGAAAGGAATGACATTGATCAAGATATATTATGTTCATAAACTGCCTTATTAAATGGCAACTCCTTTGTACTACTACTTAAAGATAATAAAAATAGACCTTGACTAAAAAACAAACAAAACACAAAACAAAAAACAACAACAAATGATGGTTTTAAATGCAAAGCATCATGGGACAATTCCTCAAAAAGCTTTTTTCATTGTATCATAGGTGGCATGAGGCATTAATTGTTTTTATATTGGACCAGTTTGATCCAAATTTCTTTTCTTTTCTTTTCCATTTCTGTGACTGTGATTCCTACTGTTGAACTTATTTTTGTCTTCACTCTCCTTATCTTTCCTGCTCATCCTTTTTCTCTATAATTATTCCTTCCTCTTCCAGCTTCTCTCTGTCATTTGCTTCCCTCTCCCTCTCTCTTTTTCTCTTTCTCTCCTTCTACTTTTTCCTCTTCTCCCTTGCCCTCACCCTCTCTTTATCCTTCTTCCTCCTTTCTATATCTGTCCTCTCTCTCATTGCTCACATTTTTCTTTCTATTGCTTTCTGGCTCTTCCTGTTTCCTTCTTTTTCCCCCCTTCCCCCTTCCCTTCTTTTCTTCTCCCAGTGACTGATTTTCTTTCAATCCTGTCCATGGTGCTGAATGTTAATGTGGTTTAGGATTTCACCCATCATTTGGGCTTCTGGCCCTGCTAAAACTACAAACAAAACATGATGGTAAGTCAGTGAGTGAGTTTCTATTATGCAAAAATCTACAGTGCTGACAAGCATACATATTAGTTATTAACTTTTTTACATGTTGTGCTGATTGTGTTCCAAAACATTGTTCTTAATTTGAATATGTTAACAGTGTAGTTAAAATAATTGGTGACAAGAAGAATCCTTAAGTAGCATTGGGAATTGGATCTGGCATAATTTATTCTATTCAAGTCACAACCATGGAAGATCTGGCTACTCCAAATTTTCCTATCTGTGGTAACACGTACTTTTCCTTCCTAAATAGTTTGCAGATTTGCCAAATGTGATAGGTTTTATACATTGTGTTATTGTTAGCTATTTAATACTTCACGACTATTTATTAAATATAATTTTATTATCATTATTAAAGTGTGGTATTGAGGACTTCCAATTTCCTAAGTCAGGAAATGACTTGTGACTATTTTTGTTACAGGAAAATAACTGAGAGAGATGTGCCCCAAATCACCATTAGTCGGTACAGATCTGATGACACTTTGGACAGGTGAGGTACCTTTGAACTCTGAAGTGGAAGTCACATGCACTCTGTGTTCAGTATGTGTCAACATACCAAGTCCCATTTCTTATAAAGCTATCGGGTCTTTAACTGTTTACTAAAATAAACTTTTTAAACCAGTTATATTGTATCTCAAGGGAAAGCTGGCCTCATCGAATTGGATTATCTTGAAGATACCTTAGATTATCTTTTTTTTTTTTTTTTTTACCTTGGATTATCTTGAAGATCCTAGATGTTCAGAATTAGTAGAGAGAGCTCAAAACTACTGTGATCTCAACTTAAGGAAAAATAGAGAGGGCACTACATGGAACCTGCCAGTTCCATTGAAAATGAAGAATCAAATTATTTGTGGCTATGAAGCTGTGTTCTTCCATGCTGATGGTGGAGAAACATCGGCTTTAGTGCAACTACTTATAGAGAGGCTGTGGATTTTTAATAGTGGGATAGCTTTGGTTCCCTTCAGGGTAAAGACATTGCTTTTCCCTTTAGACAGTCAGGGTTTTGTCTGGCCTCCGAGTCATAGAGCTGATAGAATGAGAACATTATATTGCATCTGTGGTTAGTTCCTTGCTACATAGAAAGAAAAGGGCTCATCCATGCTAAAGAGGACCGAGAAACTTATATCAAGTTGAACGTTAGTCTCACCAATCACCTTTCTCACCTAGCTTCGGTAGAGATGCTTGGTAAACATAAGTAAAAGGTAAAGGTAACATCTTTAACCAGAGTTAGGCATATCTAAGGCTGGTGAAAATCGATCTCATTCCCTGTAACAAAATGTTGCTGCTATTTGTACACCAAAATGACACCAATGGGTTGTAGACAGATGTCTTGAAATGTATAACATTTTTGAGCCTTGGTGTTTTCACTACCTCAGTGCTGATTAATTCAGTAAGTATATATGCTTCTCACTATTCTTGGCTTTCAAGTCAATTGCCCTAATTGAAGAGAATCAGAGTTGGCGTCTCTCTTCTTTTAATTATTATCCTTGTCAAAATTGAGCTTGTAGAAGGATTACATCTGCACAGCAGTGCCTGGGGAGGAAGTAGAGAAGATATCTTTGTTCCTTCAGCCTGCTTAAGCAGGTTTTCTATTGCACAGTTAATTAAAGAAGGAAACAATATGATGATTAAGAAAAGTAGCGATGTGGAAGACCCAGGATTTTTGTAGGAACTGTTCCTAAAAGTTGAGATCAAGATCTAGCCTTGGGATCTTAGGAGTGAAATAGACCTACTGGGCAAACTAGTCAAGCTGAAAATCAGTCATCACAGCAGCTCAGAATGCTGAAGAACTTTTAAACTTTGCTGATGCCATAGTCTTACTGTGCCTTACTCTTCAAATCCTGATTTGGTTAACTAGAGGTAGTACTTGTTATTGCTTTCAAGCTATGAAAGGATTTTAGGGTGCATCCAGGACTCAGAATCACAGTAAAGCCAAAATTTATTTTTTTCCACTAAAAAATGGGTCTTGAGATGATGATGTGTTTATACAGACATTTCAAATAAATTAACTATGAAAATAAATGTGAGAAAGAGAACAGAAGGGTCAATAAAGACATCCTCTTAGCAGGAGTAAGTAAGACTTCTAAAACTCAGGCCATTTCAAAATGCCAGGCAGATAATTCTCTCAGGAGGAAAATGATGAAATATAGCTGTGTGTCTGTCTGCCTGTGCATTTTAATAAGAATGCATTTATTTTTGAATACAAGGAAAGTACATTGTTTATACTTGAAGAATTCCGTGTGTGTGCGTGTGTGTGTGTGAGAGAGAGAGAGCGAGAGAGAGAGAGCATGCGTGCATGCGCATGCCTAGAGAAATGAAACTTAAGTAGTAACACAAAGATGTGCAAATACTCAAGGTAGTTAAATGACTATTTTGGAAAAGCTAGCTCAGGGAGCCCCCTAGTGTTCTATTCTGCAAGTGCAATTTCTTTGATTTCTTTTGACCATATTACTAATTGTATTATGTCCTATCTCCAAGAGCAACTCCTTTCAAAACAATTTATTTCAAATAACAAGTCAGCTGAAACTTATTTTCTACAAGGTTAACCTCCCTCAGAAAAAGGACATTAACAAATGTGTTAGAATGTTAGTTTCGATGGAAGAATTTGGTAGCAAGGCACAATGAAGGCAGATATGTTACCTTATTATATTATATTCAGGGACAATCAGATGATAAAATCAGATGCATGACACTGGTATCAAGTGAAAATATTTTAAGACAGACTACTTCCTACTTGTGTGGGCAGGAGAAAGTCACTTGACTTCTCTGAGACCCCCATTTCTTTATCTGTAAAACAAAAATAAGTATCCTTACATTGTAAATGTGCTCTGAAGAATAGGAAAAAATTCATAACAACCATCAGAAAAAATTATGTAGCTATTGCTATTATTTTATGCTGTGTTTTTCTTATTAATGCCATTTAAGTTTACTGTCAGAATGTTGCTGAAGTGCACTTAACTTTTAAGGTTTAATATTTCTGATTACTTGACATCTTACTTGTGGCATTTATTGTCATTTCCTGAAATCTAAACATCTCAGAGGTTCAGAGGCTTCGATTTGGGCAGGGATGTGATCACAATCTTTGGCCTGATGATCAGCTTAGACATGATTTTCCTGTATATGATTCAAAGATTCTGTACTGGTTGCTGCCTATCTTGTAAAAAAAAAAATCTGTAAAGACTGTGGGAGCTCTGGAATGTTACAGCCAATTATTCATCCTTCTTTTATGTATGGAAGAGTAAGAAGTTTGTAACGTTATGTACCATAAATAGGAACTATGTTTGGGATGCTGGCTCATGCCTAGCTTCTCAGGAGGCTGAAATCTGAGGATCAGATTTTGAAACCAGCCCAGGCAGAAAAATCTGGGAGATGTTAATCTTCAATTAAATAGGAAAATGTGGCTTAACTGGTAGAGTGCAAAAAAGTTCAGGGAAAATGCCTGGGCCCTGAGTTCAAGCCCTAGGACTATCAAGAAAGAAGGAAAGATAGAAAGAAAGAAAGAAAGAAAGAAAGAAAGAAAGAAAGAAAGAAAGAAAGAAAGAAAGAAAGAAAGAAAGAAAGAAAGAAAGAAAGGAAGGAAGGAAGGAAGGAAGGAAGGAAGGAAGAAAGGAAGAAAGGAAGAAAGGAAGAAAGGAAGAAAGAGAAAAAGCAAAAGGAAGAAAAGAAGAAAACTATGTTTGCAGTTGACCCAGAAATTTAATATGTCAGAGTTATCACTCAATATTTTCATTACACATGTTCAGGGTGACATGTAGAAACTGCATTTTAGTATTTGGCTTATAGCAATGAAGTCATATTTCTCCCACATGGCCTTTTTCCCCCCAGAGGGACAAGATTAGGATCCATCGTAGCAGGAATGGTTATATAAGTCCTGTCCTAAAGTGGGTAGTGAAGGCAAGAGTGTAGGGAAAGTGGAACTCTAGTATAGGGTCCGCATATCAGTCTTGCTGACCTTTTATGGTCCAGAGACTTACTTTGCTATATCCTAAGATTTAAAAAAAAATCTTCAGAGTAGCAGAGAGGTATTCCTCATAGCCCAGCACTATGAGAAACTTTTCTAGATGATGTGAGGTAAGGAAAGAAGGAAGGAATAGGGCTACTTTCCGGAGATCTCATCATTGCATGGAATGACAACATTCTTAATTTGAGGGAGAGACAAACACATTCTTTCTAGATCTACTTTCTGTGAAGAAACCTTATATAAGAGAGGTTAAACCTTCTGGTCACAATTGAGGCCCATTATCTAAGTATGTTAGTCAAAGTAAGTAGTTCATCAAGGTAGAATAACTATTTTTGCGCTATCTCTCCTGAATCTATATAGTATAACATGATACAAGTTATTATTGCCTGCCTCCCCAGAATTTCATGTAGTTGTTGGCAGTGACTCAGGGACCTAAGCACTTTCCATGTTTTCATGCTGCTAGCCATTTTATGCTCTTAGACACCAGAGCCATGTTGGAAAAGGAATGAAGAACATGAAATATTATATAGGAGGGTTTATGATAGAAGTGGTAAATAAATAACACGTTTGCCCACATTCTTTAGTTTAGAACTTAGTCAAGTGGTTCCAATCATAATTTTGTCTTTCCATGTGCTCAGGAGGAGAAGGTAATTACTTGGGCAAACACAGAATTGGCAGTGCCACAACATTTTTCTTTTAAGTATTTCAGTACTTCACTGATGTCTTTTACTGACATATGAAGCATTATCGTTAGGTAAACAATGAAGAATATATGAGCAATGAATGGCTCTGGTGCTCAATGAGGCAAAAAAGACACTGGGGTAAAAGCCACCCTACTTTTAACATTGAGATTATTCAAAATAGCCTCATAAATAGTTTTTAATGTAAGATTTCCTGACATATGACACTGAAAAATAGTTTGCTTATAAGAGAAGTATTATGTGGTGAACTTGTTCAATCATGAAAGAAGTCTAAAAGGAGATGAATATTACCTTCATGCTTACCCAGATTTTTGTACTATTTCTTTACAAAGGATCTCAGACAGAAATGGTATTGCTAACACATGTATCAATAACTTGGGTAACTGAATAACCAATAGGTATACCTGTGTCTGCTACCTTTACTAGGCTCATGTATAATCATTTTCAAAATGTTACTTGTTTACTCACAATTCCTCAATCCTACTTACTATCTTTCTGTCAATTCTTACCCTCTATATTCTTAACACAAAATTTCTGCAGTGAAGTCTTTACTTCAGCTCATGGCTAGAACATAACGCTGTGTGGCTTAAAAATGTGAAGAGTTATTTGTTATTCAGATACACTGAACATCTGACGGAGAGTTTGAAAGGACAAATATCAAGTGAAAACGTGTGTAATTTTAAAACATTTGCAAAAGCCTTAACATATTCTTAGTCAGATTTATCAGTTGTGTGTTTATCTATTTTTCCATATAGTAATGCCCTTCCATGCCATCATATTAAAACTTGCAATATGTGTCACAAAATGTGGAAGGTCCATTGCTTGAGGTCATAGTTCTTACCAGTTTTATATGTCTGTGCAGTGTCCTGGTGGCAAGATTATAAGACAGATGCAAAGTCAAATGTTAATTTCTGATGGAACCCAACAAATTAAACATCATTAGGCTTAGACACCATACCCCGAATTATCTGAAGAAAAAAAATATATCCTTGGGATTCTAGTACAAGAGATTTTTTAAAAAATCATAAAATCACCTAACCAAATGTATTCAAATTTGAATCCTTTTTTTTTCTTTCTCTCAAATAATATCTAACCTCTCATAGTAATAGTTCTAAATTCATGGGCAAGTACAAATAATTGCATTATTAATTCTTCACTGTGTCTCATACTGTTTTTTCCCTTCTCTCTTTTACCAGAACTCTGTCCACGTTTAGACCACCGGAAACAGCCAAGTCGTACGTACTTTTTTAATTGATGTGTCTTTCTTTATACACATTCACAAAAGACCCCTGCCCCTACCCCAGCATCCAGGATTTACTGTTCTTAGGTCAAGTTAGTAGGAAGGGACATATTAAAAAAAAATCATCTCCCAAGGTTTACATATTTACCGCCTAGGATTCCACCAACCAAGTCTCCTGAGTATGGCTTTTACCATGTACCAAAAGTTAAGTCAATCCTTCTGTCTCCTTAAAAACAACAAAGGAAAACTCAAACAAACAAAAACACCTCTAGACTGTGTTTTTGCTTCTCCTTCTTTGGTACCCAACTCTTTTCCTCTTCTACAATTCATTCCTCCCCAACTTCTCTTAAATCTACAGCTTCTCCTTCAGAGCACACTGAGTTGTGATATCACAAATGTGCTCGAAGTGTATCAGTTGAAAAGTATTTTCCCTGACATGCATTCCTGGCATTTACAAGTAACCTAAATCAGGTAGATTTCATATCCTTTTTTCTTTTCTTTTTCCTAGTCCCAGAGCTTGAACTCTTGGCCTAAGTACTGTCCCTGAGCTTTTGTGCTCAAGGCTAGCCCTCTTCTGCTTGAGGCCACTTCTGGCTTTTTTGGTTAATTGGAGATAAAACCTCTCATGGACTTTCCAGCTCAGGCTGGCTTCAAACCACTATCCTCAGAGCTCAGCTTTGAGTAGTTAGGATTACAGGTGTGAGCCACTGGTGCCTGGCTTTGAATCCAAGTTTTAATGTGTATTTATATAGAAATCAGTTATGTCATGCTGGACCATAGCTATGGATACAGGTACAAACCTGGCTAGGACGAAGTGGAAAGTGAACCCTTAAATATGTGTGATTTATCTATTTTTCTTACACTCACAACTGTTAAGGCAAGCAATCACAGTATAATTGTGTTAGCCACCATGTAATTCAAGCGATTCAGAAGAGTTGTAGCACACCAGAATTCATTGGCCTGAATTTTTAGATCGTTAACATTACATGACGAATAGCTGCTACATTCACTTCCTGCAGTTTTTAACTAGTTATGAAATGACAGTTTTCAAAATAGGTTAAGGAAGGAAGAACTAGTTTTGGTTGTTTTTCTGTCCTCCAATGAAATTCTTCCTGGAGAGTAGAGATCAGGAGTAGATGACAAAGTTTTTGTTTTTGCTTTTTTTGTTTTATAAGGTGGAGGTGGTGATGATTTGTTATTCTTACCTTTAAATAGGCAACCTGGGAGCTTGCTGGATGTGAACACCACCAATCGCACGGCTTTTACCACTGTTGCAACCCCTGTGAAGAAAAAGAGGTATGCTGGGCTTCTTGACCTGCCTCTTGCTTACGTCTGCAAAGGACTCTCCTTTTTCATCCTGTATACCAACTCCTGCTGTAGACCAACTCATGTAGGCGACACACAGGTGCATCCTCCTCTTCCTCTCCTCCAGTACCTGCATGCTGCTGTCTTCAAACCCCAGTCTCCTTTTCAAATACTCCACTTATCCAAAGGTCAAAGTTTTACCACTGGTCTAGAGCCTAAGCCCTCTATGTACTTTGTATGTGTGGGGGAGGGGTATGTGTGCGAGCATGCATATGTGCATGTGCGCAGTACTGGGCTTTGAACTCAGGGACTTGCAGTTGCTAAATAGGCATGCTAGCACCTGAGTATACATCCCCCAGCCTTCTCTGTAGGTAATTGTTTGAATGGGAAGCCCAGATGTTAAAGGATGGTCTGTCTCAGGCACCTGTTTTATAGACTCTTTCTACGATGACAGTCTTAACCTAAATAATGGTCACCTGTGACGGCTCTGAAACCCAGCCTTATGCATTCCTTCCGCCTTGGTTTTGCTGGCTAGGATGGACCAACTTCCAAAGGCAGAGCCAGAGGTGGTCTCTGGGGACCCCTGTGTGCCTTTGTGTGACTGTCACCTTTTCCAGCTTGTCCTGGGCAGCCTCTTACATGCAGCTTGGGTTGAGCTCCATGCTTCTACCTCTAGGCCTGGAGGAAGAGACCCTCCAGGGGGTATGAGTCTCTTCACAGGACAGAGCACGATATGGGTAGAGATTTTTCATGTTAAAGAAAACACGGTGCTTGGGAATCATGATGTACCTGGCAAGTCAGCACACTTATGCCTTGGTGCTTGAGCATTGTCCTGTTTTCTTTGTGTGAACAGCTAGAGTAGAGTACATGGTTAGGGTTTTTGATGGATGGGGTGTCTTCTCTCTCTCTCTCTCTCTCTCTCTCTCTCTCTCTCTCTCTTTCTCTCTCTCTCTCTCTCTCTCTCTTTTTCTCTCTCTCTCTCTCTTTAAGGATGTCATAGATTGTTAATTTGGTTTATTTTTAGTGTTCATTAAGATGAATTAATTGTGAAAAGTTTTCTTATGCTATTTACATACCTGCATTTAACATACTTAGATCAAATTCATCCCTGGCTATATTATTCTTTCTTAACCTTCCTCCCTGATTTTAGCAGGTTTTAGTAGGTTTTATTATAATATTTCTCAGTATATTCACCCTCCATCACTGTCTTTTTTTTTCTCCTAGTCTCACCTACTGACACCCACCAAACAGTCTCTTTTACATGAAGGATTTCTTTTTCATTAAGCTTAGAGCTGAGATTAGCTTTGTTGTGATGGTCACTTATGTTTTCATGATTTCCATCAGAGTTTTCTGTCATAAGCTTTAAAAAAACCTATTTTGATTGAGCATAAGATTTTTATTTCAGCCAGGCACCAGGTGGCTCACGCCTGTAATTCTAGCTACTCAGGAGACTGAGATCTGAGGATCACCATTCAAAGCCAACCCAGGCAGGAAAGCCCCTAAGAACTCTTATCTTCAATTAATCACTCAAAAAACCAGAAGTGGAGCAGTAGCTCAAAGTGGTAGAACAGTAGCCTTGAGTAAAAGAGCTCAGGGTCAGCTCCCAGGCCCTGAGTTCAAGCTTCACAACCAACAAAAAAACACAAAAGAGGGGCAGGAACAGTGTCCAGGACCCAGAACTGGCAAAAAAATAGTTATTTCTATTATGATATAGTTCAGGTAGAAAACTAGGGAGTACACCTACTTGTAGATTGACTAGTTTTTATCCTTTTCTAATTTCTTCAGCTTTCTTTTGAAAGAAAACTTCTGCATTGCTTAGTGCTAAAGGAAATTAAAAAATAATAAAAATAAGATTTTACTCTGGGGAGTGAATAGCCTTAAATGGAGGGTAGTTACTTCCTATTTTATTTATGATGTAATGCTCATTTATATTTCCAAGGACTTCTATAAAAGTAATTCCATTGTCTTTTTGGCGGTCAAATTATTTCCAGCTTTGCCTGACAGCACTGAGGGCGGAGCAGCCTTTCAAGTGCGCTGTTTATAACTAATGTCATCTCTTTCCAGACAGTCCTGGTTCCCGCCACCACCTCCGGGTTACAGTGCCACCCCTAGCACGGGAGCCAGCAGAAGGTAAGGGGAAAGTGTCACAGTTAATTGCTATGCCACTAAATGGAAGAACATGCTAGGCCTTGACAACGTATAATTGTTGACGCTTTGGAATAAATTGGAAGCAATTTTGTGAGCTCCGAGCTATGAAGGAAAACAGTGCATGGTGAGACTGAGGTCAAGGCTGACATCCTTGGTAGGACATCAAACAACAAGGGCGAAGCAGGTGGCTAGACTCATTTGCAGTGCTTGCTTGGCGGAGTACCACACAATGGAAGTGTCATGGTCTCCCAATGCTGGAGGCTGGAACTGCCAGGTCAAGGTATGGGCAGGGTTGGCTTATTCTGAGGGCTGGAGGGAGATACTGTTCCAAGCCCTTCCTGGCGGTGGGTGGATACCTGGCGCTCTCTGCCATTCTCTGCTCTGAACAAACATTCCTCATGCCAGTCTTCATCGTCACACCATCTTCTGCCAGTGTGTGTGTTTGAATCCAAATTAATTTTTCTTTAAGACCACCAGTCATATTGAATTAGGGGCCATTCTATTCCAGTATCTCATCCTAGCTTAACTAATTGCATTCACATAACCCCTGACAGTGGCGATGGAAGTCACACACCATCCGGGGAGTCCAGTGTCCTTAGCTAGATGACAGGCTGCATTGAGTTTTGATGGCTATGGGGTGAGACATGGGACACATTCCTTATTAGTGACATGGAGTTGTATTTGTTATTGGTGGGAGCAGTTAGTTTAACCAAAATGTTTATAGAGAGCCAGGCACAGTGGCTTCCACCTGTAATCCTAGATACTCAGGAAGTTGAGATCTGAGGATAGCAGTTCCAAGCCAGCCTGCAGGAAAGTCGGTGAGATTCTTATCTCCAATAAATTACTCAGAAGACATTGGAAGTGGCACTGTGGCTCAAGTGCTAGCCTGGAGCACAAAGAGGCTTAGGGACAGCGCCCAGACCATGAGTGCAAGCCCCAGGACTGGAAAAAATAATGTTTCTAGAGATAAATATATAAATACACAGATCAAATTATAGAATATGTAGGACAGTCACGATGTGGAGTTGTCTTCTTTTAAATTTTTTTACTCTTAAACTTGTTCACCTACAGGTGACTCCCATAATATGAGCTGTCAGCTTTGGGTTATAGTTCCATTTTATTTCCCCTCTGCCTGTTAATTAGGTATTTCTCTATGAGCAATTCCTTTCACAGAGGAAAAGAGAGGAAAACGTGTACCAAGATTTCTACAGCTTACAATTTTCTTTTTCTGGGAACATTATAGATCTATCCAATTTAGTTTTTTTCAATGTGTGTATATGTGGGCACCAGTATTGGGGTTTAAACTCAAGTCCTGAGTTCCCTCCCTCCCTCCCTCTTTTCCTTCCTTCCTTCCTTCCTTCCTTCCTTCCTTCCTTCCTTCCTTCCTTCCTTCCTTCCTTCCTTCCTTTTCTCTTTTCTCTTTTCTCTTCTTTCCTTTCTTTCTTTCTTTCTTTCTTTCTTTCTTTCTTTCTTTCTTTCTTTCTTTTTTTCTTTCTTTCTTTCTTTCTTTTCTTTCTTTCTTTCTTTCTTTCTCTTTCTTTCTTTCATACTTTCTTTCTCTCTCTCTCTTTCTTTCTTTTTTCATTTTTTTTTCTCAAGCCCAGAGATCTACCACTTGAGCCATAGCCCCTCTTCTGGCTTTTAGGTGGTTAATTAGAGATAGTCTTATGGATTTTTCTTCCCAGGCTGGCTTCAGACCACAATCCTGAGATCTCAGCCTCTTGAGTAGCTAATATTGCAGGAGTGAGCCACCAGCACCCAGCTCAATTTTGTTTTGGTAGACAATAACAAGTGCTTATCTTAGAAATATTTGTTTCCTTTTAAAATAACTTATCTTGATCTTTCCCTCATTGGCCTGATATTAATACAAGCAATCATTTTAGTAAGCCACTGGGTAAAAACTGTGTAAAAACCGATGCCAGGATTCTTCATGAGTCAACGTCTCCCACTTCTACTGCCTTTGCGCCTGTGGATAGCTGTTTGCCCAGAATGAGGAGTGCCTGGCTCTATGCCCTTACAATGTGTGCATTGCTGGATGTGATTTACATGGAAGATGAAATGAGTTACAATGCTCCTATTTTTTGATTCCTGGCTCACATCCATAGCTAAGGAAAAGAGGAGATTGTTAGGTTTCATGATCAATTTAGATCTCTATTTCCCTTTTGAGTCGCAGATTATTAATATAATGACTAAACTGAAAGACATCTCTTTGAGCATCAGGGATAATGTCTTGCCAAGTTTTGGGGAGAAGGAGAAAATAATAGCAGTACAGCAATGGCTTTGATTGTAAAGTGTTCTTTCCTTGAAGCTCTCAGAGCACTGCTCATATTTCTTACCTTCATGCCAGTACATTCTCAAAGCTGATAAATAGGCTTTTTAAAAATTAAATTCTGAAACACAGAAGAAATCATTAAATGATGAAAGGGAATAAAAGCTTCGAAAAGAGATCTTTGCCTCCAGAGAAGCCCAATGAAAATGAAAATAGGTCAAAAAAAGATAAAAATGAGACTCTGATTCTTACCACTAGATAATAGCCCAAGCTTATTTCTTTTATCTATCAGGAGTACCCAGCTCTCCTGCTTCCCTGCCTTCCCTCTTATTGCTCCAAAAGAATTTCCCCTTAATCCCAACATCCTGACTCTCATCTCTGCTTGTTTTGCAAATATGTTTTCCCTACCTAAGCTTTCTCTGAAACTTCATTTTCTTTTTTCTTTCATTTTTCATTAGCATTCATTAATAGTATAACAAGGCTTCATTGTGACAATTTCTTAGATACGCGTAGTGCTTTTTGAACACTGTCTCTGAAATTTCATGTTCATCTGTTTATTTTCTTTTAGAACACTTGGAAAAATACACAGATTTCCTTTTTATTTCAGGAATGAATTTTCTGCCTGACCTTTCTTCCCATGCTCCTTTTAAACCAACGATCATTTCCTCCTTTGTTAGCTAATATATTTTGGAAGAAATGGAATGTGTTGTTGGCACAGCATATGAATATCACCCAAAGAGATTCAAGCAAACTTACTATCAATATAACTCATAACATCATCTATCTATCTATCTATCTATCTATCTATCTATCTATCTATCTATCTATCTATCTATCTATCTATCTATCTTCATCATCATCATCATCATTATTTCTTTTTTTTTATTTGGTCGGTTGTGGGGGCTGAACTCTGAGCCTGGGCATTATCCCTCAGCTCAAGGCTAGCATTCTACCACTTGAGCCACAGTGCCATTTCTGGATTTTTTTGTTTACGTGGCGCTGAGGAATTGAACCCAGGGCCCAATGCATATGAGGCAAGCACTCTACCACTGAGCCACCTTCCCAGCCCTCATTATCTATCTTTATATACATATATATACTTGTGACTATATAAGTCTGCATTTAAGTCTATACTTATTTCTATATCTACATCAATAACTATCCACTTAACAAGAGGCAAGTGAGGTCAATCTGAATTTAAATAACCATGTGCCAGATTTAAAATAATTTTTGTTTTTGTCGGTTGTGGGACTTGAACTCTGGGCCTGGGTGCTGTCCCTCAGCTCTTCAGCTCAAGGCTAGCACTCTACTACTTGAGCCACAGAGCCACTTCCAGTTTTCGGAGTGGTTTATTGGAGATTAGAGTCTCAAGGACTTTCTTGCCTGGGCTGGCGTTGAACCACAATCTTCAGATTTCAGTCTCCTGAGTAGCTAGGATTACAGGCATAAGCCACTGCACCCGGCCAGTTTTAAAATAATTTAAGACAGAAAAATCACATTCTATTTCCTATGAAATGTATCATTTTATGTGTGAGGTACCTTAATCTCAAAATGAAAGAGTTAAACAGCTGATTAAACAAATTTGAGGGGTTAAGAGTTGGCTAATTTTGAAAGTCTCTTACCCCATTTTTTGGTAGCTATTAAAGAGATATGCCTAACTCAGACAGCAAGACATGGCATGTAAAGATTCAAATGTAAGTAGCTTCTTATCCTTACCAGCTGATTTCTAAGGTTGCTTTTGGGTTATCTTGCTTTTGGCCCTTGGGCTGGAAATGTTCTCTGAGAACAGAAATGACCAACGTAGCCTTTTGAATTATCCACAATATGCCAATAAGATTGAATCTTCTGAAATCTTACCAAAAGCCTTTATAACATGTATTTCCTTTCCCTGTTAACCAAGAGAGAATATATTATTCCTTGTGGTCTTCAATTGTTTCTTCTCCCACCTCCCTGGGTCCAATGCCTACCCTACTGAATTTTATTTTAACTACATTTGAATCTTACGAAGTAGCCTCCTCAGAATTTTCTAGCCCTACTGGCAATCCATTAGGTCCAGCCCAGGCTTTCCATGCCCATTTTCCACTCTTGCCAGTGGCTCTTGTAAACTGTTCCACCCAAGGTGGAGGACTCTTGCTGAAGACTCTTCACTGATCCTGCAGTCCTTGTGACTAGTTGAGCTATTCACACCTCTACTATAATCTTAGTCAATGACCTGAGAACTAGTCCCCCACCACACTCTTCTTTATCTTTTCTTTCTTATGTAGTTTCTTCCTTTCTCTCTCTCCCCTCCTCCCTCTCTTTCTCTCTTTATTTATTTACTTATTTATTTTTTCAGTTGTGGAGCTTGAACTCTGAGCCTGGGCGCTGTCCTTCAGCTCTTCAGCTCAAGGTGAATGTTGTACCACTTGAGCTACAGTGCCACTTCCAGTTTTCTGGTGGTTTATTGGAGATAAGAGTCTCATAGACTTTCTTGTCCAGGCCGGCTTTGAACTGTGATTTTCAGATCTCAGCCTCCTGAGTAGCTAGGATTACAGGCATGAGCCACAAGTGCCCGGCCTCCCTCTCTTTTTAATGCCAGTGCTGGGGCTTGAATTCAGCTATTTCTCACTGTCCCTCTTCATGTTTTCATGAAAGGCTGGTGCTCTACCACTTGAACCATGCCCCCACTTATGGCTTTTTGATGGTTAATTAGACATAAAAGTCTCTCCGTTTTGTCTCTTTGGGCTGACTGTGAACCTTGGTTCTCAGATTAAAGCCTCCTGAGTAGTTAGGATAACAGGCCTGAGCCACCAGTTCCTGAATTGATTTTTTTTCTTTTCATTTGTAAGCCAATTTTCCTTTGTCTCTTTCCTACTTCCTCATCTTCTACCAACCATTGATGCCACTAAGACTCAGAGGATCAGAGTTCCTCTTCCTGTCTTCTGCGTACTTTCCAGCCATGTCTACACCAGTCAGCAGTCACTTGTATTGTCTGCTCTCATTTATATCCACTTCAGATCCCTGGGCCTACTTAACGCTTTCAAAAGCACTGTAAACTCAACATATTCATAGTGCAATCCAGAATTCTCCATCCTAACCTGGTCTTTTATCTCAGTAAATAACTCTGTCCTCCAGGCACTTGACACTATGCAGACCTGAACCTATTTTTGTTCATATTTTTCTCCTTAACCACGTATATCCAACCCCTTGGCAAATTCTGTCAGTTATCTCCTTCATGCTTCTTGAATCCATATGCCTCTTTCCATTTCCATCATCTTCATCATAGCTTCCCTGGATTAACAAGATAAACAATGCCTTCTCTAGATACAGTTGATAAAGTGATGTATACAAAAGAATAATTGCAATGTGTAACAAGTGTATAAAGCTAACAATGAGAATGATTTTTTTTATATCATCTTAGAATAAAGATCCAAGTCCTTAGCACTGACTATTGGCACTTACCTCCAGCCCTCATAAATTTCCTTTGCTCTTTGGTTAACACTTACTTACTTTTTTTTTTGTCAGTCTTGGGCTTGAACTTTGGGTCTGAACGCTGTCCTTCAGCTCTTCATCTCAAGCCTAGCACTCTACCACTAGAGCCACTGCGCCACTTCCAGTTTGAGTGGTTTATTGGAGTTAAGAGTCTCACAGATTTTCCTACCCAGGCTGGCTTTGAACTGTAATTCTCAGATCTCAACCTCCTGAGTAGTTAGGATTACAGGTGTGAGCCTGGCCACTTCCTCTGTTTTAAATGCACTATTCTTCCAAAATCTGTAGACCATGAACACACACATCTCGTTCTATGTGCAATGCTATCTTTCCTTCAAAAGTTCTTGTGGCCGTATTTGTTTTTCATCTGAGTTCTATTTAGGATTTTACTTCGAATTGATCTCTGTTCTGTTCTCTCAGTTTGACACTAACCTGTAGTTTTTGATTTGTGTAAGTGCTGCTTGGGTAAGGATTTATTTACTTAGTGCCAGTATGGGGGCTTGAACTGAGGGCCTGGGCTTTGTCCTTTGGCTTTTTCACTCAAAGCTAAAGCTCTACCACTTATGTATATCTCCTGGCTTTTTAAATAGGAGGTGAGAGTCTCATGGTTTTTCCTTCTGGGACTGTCAGATCTCAGCTTCCTACAGTATGAGCCATCAGCACCCATCTATGTATAAAGTTTTGATAAAGATTTAGAGTAGTGGCCACATATTGGACAAGCCTAGACTAAGGGTCAAAAAACAGAATCTCAGACATCCCTGTTTGTAAGTTCTTTTTTTGGGGAGGGGAGGGGGAGTCCGGTCGTGGGCCTGAACTCTGGGCCTGGCACTGTCCCTCAGCTCTTCAGCTCAAGGCTAGCGCTCTACCACTTGAGCCACAGTGCCACTTCCGGCTTTTTTTCTTTTTGCTTATGTGGTGCTGAGGAATTGAACCCAGGGCCTCATGCATGCAAGGCAAGCGCTCTACCACTGAGCCACCTTCCCAGCCCTGTTTGTAAGTTTTCTCATCATCTCATTTGATATTTCTCTACAGAAATGTTGCTGCCACTTCCCGTTTTCTCCTTTTCCACTCAAATTCCTGATCAATACCAATGCCAGGTGGTTTTGTTCTTTGCTGTACCTAGAACAACAACCAAATATGATACATGCTTACAATCAAACAAGATACATTCACTCTTTGAGAGGAAGCCTAGACTACAGTTTTCTTTTTTCATGTTATTTCACATCAACATGTGTTCCTGTCCACACTTAAAGCCTCAAACTGTCATTGACCTCCCTGTCTTCCTTAACACCCCTTTATTCAATCATTATTGTAATAAATTAAAGAGATCAGGGTGCTGAACCCAGAAAATGTATTACCACTAGGTGGCAGTAGCTTGCCATAAGCATAATTTGGTTGGTGCTTTGACCAGTCAGTCACCTGCTTAGGGAGTCAACTTGTAACAGGGAGGATTCTCAAGGACAACTGCAAGGGCGGTGGAGGCCCACCATCTAGATGTGTAGGAGGACACGGGCCCTCTGAGCGGAAGAAGAGTCAGAGAGGGAGCTCCCATGTGTAAGTTCATGCCACTCTTTAGCATAAAGTTGTTGCCTGTGGAGAAGATAATAAAGAACAAGTGTGGAACCTTAATGTATGTCAATTGTCAGTGGAGAACTAGAAAACTGATACCAGACTATTACTGTTAGCTGGTGAATATAAGGTGAAATGAGAGGCAGGTAGGGTGGACGTAGAGTGGGTTGAGGGATTCCACCATCTAATTAATACCACTACACCATCCCTTAAGCCTGGCATGAATCCCATTTCCTCTCATAGCTCCTGCAGCTCTTGATATAAGTGTGTGTGTGTGTGTGTGTGTGTGTGTGTGTGTGTGTGTGAGAGAGAGAGAGAGAGAGAGAGAGAGAGAGAGAGAGAGAGAGAGAGAGAGAGAGAGAGAGAGAGAGAGAGAGAGAGAGATTCCTGAGCCTTGAACTCCAGGCCTGGCGCAGTGTCCCTGAGCTTTTTTGCTCAAGGCTAGTGCTCTACTACTGGAGTTGCAGCTCCATTTCCAGCTTTTTGGTGGTTAATTGGAGATGAGAGTCTCAGGGAATTTCCTGCCGGGACTGGCTTCAAACTAAGATCTGCAGAACTCAGCCTCCTGAGTAAGTAGGATTACAAGCGTGAGCCATGGGAACCCAGCCCCATGAGGTTCTTTTTGCTATCTAGAATCAGAAATCTTATTGTCGATGATCCCCTTGTGATAAAGAATAGTGTGCCAGCTTGAAACATCATTTAACTTTTATTCAGCTAAATGTCATCATTTTTCAACTTTAATAATTATCTTTAAAAGTATTTGTACAAAGGGGTTTTAATTCATCATGTCAGTTTATGAATATAGTGCATCTCGATCTACGTTACCCCTTTCATCCTGCTTTCCCATCTCTTCCAACCCCACCCCACCCTTCAATTGGCATCGGTATATAAGCCTTTGCAAGATTACATAAACATATTCACAGCATTTTATCAATATGTACATCTCAATTCATTGATTTTAAGTATCCACAAGATAATTTCTTTCAAGTTGTTATCCTGTTTGTGTAGTTGGGCCTTATTTCTGTGTACTTAAATACTTTTCTTTTCCCTCTCTCCTTTCTACACACCCTAAACCAAAAAAAAAATTTTTTTTGATCTCTGGCTATGAGCTAAGAAAATAGTTTGCTAGCTGTCTGGCACTTGGATATGTGAAACACCCAGTCCTGGCTTCAGGAGTCTCAACATCTATCCGGGTACCATTTTGAGTCAGGATCACTACACAGGCTTGGGCCTGACTGAGAGTGTGGCTCTTGGAAAGATCATGACTGCAAAAGGTAGGAACAGATACAACATATGGTGTGTGTGTGTGTGTGTGTGTGTGTGTGTGTGTGTGTGTGTGTGTGTGTAAAAAGAGGCAAACGAGGATGCATCTGGAGTCCATTGGCTCAAAAGACAGTGCTTAAGAAACACATCAGAGAATGAGTAAGAGTGAGCCAGGAGCAGGGGTAGAACAGAGCTGAGGTTGTAATGCTGGTGAGCATTGCATGAGCACTAGTATGTGATTGTGGGTGTGCACAAATGTATGTGTGTGTGCATCTATGTAGGTGGAGCAATGATCTCTTCTTCCAAGGGAATTTTCTGCATTTGTAACCAAGAAAGCCAATGTTTGTCAACGGACAAACATCTGTTAGCATGGGACATGCTGGGTAGATATCGATTGTTTGTGGTAAGATTAAATAACTTTTCAGTCTCCTATTTCTAGTTTAATAGCTAGTGCTGTGTTGTTCTGCAGTTTGCACTCTGACCATGTGCTAGAGACTGTGACACATATGTGAAAGTTTACCTGTCATCCATGTGGAAAATGATGGGAAGGTCATTTTAAAAAGTGTCAGACAGCCTGACACAAAGAAGTTTATCTGCCATCAGTAGTGCATGCGCTAATATTTCAAACTCTTAAACTCTTTCCCATGGTCTCTGAGCCCTTTCAGAGTAATCACATTTGCTAGACTCAAGCCAGAGGTGAAGTGGACAAGAATGCCACTTAGGAGACATAGAATCTGGGAATATCAGTCTAGAAACTTGGCATTAAACTGCTTTCTGCCTTCCAAACCCACTGGTAAAACTTGATAAATTCAAATGCTTCTGGCTCTGTATTTAGATGGTTTGAAGGTTCAGTGATTAAAGGTCATTGTAGGTCCACTTGAGAAATCCATTCATTAAAGCAAACAGACAGTATAGACAGTGAGTGCCATCCAGAATATTGATTTAAGAAGCACAATATAACCACTACCAACAAAACCTATTTGTCAATTACAGAGACAAAAAGAAATAGTGGATGAAATATGATATTTCTTACCTGTTACCATTGTTTCTCATCCTTACTTTTTTAAACCTCTTCTTTTGTTTGAATTTTTTTTATTATCATTAAGTAATTGTACAAAGGCATTGCTAATTTACAAAGCAGTTTATGAATATAGTGCATCAGAATAAACCTCTTCTTTGTTAGTGTTTTTCACTTACAGTTAGCTGACTGGTGTGGTTAGAGGAGAAAAAGAAATCCTGATTGAGAAGGGAAGTTTCCATGACAACCTTGCACTATAGTTATATTTTTCTGTCTGTAACTATAAATGGTAAAATGTAACCTTTCTAATTATGCTTCAAAAAATTTTTAACTCTATTGGTACTGAATCCTCTATAAAATTCAATTCCTTGCTGCACAAAAATATTAGATTTGATTTTTATCCCAATCCAAAAAAATCTTTAAATTAACTAGCATATTTTTTTTGTGAAAATTAAGACTGTCTGACACTCAATAAAGCATTACAGTGACATGTGAAAGGCGGCTGGGGAGGTGGCTCAGTGGTAGAGTGCTTGCCTTGTGTACGCATGAGGCCTCAGCACCACATAAGCAGAAAAAGCTGGAAGTGGCACTGTGGCTCAAGTGCTAGAGCACTAGCCTTGAGTTCAAGCCCCATGACCAACAACAGCAACAAAGAAACATGTGAAAACAATTAAAGTATTAGCTAGAGATAAAGTTTATTGTTTCTAAAGTGTTGCTTGATAGCTAGCCATCAGAGGCATGCAAATCAAAAGTACACTGAGATCCCATCTCCCCTGAGTTGGTCAGAATGGTCAACATGAAGGAAGCAATGTAGGGATGTAGGGGTTGTGGGGAGGAATTCCTATCCATGACTGGTGAAAATGTGAATTAGTCCTGCTACTGTGGGAATCAGTACAAAGGTTCCTCAAAAAATGAAAACCACCCTGCTATACCTTTCCTGGACATTTACTTGATGGAATCTTCCTGTATACCCATGTTTACAGTAACACTCTTCACAATAGCCAGGTCAGGAAATCTCCTAGATGCCAATAAACAGACGAAAGAAAAAGAAAATGTGGAAATTTACTCAATTTTCTGAGCCTTAGTGAAAATAAAATAAAATCATACCCCCAAGTTATACGTATGGATGAAACCAAAGACTGTATGTGAGAACTTAGTAAAGATGGAGGATTAATGAGACTCCATCAGTCATAAATTCCAGCTCAGATTAAAATTCTGAAACAAAAGCAAGACACAATGAAATGTGGAAAAGAAATACATAAATATGAGGAGGTAGAACCTAGCTGTTCTGTTACAGTAACAGAAATGTTCACAAAGTCAGTTGGAACCAAAGTCTCAGAACCAAAAGGGTTGTTGAAAAATACCAGGATGGAATGAAATGATCTTCCCAACAGCTTGTGGAGTAACATAAACAGCCTTCCTTGCAGCGATTGCTTTTAACTCCGGCCTTTGTCATACAATCTGCAAGTTTTCATGAAAACTGCCTTTTCATTCCTCAAACTCTTCCTTGCATTATTTGCTACCAGACCCTGTGCAGGACTTGCAGAGTGAGGGAAGGGCACGGGGGATGGGGGATGGGCGGTCAAGCTTCAACTTTGTGTCTTAAAAGAGAATTTAATGGGGGTCATTCCAATAAATGTCTCTTGTTTCCTCCTCTTTACAACACAGCTTCCTGCCTGGCTCTTGCATTCTAATCCCCTTGCTTGGCTCCTGTGGTGCTCTCTGGCATGGCATAAATGACTTTTCTCATCTTCCCCTGACCCCACCCCCTACACACACACACATACACACACACACACACAGGTTCTCATCTGTGACTAGCCTTGTAGAGATGCAAATGAAACCCCCCTCCAGCTGAGTAAAGTCCTATTGAATTGCACAACTCCTGCTCTAGCAAGGAAGAATCATTTATCATCTAAGTAGTATTCTCAGCTATTCTTGCCAGTTCAGTTCTTCTTGACTCCTTCCTTTTCTTTCCTGAGCAATCCGCAAACTAGATCTCACTTTTCTCTACTCATGTCTTTCTCCCATACCTACCCAATCAATACTGGTGGAGGACTTAGGCATTCTACCATAGTCTGGCATAAACAAAGCCTGGCATCATACCATTTCTCCTATCTTGCCTGTCTTCAGGCATCCAGTGCCCTATGCAACCCTGTTATTATCCAGGACAGATTCTTTCCTTCTGCCTTTTCTCTGTGTTTGCGAGGAAACATTCAATCAGCTACTCGACACAGATATGCTATAGAATATTACTGGATGTGTATGCCCAACATCGGGACACTTTGGGAGAAAAAAAAAAAGATGGTATCATTACAGGTGAAATAAGCTCCATATATTGACATTAAACTAGGACAGAGATACTACTTCTCTGAATATTATTATCGTGCCCTCCGTCTCTGCCCTGCTGCTTCAGAAGCCACCATCAGTACAGGAGCCAGGAGATACTGCGCTGTACTGCTCCCATTGCCTGTCACCCAGAGTCTTCACCGCTCCCTCACCATACACTGCCAAGCAGCCTTCAGACTAAGTGTGTGAGTACCACACACCAGCATGCATGGCATTAGCACCTACAGTCGGGATTGTTCTCACCACTGGGACCAGCACTCACCCCAAACCGAACGACATCCCTATGTCCAGCCTTCCATCCATGATTAGCAAAGACACCTTATGCCCCCCACTGAATGGTCATGAACCTTTCTTTGGATTCTCCCTTACTGGAACTTCCACTGAGGGGTGCTTTTTCCTTAATCACACATATCAGAAGGGCTTGTTTGGGGCTCAAAGGGGGTCTTGTTTGTTCCCATTGCCATTTCCTGTCCATTTACCCCCCCCCCCCCATTCCCCTCTCCTTTGAAGCCTTGTTGTCAGGAGCTTCTCCT
Source organism: Dipodomys merriami (assembly GCF_024711535.1). NCBI lineage: Eukaryota > Metazoa > Chordata > Mammalia > Rodentia > Heteromyidae > Dipodomys > Dipodomys merriami. The sequence goes on along the minus strand of NW_027206179.1, from coordinate 34,713,330 downwards.
CCTCACCTCTGCAGCCTCTGAAGGTCTGTGAGTCACTCCACCTCATTCTTTGGAGACTTTGGCCTCAGACATTCTGTCTTTCACAAACACCTCTTGCCTTTGCTACTGCATTAGGAATGTCAGTATCCCAATGGAAAACCCTTTCCCACTCTGGCCTACATGCAAGACAGCCATTCCAGGAATCCCTCACCTCAGCCACAGCTTTTGGCTCTTCCTACAATCCTTCTCTCCTCATTTCCTATTTCATATATTATTTTTTCTCTCTCTCTCTCCTTATCTCCAACACCTGCTCATCCTTCTCACTTTAATTAATGTCTGCCATTCATTTTGTGTTGAGAAAACAAAAGTAAACAACAGAGAACTTTCTGTACCCAAGGGGGTCCCTGGAGTGTCAGCCTTAAACCAAAAAACAACAGGACAGTGCCCAGCCCCTGATTTTAAAACCCAGTAGTGACTTGGAGTCCACCATTTATCAAGAATATCCATCTAGCAATTCCCCTTACTCTGCATCAATGATTCGCTGGATCATTCTTCGCATCACATCTATATGCAGCAATGATCTGCCGTAGACCATCTAACTCCAGCTAGCTAACCGTTCTTCTCTTCCCTCTTCATTACAAAACTCCTACTCCAATCTTTCTGGTGTTTTGTCTTCCATTTTCTTCTAAATCCATTCCTATAATGTCACCTCCCCAACAGTCTATCAATTCTATCAAGGATTACCAATGACCCCCTTGCTGCCAAAGTTATGCTAATTTCCCAGTCCTTGCTTAACATGGTCTATTGGTAGCATTCATTCTGCAGAGCCAGTGACCTTCTTGAAAGGTTTTGCTTGATTGGCTTGGAGGTTACCACACTCTCCTGTTCCTCATCTTTTCTCCTTGGCCACTCCTCCTCAGGCTCATCCACTGTTCCCTTCTATTCTTGATCTCCAGACAAATACTGTGGTATATACACATCCTCCCCTCCCTGCTCCCCCCCCCCCACCTTCCCTCCCTCTCTAGCTATGATAACTTCCTTGTTGATCACATCCCATCAAATACCATTTTCAAGTGGGTGAAAACAGTATCTAGACATTCTTCTGCAGGTAACCTCAGGGTTTATTCTGTCAGGTCCTGTGGGTCTTAGCTCAGATTTCACCTTCCTAAGAGACCTTCCAGGCCATTCTAAATAAAACAGTGTGCCCAGCCTTCACTCTGTCTCCTTACTCTGTTTTACTTTTCTATATGGACTCTTTCCCTCTGACATATACTAATTTGTATATTGAAAACCTTTTGAGAGCCAGGGGGCATTATCTAGCTCATAGAGTGCATTGCACATAGAAAGCTACCAAAGAGTGTTGGAGAAAAGCCTGATCTCATTCAGTCCTGACAATCCCCCAACAACCCTATTACAGAAGGATTATGACAGATGAAGAAATGGAATCAGGGTATCCCACTGTCACCCAGCTGGCGACTCATGCGGCCTGACTCAGTGCATACAGAGAGGCCAGGAGGAGCCATGCACTCACATTGCAGGGCTGTTCTCACTAGGTACAAATCCACTGGAGAGCTGGGTGCCCGTGGCTCAGGCCTGTAATCCTAACAACTCAAGAGCCTGAGATCTGAGGATCACAGCTTAAAGCCAGCCCAGGCAGAAAAGTCCCTATGAGACTCTTATCTCCAATAAACCACTCAAAAACCAGAAGTGGAACAGTGGCTCAAAGTGGTAGAATGCTAGCCTTGAGCAAAAGAGCTCAGGGACAGTGCCCAGGCCTTGAGTTCAAGCCCCACAACTGACCAAACAAACAGAAAAAAAACCTTACTGGAGTAGCAGTAGAAGGTGAGGCATGCCAAGCCTTCCGGAACAGCTGACTCCTTCCAAAATGTACTTGTAACTGGCCATCTCTATTCCTCCATCATAGAATTAAGGTAACCCAGAGGCTACGTGGTACTTTATCGGAAAGTTTCAGCTAATGATGTATCTTATACTTTGCTAGTGTCAAAATAGCCTATGTGACAATATGTATCAGATTTGGCTAAATGCTTCAAACCAACTTTACCTTGAGGTCTGTGAAATTTAAAGCTGTTTCCATAGCAGCCTGCTAGCTGACATAATTCCTAAAGAAGCTTATACGTTAATGCTCAAGAGCCATTTACTACGCTCATGTGCGGCCGACTGAAAATGCCATGATTTGATTGAGCTTAACATACTAGCAAATACTAAGCTATTTAAAGAAATTCATAGTGCAAGCATTAGTCCAAGAGTGCAGGGTTTCCAGTTTGGTTGCATGAACTTTTCAAATACCACATTTTAACTATTTGATCTCTAGAAAGTTTGTCCTCCTTGGCTTCTCAACTATGGTGCCTCTCACATATGGGAGTATAGAATGTAAGAGCTATTCTCATGTAGGCGATGAGTGCATTTAATGAACAGATCCCACATCCACCATCATTCCATGGTGAAATGAATTGCTGTTTTTCTGTTTCGAAGGGACTCAGCGGTTCACCCTCCAATACCTCCAAAACCCAGTTCTGCTGTTTCTTCTCCTGACCAGTTGAGACGGGATAATAGGTAAGATCGAGGACCTGGAGAATTTCTTGTCAAATTGAAGTTCCAGAGAAATAAGAAGTAGATTTGTGACCTGCTTTGTGCAAAGCCAGGATATGTTTTCTGTGCACATTCACCTGTGAAACACTCACAGGACTTTCCCTCATTTGACTTATCAACTCTTGATTTTGAATACTATTGTCTTATGGAAATACAGTTTCAAGACAGAAAATAAACCAATATTTGTGTTCAGGAAGTGTCCATCACACGGTTCCATAATCTTGAACCATTTTGCAAGACATACATTCCACATTTCCATGATCATTATTATGAGATTAAGAAATGGTATCTCACTGAAGACTGCATATATTAGATATGCTCGATTGCCTGCCTTTGGTTCTTTTGTATTTTTGCTTTTTTGATGGTGATTTTTTTGACACCATGTAAGACACAATTTGTCAAGCTATTCTTCAACAAGTCACAATTATGGAACTGTTCTTTAGTAAGAGGGTAACCAGCTAGAAAGTGCTGACCAACAAGCAGTACTGTGGCCCATCAAGCTTTCTTCTGGTGATGAAAACTGGCTATAAACTTCTATTCAGTAAAACTTCACAGAATCTTTGAAATTTTGTCCTTAGGATGAGAGCATAATTTTTTAATGAGGCAAGAGAATATTCTATCACAGAACTAATTAATAATATGGATTAGACTTATAACTTTTCATTTGTACAATACTTATAATTATCTCATAAAAATAACTTCTTAAGGTTTTATCTTACCTGATTTATCTTCTCGTAGTATTGAGCAATTAAGTCGTAATTTGAATAAGATTTCTTTAAAAAGCTGAGATAAATTGGCCTTTTATCACCTAAATTTTATTCTAAAATCAGTAGCACTAGAGCAATGAGCTTGTTTAGATTCAAAAGAAGCTAAATTTCACAGGAATTGGTCTTATCCAGTTTTACTACTCTCTTTTCTTTCTTCCACCAATGATCTGAAAAATAAAATTAGGACAACTTGCATGTGTTTTCAACCCTGATTACTTTAATCACAGCTAGATGATTTTAATGAAAGAATATGAAAGGGAAAGTTTTTTTAAATTTAATTAACACATGTCCTCCGGAGAACAAAAACTAGTTGAATGTAACTTCTTGAGAACAAGCAAAAGTGGATAAGTAGGTCACCCATGTTCTAAGAAAGAGAACAGAGGAAAAAAATCATATCACAAATTGATCAAGAGATATTGTATTCATAAACTACTTTGTTAAATGGCAATTCCCTTGTACAACTACTTAAAGATAATAAAAATAAAAGTTTTTAAAAAAGTGTAACAGAACCTTGCATAATTGAATGCTCTCTCTTCATTGTGGCCATTCTTAATGTGGTAGATGTATTAGTAATACAGATTTATTACCTTCTATGAGCAATAGCTTGCTTGATGGTATTCAGATGGGATAAGTCTTTAAGAAAAAAGTCATCCCTATGATATATGACAACAAAAAAGATTGTTACTATTGTAAAATACCATATCATTATTTATTATTTTATTATCATATATTATGTAATATATTATACATAGTATATAGTATACTCCACATATATAGTATATACTATATATACTATATACAGTACATGGTATATATATGGTATAGATAGTATATACTGTAGTGTATATTGTTATATTCTATTGTTTAATAGTTAAGTATGAAAATGTTCTGAGGAAACAAAAAAATGAACATAAACATATGTAGAACAGGTATTTCTATATGTATTCTGTGAATTAAAGAGTACAGGAGAAGAAGATAAAATGATTATATTAGCATATTGTAATCCAGACTTTCAAACAGGAAATTGTTGAATGTTAGCTAAGCTAAAGACCAAAAGTAACATTTTCCCCACCAGGCCATACTTCTTCCTATCCCTGCTCTACATAAATCCTTGGGGGTGGGGATGGGGGGTCATTGTGCTTCTCCGCCATGCAGTTCAGTAAATAAAGTTCTCTTCCTGCCTGAAAAAAAAAAAAAAAAAAAAAGACCAAAAGTAAACTTTGTTATGTCAAGTGGTGATATTGTTCTGAAGTATATTTAAAGTTTTCAATATAAATATCTTCTAATAATTTAAATTTAACTGAGAAGTGTCTTTTTATCTCACATGTTATCTTTAATAATTTAGGCAGATTCGTCAACCTAAACCAGATTTACAAGCAGAAACCAACAGACCCACTGAAAGAAAGATAAGGTACAGTGACTCTTGTGTACACAAATGCAATTGTAGAAATGATAAGGATGCTTTGCTAGGACAAAGCATTTTAAGAGTACAAAGTAACAGCAAATTATAAATCATTTTTTAGCTGACTTCAGTGTAGTGAGTAATAAGATAAATATTTTATAGCTACTTAAATAATTTTTCTTTTTCTTTGTATCTTAAGCCTTTTATTTTATTTTTGATTTAATTTGTAGACATTTCATAGACATTTTAAGGTCACAGACAGTGATTCATTCATTCATTTATTCTTTCTTTCTTTCTTTTTGTCGGTCATGGGGCTTGAACTCTGGGCTTGAGAGCTATCCCTCAGCTCTTCAGCTCAAGGCAAGGGTTCCACTCCTTGAGCCACAATGCCCCTTCCGGTTTTCTAGTGGTTTATTGGAGATAAGAGTCTCACAGACTTTCCTGCCTGGGCTGGCTTTGAATTGTGATCCTCAGATCTCAGCCTCCTGAGTAGCTAGGATGACAGGTGTGAGCCACTGGCGCCCAGCTTGACAGTGATTATTTCTATGCAATTTTGTTAGATCTTATTCTGAGAATTGATGTCCATTGTGCCATTCCCCACAGACCTGCTTTTTATTTGTCAATTTTTTTATTCTTCCCATTAAGCAGATTAAGAAATTGGAGCACAGTACAGCATACTGAGACTTCCTAGCTAGGCCTTCTAGCCAGGAATTTCAGCTTCTATATAATACATCTACTCCATGCTGGGTAGTTTTTGCAAAGTTCCTTTAGTTACTCCATTGATGTAAGTGGATCTGATAGCTCAAATGCTAGACATGTTTTTATTCTATTATAAGCACTATGTATATTAGCAATATATTCATAATACATTAAATAAGATATATGTTATTATTTTGTACCCATGTTTATGTGAAATTAATAAATATCTGGATATTTATTATTGAATATGGAAACTCTAGAATAAATAGTAGTTTGAGCTTTGTGGAATATGGGAAAAAGCATTCCAAGCACAGTGAAAAATATAACCATGTACATAAATACATAGGTGTGTATTTAATGCTTGCTTTGAGGAAGAAAAGCATTTATGTCTTCTTAGGTATGTTTTGGATATCCAAAAGGTGCGAGATTAGAAAATATGACTGATTCTAAAGGTTGATGTCACATGATGAAAAAATATATATCATGTCGAAAAGAACTTACATGAATCATAGTGAGAAATTAAGTAAGGACAGGCTGTGATACTATTGCATTTTAGAACCATAATTTTGAGGGCAGTATGAAGAATAAGCAAAGTTGAAAGGAGAGACATTTTAGAAAGCTTACATTTACCTAGAAAAGCCCATCCTCAAATAGAGAAAAATTATTTATAACAAATAAGACTAAACGTTTTACATCTGTTATATGTTTTAGTCATCTTCTATCCTCTCTTCAAATTTTGATCATTCTTCTGACTCATAAGATTGTTTGCTTCAGTATTTTTTTCCCTTTTTATTTAATTGCCATCAATTTTGTAAAGTTTGGACGCTTGTCTGAGGCCACTATAGTGATCTCTATCCCTTAGAGGATCTGTGAAGACAATGACACATTATCTCTTGATAAATGACCTTGATCATAGCGCTGAGTGAATGCTGTCTAAATTCAAGACCATCCAGGGGGCTACCACTGCAGTAGGGAAATCCTAAGCAAATCACAGGACCTGTGGACACAGTTGTATGTTATTTTTAAAAATTATATTGTCAAGGTGATGTACAGAGGGGTTACAGTTACATAAATAAGGTAGTGATTACATTTCTTATCTAACTTGTTACCCCCCCTCAGTTTTTTCTCTCTTTCCCTACTCCCAATGGTCTCCCCAAGTTGTTCAGATCATTTCCAACATAGTGTCTTGTGACTATTGCTGTTGCATAGGTTCCCCCTTTGTCCTTTGTCTCACTGTTTTGTTGTTCCCCTTCCCTTCCCTAGTTCAGATAAACATATGTACAATACCTAGGACACTCCAAAAAAGCCAAAATTGGATGAATGAACATAGTTACAGAATAAGATCAAGCTCCTAGAAAGAAGGAAAGACTTGTTCACCTCAGATTCCTACCACTTGCTCCAGTTTGAGGCCACATTGTGAGTGTGTGTACATGAATAGCAGGATATAGTCATTTCTAGTTGAACTGCAAAAAACTGCTGCAAAATCTTTACCCTGTGATGGCTCTAGATGTGATCTCCAGCCTGTCCTGCAGTATCAGTACCGGCTCCACCCAGTGCTGATTCTTGGCATTTCCCAAATGTCTCTTTTCCTCACAACAGTATAGATTTATACCTGTTGTCCAGCACTTCCTGTGTGCTTCAGCATCTGGTCTGGTTGTATCTTACTTAATGCTCTTTCTCCTTCATTTGGAGAAATATACTCTTTTTTGGAAGTATTTTCACAGTGTCATTTTAAAGGTTTGTCGACAGGATAAATCAATGTTCAAAATATTTTGATTGAAAAGTCTTCAAAGTTCAGAAGAGTCCCAGTTTGAAACATAAAATGTTTGAAATGAATCCTTTCCTTTTCCCTAAAAATGTATTGTACAACCTGCAGCATTCCTCAGATTTCTCTTATATGCCACACACTGGCATACATAATCTGTGAAAGAAGAACCATAGAATTGTCTTTGCAGTGGGAGTTTTCAGAACCTTTAGCCAATCACCAAAAGTAGATGTTGTTTTCCAACTCACCTGACAACAAATTCTTCTCTTCATTCAACCTTACTAACCATTGATGACACACGTCTTGACTACAGATAAACCTAGAAAATTTTTCCTTGTTATTCCTTTCCATGGTCTACAGAAATCAATGTGGATTCAAGCCCTTTGACCCTTAGACACTTCCATTGATCCTACCATTTAAAATATATTCTTCCTTTGAGATGCCTAATAAAATATATTTTCATCGCATTTGAGGATTAATTATTGTCTGGCATCCATTGCTTAATGTTCCTTGGACACAGGAGCTAAACTCCTAAAGTCATTCCCGCTCACTTCTGTATGTGTATGTGAATGTGTATGTGTATATGTATCTGTATGTATATGTGTATGTGTACAGCTAGTGCACTGTTTCCTTCTTCCCTTCCTCCATTTCCTTTCTTGTAAAGTAACATTTATAATGTTAGTTACAAATTTTAATGTGTTTTACTGTGCGGTTATCAAATATATATATATATGATATACTTCAATATTTCTTTTTAAAGTACAGAACTTGAAATATTGAAACTCCAATATTTTAGGAGAAAAATGTAGTTCCTCCAGTGGGTTCTAGAGATGGTAGAGCCAACACCAAGGCAGAGTGATGAAGAATAGGTAGGGTGTGGGCAATGTATGTATGTGTCAGAGGGAGATGGCTGGTCTGTGTGGGCCGTGAGCTTCTATGATAGGACCACTTTGTTATTCTATTGAAGTCCTCAATACTTGGGTTCATGTGGACTATCCATTGCTTTACTAGTAACAGGTGAAAACCTTCAACTCCTTCAATCCTAGCTCCACTGACATTGATCTTTTTTTTTTTTCCATTGCTTGAAGGAGTCAGGACCTCGACAACATTGTCAAGGTGGCCACTTCACTTCAGAAAGCTGACAAGGGGTGAGGTCTCAGGCTCTCAAGCTTGATTTTCTTTTTCTCTTGCTGTTTCATCCTAGTTAGTATCTTTAAAAATCCAAATATGAGCCACACTCCCATGATGTTTACTACATATAACTTAAGAAGAAAAAGCATGCCTCTCTCTAAGTACCCTCTAATAAATAATGGGTGTGCTCTTCCTCTGCTGCCTCTGCCAGTGATTTTTTTTTCTCCTCCTAGTGACCTCAGCTGTCCAACCTTATGCCAAGTCTCCAGCCCTGAATTTGTGTTGCTGGCCTAAATCTCCATCTCTGTTTCATACCTTCATTGAGGATGTCCTAGGCCATGTTCAATTTTCTTCCCAAAGTGCTCACCTTTCTGGAACCATTATAACTTGGTTTGTTTTATGATTGCTGGAGACAGGATGCAGGGCCTCATACCTGTGAGACCAGTCCTCTGTCACGGAGCTACATTCAGAGCCCTTGAACTCAGTGTTGATTCTTCATCCTGTCCCCATCTCTGTGTAAAAGAGGCATGTATGGCTTGAACATCTGAAACACCTCTCTTGCCCATGTGACCTCACCCAGTTAAAAAACTCACAGTCCAATATAAATGTGGCCATTCATATTTGCTTATATCTCCTCAGTCTTACCTTCTAAACCGTTGCTCCCCATCAATGCTAGTTTTATTTTTCTGCCCAAAGATCCATTGTTTCTGTCTTTACTGTCCACTTAATTATTTATAACTTTCTTGAAGGCTTTGGCTAAGCTGTTTCTAGTGTAATGTTCCAATTATTTCTGCCTTCATGCATATATTTATTCTATGTTCAGTACCAGATTAGACTTTTCTATAATCGCCAAATACTCTGCCTTTGTTTCTTCCATTTTGTCTACACAGCAATCTTGCCCATCCTCAGGGTCGTCATATCAACCTGTGCAAATCCTTCCATTTCGGAAGGTCCTGATCACATATCAGGCCCTCTGTGAAGTGACCTCTAAGCGATTCAGTGAAATGTGATTTCTGCCTCTTTATGAAATTAGAACCCCATTGTTTATACCTCATACCTAATTGTGTTTGCCTTTGTCCCATGTTATTGGTGTAAAGCCATGATCTTCCCTATCATCTCAACAATGCTCAGTGTAGATATTTTGCCTGATCACCAGATATGATTGCATGTCAGGTATTCTACTAGCTCAAAAGAGCTATTTATACTGCAGGCTATGGTAAAATCATGATGAGCAATGAGAAAATCCTGGGTATAAATATTTCATTGTTTACATCCCAAACCTGCAAACCTTTTCATTGTTTAATATAGTGTAATGACTGGAAGAGAAGAAAACAGAAGAGGGCCATTTGGCTTTCTGTACAAATTTGTAAGCTAATAAGAGCCATGAATTAGGAGCTTTCAAGATATCTGGAATGTTTTGTTCCCATTTTCCCTCTTTCATTTAAATGTCTAGATCTCTAATTCTATTCATTTACTTTTGTTTGAGGGAATATTTTGTTTTCAATGGAGATTGGACAATATTTTTTGGCATGTTTGAAGGGGGGATAAGTGAGTGAGATGGACCGGAATTTGTAGTTCTGCATAAATCAAACAAAAGCAATGAGAATAGCCGTTGGATTGAATTTCCCATTCCCATTCCCAATCCACAATGCCCAAATCCCAGCCACAGATAATGTATGATGGGCTGTCTACAGGAACAGAGATAGCTTTATTTATCTGAGCTGTTCTTTGAGCAAGAAGGCGTTACTGCTATCTGATTAGGAACATTTAATTTGTTGCAAATGCAATGGTGAAAGAATATCCAAACCTTTCATCAATTTACAGTCATTTTTGAAAGCTTAGGTTCTTTATTTAGAACATAGTCTCCATGTGCTTTATTTACCACCGAGTATCTATTCATGATTTATGCTATTTTTCTTGTCACAAACACAGGCCATCCCAGATCCCGAGAGTCTTGTTCTGTGACTCTCATGTCAGTCAGAAAGGTCTGGCACTGAATTTACAGTATTCTTCGGTTTGTTCTTTCCCTTTGAATGCACCTCAGAGTTAGTAGAAAGAATTTTAACCAATGGGGCTGGAGGTGTGGTTCAAGTAGTTGAGCACCTTCCCAGCAAGTGTGATGCCCTGAGTTCAAACCCCAGCACCACCCAAAACAAACAATGGAGAACCATGTTAGGTCACTAAGTAGTATTTGTTTGTTTGTTTTTGGATGGGGTATCATCTTAAAAAATATGTTACCATTCATTTTGAACTTGAAATTCTATCCTTAAATATGTAAGATTATGTGAGACAATTAATCTATGTGGTGGCAGTTAACTAAACTTGTTCAGGGAATCTAAGAGGCCTACCCTCACAGCCATTCTGATACTAGCATTATGCCAGCTGTCTTCATTCTGAGTAAGTGATTCAGCCAATTCTTCCTAAGCTTGAGACAGTGTCTTGATGTCTCTACATTCAATTAGTGTATATCTATCTATCTATCTATATAGATATATAAATATATCTAGATCTATCTATCTATATATATAGATATATATATCAAGCATGTCTTCAATGTAAAGTTTATTATTGACCAGGTCCTATTTATTAAGTTGGCCACAATCAATGACTTGCCAGGCATCATGCCAGGTGCTCTATATTCCTAGATAACTAAGATGGATATTCTCATTTTACAGATGGGGAAATTGAGTCCACACAACAAAGGCAACTCATTAAGAGCCAAGGCAACTGCCCAATGAGAAGTGGTGTCCCCTAGATTGGGATGGATCCAAGCTTCCTGATAAATGACTTGGAAGCCTGGATGTGTAACTGCTGACTTTCCAGGTTTTATGGCTTTCTGGTCAACACCAGAGATGACTCAGCTCAGGGACATTCTTTGAGTGAGCTCTGAAACTGTGATTCTAGAGCAGCAAGAACTGAGATTTGTGAATGGAAAAAACTAAAGGAGGCAGGCAGGAAAAATGGAGATGAGGTGGGTGGGAGAGAAAAGAAAGTTCGGAAGACACTGTGGGTAGCAAACTGAAGGAAGCAGCCAAAAGCCTTGGGGAACACGTCACTCGCCTGGCTGCCTATGTGGGGGAGAGAGCTGAGTCCATGTAGCTTAAGAGAAATTCCCCAACTCAGAAGCTTGGCTTAAATAGATTTACTCCAGAACAAACAGCCAAAAAGTGCTTGGGGTTCCCAAATATGGAAACAGGCTAGCCAATTTAGCTGACCTAGAATAAAGTAGTAGTAGAATTTAAGAAAGAAGCCAGATTTACAGATAAGCCAATGTCTTCCAATTTCTATTTTCTATACAAGGACATTGTTCAAAGACTGAATCTATAATTAATCAATGTACCCTATATTTGTTGATTCAATTTAAAAATGTGTACTAAGCAGGGTACTGGTAGATTTGTAATTCTAGCTACTCAGGAAGCTCAGGCAAGGAAGACCAGAGTTGGAGAACAGCCTAGGCAGGAAAGTTTGCAAGACTCCATCTGCAAGATAACTAGTTAAAAGCCAGAGGCATGGCTTAAGTGGTAGAGTGCCACCTAGCAAGCGTGGGGCCCTGAGTTTCAGAATCACAAAAACTAATTCAAGCATCTATTTAAAGATATCATATTACAGACTGGAGAGGGTGTGATATAAAATACAGTCCTAAATTTTAAGTGGTGTGTGTCTGTGGGACAACAAAACATTTGACAAGTATGAAATTGCTATAATTCATAGGATAATGACGATATCCCTTATATTCATAATGTAATATAATTATAATATGTTATAATATACTATATATATAATACATATATGAATATAAGGAATAAACTCCCCCTACAGTGCTGCATATTTTCCAAATATAAGAAGTCATAAGGAAAGGGGACTCTCCCTTGTTTGAGGATTATCTTGAAGGATACATAAGCTTTGTACAGATAGTCAAAGTGGGATGTGCTAGCTTTCAGAGCACTTATTTTAGGGTGACTCTGTCTTTGGACTCTGGGCCAACCTTTACTAACATGAGATTATTTTCTTTCAAAAGCGAAGAATTGGATAATCTCATCAAAATGAACAAAAGCTTAAATAGGTAAGATTTCAAAATGTCTATTTTTCTCTTACTACTTAATTCTATGTTAGGAAATAGCTTTTCCATCATAGAACGCGGAGATATATATGCCAATCTAGTAAAAAAATATCTTTCTAATCTTGCAGGGTGGGGTGGAAATAACTGTTGTACCATTAGTGTGAATATTTATTGAAATGTAATGATACAAAGGTGTCTTTGATTTTCATACTCTATTATGGTAGTTACATATAAATAATGATTGTTCTTGAGATATTATTACTACAGTATATACACAGAGTTCTGTTTGATTATTGAATACTTTATTTTAAAACCCACTGAAATCTTAGGAAACATTATGTTCTAATTTTGAACCATTTATACTTGCAAAAGTTAAAATATGCTAAGAAATGTGAATAATGGCAGCAGAGGGGGTGTTAGGGAATTTTAGCTATCTCTCTGTAGTTGGTACACTCTTACTATTAGTATACTTTGCATACTAACAAGCTATCAGTCTGGGACCAAGTAGGAGGAGGAAATTTTTTAAAATGTCAAATGAATTCATTAATCTGAGATTCATGAGATGTTTTTCATATCCTGTTCTGACAATAGTGATTAGCCCGACTGACTACTGACAGGTCACTTAAATCTGTAGCTTTTCCAGGAGAGAAAGTTTTAAATCAAGAGTCACTGACGATCCTTAATGTGGGTGGATCACACCTGTCATCCCAGCTACTCAGGAGGCTGAGATTGGAGAATTGGTGGTTCAAAGCTAGCCTGGCTAGAGAAGTCCACAAGACTCTTACTGCTAATTAACTAGCAAAAAGTCAGAAGTGGAGGTGTGGCTCAAGTGGTAGAATACCAACGTTGGACAGAACAAGCCAAGTGTGTTTGGAATCAAGTAATATTTTAGAACTTTGGGTTGTCTTTCTCAGTTTCTGCTTACTATGTTAGGTGTAAAAGTGATCTGTTTATATGGCATCTTTTATTATTACTGATGAAAATTATAATCAATGTATTTAAAGAAATCAAGGTCTTGATGGTCTCTTCAGAGCAAGCGCAAAGGCAGAGCAAACAGCAAAAAGGTAAGTGCACTTGAAAATTGTTTGTCTTACTCCTTCAGCTGTTAGCTACTGGGTGCTGCTGCATTCTTTCCCACTCAAATGCACTAGCACTAGCAGATGGTCGAGTGCTCCCGGCATTGTACATTTAGTTCTGACATAATTTCCTGGAAGGACGTCTGGTCTCCCATTCAGTAAGAGTAAATGAGCAATTCATAGAGAATGTTTATTGTATCTGACCTTTCAAGAGACCACACAATTTTATTTCAATATGCATTTTTACTGGCTTTTCTTCCCCTGTGTTTACAGAGCCCAAAGTCTTGAAAGTCTCATTTATGTGAATACCAGAAGGGACAAAGATGGCAAAAGGTAAGATTTGCTAAAGAGAGCCCACTCTGCTTCAGCCCAAGACTGTCTATTACTGTTTTCTGGGGTAGACTTATTCAGGGCCAGGTTTAGGCAGGCTGGTGTAAAGGGCTTTGAGCCAGGGTCAGGAGAGGCCAGGTGATCACAGTGCTGGCTCTCAGTGATACTAGCCAAGTGGCTTAACTTTGGTTTCTTTATTCCATAAAGTGAGCCTTCACTTTATGGACATTAGGCTTGTTCATGAACTAAATTGATTAATTATTAGACACCAGTCTATTAACATAGCCACTCACCACTGAAGACTTCAGAACACAGAAGATACTTAGCAGTTGGAATTTGTAATATTTCTAGTATACATTTTTACCTTGTATTTATAAACACTTTGCAATCAATAGCCATGCTATCATTTATTTTTATCATAAAGTGGGTTAGTTAATGAAATATTAGCATTGAAGAGATAAACATAGAAAAATACTTAAAACTGACTTTTCATTACTGATAACATTTTTTCATGTTGATTAAACCAAACTCTTGACAATTTCATTAAAAATAATTCCCAGAATCCTCAAGAATAGTGAAGGGTTAGGATTTATGAGGTCTCTACTATTTTTCCCTGTATTGGCCGCTTCCTTTGTATTTGGTTAGTCATTAAATTTATCTTTCTAAAGTGATCATTATTTTTATTGTCACAGCTATTTAAAAAAAATCATTTATTGGTGCCCAGAATGCTAATCTAGCTTTTCAAGTCCATCCTGACACAGATCTGTTCTCAACTTAACAATGCCTTTATGATAAAAAGTATTGGCAATCAAATGCAGGATGCTAGTTAAAACAATGATATTATAATGTGAACCTGCCAAGTAGCGCAGATGATTTTTTAAAGAGAACAATCAATTCTCTTTATGTAGTTCTGTGTATTTTACATATATTTAGAAACAGTTTGGAGAGCTCCACCGATGTGTTAGAAAAATAGGAAAAGTCAGATAAACGCCACAACTAAATCTGTCTGTCTGTCTGTCTGTCTGTCTCTCTCTCTTTTCTTCCCCTGCTCAATGTCATAAAGAAACAAAAGCTTTGGAAGTCTTAATAAAGTTAATCAATGGACTGATGAAAATGAGAAAGGGTAAGTAAACTTTCAGATTAGCTCCTCTCATCTTGTTAAATCGGAGTGTTAGACTTTTTTTTTTTTTTTTTTTTGCCACAGATAAAGGAAGTTTTTCCCAAAGGACTACATATTTGAAATGTAGAGAAGCCGGTGCAGGAAAACTAGCTAGATTTTTTTTTCTTAAAATTTCAAACATGAACCATTTTTAATGTGAATTAGAAGTATAAGACATATAACTGCAAAGTGAGAGGACTGTTGGGAAACTTCTGTAAGTGCCCTTAGATCAGTTTAAATCAAGTACTGCTTTGGAAATTAGTAAAGATAAGAATAATAATATTAAAGGTCTTTGGGGGTCATTTGGCCCTGAAGACTTCCTCTTTTTTTTTTTTTGTCGGTCGTGGGGCTTGAACTCTGGGCCTGAACACTGTCCCTCAGCTCTTCAGCTCAAGGCTAGTGC
Organism: Dipodomys merriami; assembly: GCF_024711535.1. NCBI lineage: Eukaryota > Metazoa > Chordata > Mammalia > Rodentia > Heteromyidae > Dipodomys > Dipodomys merriami. The sequence continues at coordinate 34,697,949 of NW_027206179.1, read as the reverse complement.
TCTACCACTTGAGCTACAGCGCCACTTCCGGTTTTCTGGTGGTTTATAGGAGATTAGAGTTTAACAGACTTTCCTGTCTGGGCTGGCTTTGAACTTTGATCCTCAGATCTCAGCCTCCTGAGTAGCTAGGATTACAGGTGTGAACCACCAGTGCCCGGGGGCCCTGAAGACTGCTGATACCACATTTAAGGATATTCTTTTTTAGACAGCTATCAGAGAAAGTTGTCCAGAACTTGCCTGACTTAAAGCTCTGATTTTTTTTTTTTCCCTAAAGAAGCCGAGATCTTGAATCTGTTGTCAAAGTGAATGCCAGGACTGATAAGAGCAGTAGAAGGTGAGAAATGCTTGCTTGTGTCTGAATCTTGATTATTTCTCCCTGATGTGTTGGTGATCTTCTCAGTAGTGTCTAGGGCATCACATCCTTAAGTTGGCCTCTCCTTTGCCACACTAGTCTCTGATGCCCTGATATTCACTTTGAATCATACAGATATTCTATGTAAATTTATACTCACATATATATAGCTCAATAAACTCCTAGAGTTTAACTATATTGTTGTTAGGCAATTTTTATTTATAAGGTCGATTTTTTAATTTATAAAGTCGATTTAACATCAATCTCCAATAAAATATAGACTATGAAGGAGGCATCTAATAGTATGAGAATATTTTGAAACTTATGTGAACTTTTTTTTAAAGAGGTGAATACCTTGACAATATTATCAGAATCACTCCTAAAGGAAATGGAAATACCACTGGGTAAGTTTTCTTTTTTCTAATTTTTTAAATTGTTCTTATAAAGTTGATGTGCAGAGAAGTTACAGTTTAAAAAGTTAGGTAAAGAGTACATTTCCCTCACTCTCTCTCCCAGTTTTCCCCTCCTAGCATCACCCACAATTTTGATAGTTCATCTTTGACATAGTGTCCAGTGAGTACCGTTGCTTCATTTGTTCACCCTTTGTTCCTCTGTGCTTTCTCTTTGGATAAGTCTTAATAATATACTTAATTCTGCTTTTTTTGGTAAGTGATCATGAGAATAGGAAATTTGGCTTTTTAGCTTCATAATGTCATTTTACTAGCATGGAGGTGGACAGTTACCATGCCTTCTTATTCCCCATAAAAACCACATTTTTTTTCAATTGTCTAAACATTTGCAAGTGAGTTGACTTTTCTCTTAGATTTGGGGTTTTGATTTATTTTTAGAATGAGTTACTGAGTTCCATTTCCTGGTCTAAGGAACATAATCAATAGCATTTTCAGAGAAAATTTCCAGAATGTCAAAGATAACTATGAGTGAAAGAAAGCAAGAGCCTTGATCAAGGCTCTCATAAGTCACCTGTCTAAAGATGGTGGTCTCAGCAGGCAGCTCGGGTGTAGGTAGGTCCTTGGGGGAAGAGTGGAGGGGGCTGTAAGGAGACTACATTGTCTCTTGAATTCTTGTATGGAATTACATTGCCATGGGAGCAACTCCTTTTGTCCCCCTTCGGTGTCACTCAGCTTATGTGACCTTGGGTCCCTCAGTGAATTTTATCAAAATGGCATGTGTTCCCCCTTCCCCTCAAGAAATGAATTATTTGGTTTCCTATTGTATGTGGTAGATTTGTATTGCTTTTTATTATTTACCATGACTTTATTCTGAGGGAAATTACTATTACAAAGATTTGGGCTCAAGGGATATTTGAGTTTATATGAAGGCATGCTTTCTTCTTATCCTTATTTTTAATATTGGTAAATTATTGTTAATTTTTTCTTATTTTCAACCCAACTAGCCAATTATAAGTAAAAAAATTATATTTAGTTTGTGTTCAGTGTGACACTTCACCTAACATTATTTTCATGTTTAGGGTGTTCTAACAGGATGTTTATCAGAGTAAGGTTGATTTGCACAGAAGATTAGTCTCTGGTTAACAAATAAAGAACCTTAAGTGGTTGTCAGCTCAAGATAGAAGAATTTCCAATTGCACTTGGAACTTCAAATATTTGCAGTGTCATAGAAAACTTGGCTATTTACCACTTCTTATTTTTTCATTTCATTATTCTTTTGATTAATGCTTTAATTAGTTCATTAAAATTTGTTTCCTTATTCATAGAAAACAAGACCTCACTGGACTTATAAAAGTGAACTCTGAAACAAAAACATCTAGAGATAAGGCATTGAAAATTCTCTTCTGCCTTTTGTCAGACATTTATAAACACATTAGAATTCTGAGCACTTATATTTAGGATAGTAAATTGAGATGTGAGCCAAAACCATTCTCCTTTCTCCAAACACATTGTATGAAGCAATTCTATATAAGTGATGCCCAATGGTCTCTTCCATTATAATCTTGGATGGAATTTGTGGTTCAGAAATATTAAGAAATTAAATGGGATTTCTTTTTACTAACCTCTAATGAGCTGAAATAATTTCTCTCCATGTATGTGCGAGTGAAATGTGTTTATGCCTATGTATGAAGTATGAGTCTTATATTGATAGGTTGTTTATCTGGGTATGCATAAGCAGTATGTGTCTCTATAAGTATATGTGTAAAAGTAATGTGTGTAAGTGCATGTGTGTGAATAGGTGCATGTGTGTATAACAAATACTGTGTGCCTTTGTAAGTACATGTATGTGAACTATATGTATGTGGTATATTTATGTGTAGTGTTTATATATTTAAAGATATAACAACAAAGCATACTTGATTCAAACAGTTCCCTAACCCATGGATTGTCAAGCCAGTCTGGAGAGCTTATGTCTTCTTGCTTTTAAAACAGATGGAAAAAAGTTTTGAAACTGAACTTGTTGGCTTGCTGCTGAAAACAGTGCACCAAATCATTCCATGTGGCTTCCCTTGAACTCTTTTCCATTCAGCTAACTTTGTATGGGATATTATTTGTTGATTCTAGAATGTGTCACCAGTGCCTGTAGGCTCTGCTGGCAGAGCAAGGGCTCAGCTAGCTAAAAGTAGATGTGTGCAGTGCCATGCTGTCCTGCACTTGGCTGTGGAGCATGGCTGGGACACAACTACCCAATGAACTAGAGGCCTGAGCAGTCTTATGAATAGGCAGAGGACAAAGTGTGATCCCATTGACTACTGGGTGATTCTGGATGGTAACCGGAAATTCTGAATGTCAGTAGGGGGTCTGAAAGACCTGGGTGCAAATTGTAGTTCTTGCTAACTATGTGCTTAACCCTCAGTTTACTCTTGGCAAAGAAGGATCAGAATACTCTCAGGGTTGGCACGTGTTACCCACAAGTCATCACAATAACAATTCAAGTGAATTATATTTTCCTAGTAGCTCAGTGCACTAATTTTTAGTTTACCTTGACTTTCTGGGGAAAAACATCCTTGTTTTCCTTTCCAATTTATAATTCATAAATTATGACCTATTGTTTTTTTTTTTTTGTTGCTGTTTGTTTTGCCCATCTTGGGCTTGGGCACTGTCCTTGAGCTCCCTTTTGCCCAAAGCTAGTGCTCTACCAGTTGAACCACAGCATCACTTCTGGCTTTTTCTGTGATATTCAAGATAGGAGTCACAGGGACTTTCCTGGCTTCAAACTGCAATCCTCATATTTTAGCCTCTTGAGTGGCTGGGATTATAGGCATGAGACACTGGTTTTATATGTATTATAGATTTGAGTGTATACCTGTGTGTGCATGTGCAGAATTGCTTTTATGTGTACAGTATGTGCACATATGTCTAAGCATGCATGTGTTCACGTCTAGATGTGTGCTTGTGTGTACATGAACGTAATGTTCAACTGTACATATGCATGTGATGTGCATGTGCATAATTGCATATGTAAGTGCTGCTTTGTGTTTGATAGTATATAGTGTAGTTTTGTGTGTGTATGAGTGGGAACTTACATGTGATGTGTGTGTATTTATATTTGTATGAATAAACTTTCTGGGGACTTTTCAAAATAGTAGTTGCGATTTCTCTTTTTCTATTCATAATAAAGTTCTGTATCTCTTTTAAAAATAAAGTCAGATCATGTTTCTTTCCTTATAAATAAGCATCAGTGTTTTTCCACCTGAGATAGAATAACATTCTAATGTTTGGTGATTTTCCCAAGAAAGTCCTACCACTGGTATCTCCCCTATTTTATGTCATCTTTGGGGCTTCTGCATATGCTGTTCCCTCCTCCTGGAAAACTCTGTCTTCATGTTGTCCCCTTTCAAACAGGTTATATATGACTCCTGAATATAATTAAGTCACAACCCTTTCCTTGTCCCCAGAGCAGAGGCACCAAGCACTATTTTTGTTTAAATTTACAGCATATATTGTTATCTGAAAGTGTGGCATTTGCTTATGTTTAGTCATCTGTTTATTTCTCCCCATGCAGGCTAATCCTGGGAATGTATTGCTGCCATCTATCCCAGCATGTGAGGCAGAACTTAGTTTATAGTCCACTGGGCTTTCCAACTTGGGGATTGAAAGAATGTAGAAGTACTGAAAAATGTATACACCGTGAGGTGACTCTTCACACAGTTAAACTCAAATATTCTATTACACCATTACATTACTTAGATTACCACACTAATTACCTCACTTTAACTTGCTAACTTATGAACTAAGAAATGTAAAGAACCTTCTAGGGCTGGGATGTAGCTCAGTGGCACTCTCCTAGCAAGTGCCTAGCAAGTCCTAGGTTCCATCCCAAGAACCTAAAAAGAAAAGATCCTCACCCCCCAAATACAGTTAAAGAAACTTCTCCATTGTAAGCCTCAATTAAGGTTTAAAGAAACCACAATCATGATAATAATATAATGAAAGCATATTCTACAACCACTACCAATGAAGGAAGAGATTCTTACTACTCTTATTTATTTGAACACTTAAATCTGGAAGTAGTAACCTGAGATTTTTTTTTTCTGGGGTCCAGTCGTGGGGCCTGAACTCTGGGCCTGGGTGCTGTCCCTGAGCTCTTCAGCTCAAGGCTAGCACTCTACCACTTGAGCCACAGCGCCACTTCTGGCTTTTTTCTTTTTGCTTATGTGGTGCTGAGGAATCGAACCCAGGGCCTCATGCATGCAAGGCAAGTGCTCTACCACTGAGCCACCTTCCCAGCCCCTGAGATTTTTTTTCTGAGTTCCTGCTATTCAAATTCTTTAGACTTCATTTAGACAAAACTCCAGTGCCACACTGGAGTAGCAGCTGGGTTGTCTGTATGGGGTTGATTGTTTCATTATTTACATGGCAAAAATGCTGCACATTTGTTGCTTGTAGCCCGGGTATCATGTCCTCAGACATCTGGATATGAGCAAAAGAACTTGGGTCAACATCTGGTTGCCTACAAATATCTGTAGCTTTGATGTTGTATAGATGAAACCTCCATGGCTTTCTTGATCTGTTCTTGGTCAGGTCACGAGTGTGGAACAAGTGTAAATGTCCCTTCTTGTGGAGACTCCTTTTGCCATGTGGCATCCTCTGTAGTTCAGAGAAATAGTTGTTGTGTATGTGGAAAACAACATGCACATGAAGAAAGTAGAGCAAAATCCCTGAAGATCAGAAGCAGACAGGGGTAACAGAGCAATATCCATGAAGATCAGAAGCAGACAGGCTAACAGTAAAGTACTGAAGTGTTTGCAGTGGTGGCATGGACTTTTATATTATAGTCAATATGTTTCACATGAGCTCTGAAGATTCTAATCTTCCCATTGGTTGTTGCCCAAACAGTTAGTTAGGATGTTTTCTAATACACAGGTAGATATATTAGGATTAGATAGATAATCAGATTTCATATCATGGAGTGTGTGTGTGTGTGTGTGTGTGTGTGTGTGTGTGTGTGTGTGTGTGTGTGTGTGTGTGTGTGTGTTTGTATGTGTAAGGTGGTGTTACTGAGGACTGAACTTGTGGCCACATGTTTGCTGGGCACATACTCTGACACTTGAGCCCCACCTCCCATATCATGGATTTTTAACAAACATTAATTTATATAAATGTAGTTTTGAAAGAAAACTTGCCAAAAAAGCCAAAAAAATATGGATTTTCCAAAGTTGGTTTTAAAGTTCTACATTTATTGGAGTATACATTCTAGAATGTTTCACAAGGCCAGTATGTAGACCAATTAAAAATGATTTGTGCATCTGGCAAAGGCTTACCTTTAAAGGCATCAAAACATAGAGTAAAATTTGTTCATGGCTGCTGACTCCAAGATTATTGTGTCTCTGAGTCTCAATAAGTTCAGATATGTATAAGTTTCTATATACTTTCACAGTCACCTTTAACAATCTTCAATTCTTTGTCATGATTTCAATGAGTGCTTAAAGTGTTTCTGAATTTTAACAGATATTTTACTTATTGAGATTCTGCCATTAACCTTACCATTTCATTAATGTTTTAAAGAGGTCAGAGCCTCGAAAATCTGATCAAAGTGGCCCCTAAAATAAATAGAAACAACCAAGAGTAAGGACTGTGTATTTTCTCTCTTCTATCATGTTCTTCCCAATTTATGGCACTCATACAAAAGGATGAGTTGAAAAACCTTTGGATTGGAACCAGAAAGACTGAATCTCATTACTTGGCAGTGGGGAGTCTTTGAGCAAGTTCCTTGAACTAGAAGCAGAAGCAGCTTCTTTAGTTACAAAATGAGGACCATAATGTTTATTCTGTGTTTGGGATAGATGTAAAATCTCTTTAAAACAAAAAGGTACTACAAATGGAAATGATTAACAAAGCATACTTTTGTTTTATCTGCAGAATTAGAATACATAGGAAGATTCTTTTAATTCACGGTATTTTACTAACAAAACTTAAGAGGAAAATTCACCTTGAGAGCATATATCTTTTGATCAAAATGGCCAAATGACTATTTATTTATTTATTTGTTTGTTTGTTTATTTATTTATGTTTAAAGTTCAAAAGACCGTAATAACCTCATCAAAGTGAGCCCAACAACAGGAAAAAGAATGCAAGGGTAAGATTTTATAAACTCTTCTCTTTCATTTCTTGGTGTGGATGCTTAATATAACTGAATAACCACTTTCCAATTCCTGCTGCTGAACTGAGCTATCTAGCATCAAGGAAAAGCTATATACCCTGACTATCCCATATCTGAAATGTTTTGGTTAACTGATTTCTGACATAAACATAATGAAGGTGCCATTTCACCACTTAAGTCCACAGTTGTCTTTCCAGGATGAAGAGAATATTTTATTCTTTCTCTCTCTCTCCTTCTCTCTCTCTTTCTTTCTCACAGAATGACATGGTACAAGAGAAAGAGCACTAGAATGGAGCCCGTGGATGTGGGCCTCGGCCTGGCTCTGTCCCTGGTTCTTGTGTGATCTTGGGACTAGCCACTTCTGTTTTGTTCTGCTTTTCCTCTTCAGAATGAGAAAATGAAGCTGGCTAATATCAGAATACTTCTGATGCCAATGCAGTTTCTAAATTCCAATAAAATCGTTGGTGTCATGGTAAAGCACAACTTTTTAGAACTAGATTGACTTGCTTTAAAGTCTACCCCTGCCACTGTACCACTTAGAAGAATGTTTACTCCTTCTGTGTCTTCATTTTTCCTTCCATGAAGTTGGGACTGTGATGCTTCTTATATCAAAGGATTTCATGGTGATTCAATGAGATAAATCTCATCAACAATTTATAACTGTGCCTAGCACATTTAAAGTGAAAAGTATTCTAAAACATTAGTTATTATTCATTATCCCAACACAATTTTGATTTATATCATATACATATAAGTGTATATGTTGTGTGGAAATATGTATGTGTGTATATACAAATATAGACACATAAGGAATATGTACACACACATATATATACATATACATATATAAATAAGAAAATTTCAACTTTTATAGATAACCTCTGTTTTAGTAAACATTTTATGAAAATATTTGTCAGTGTCCACTTGTATTTTCCAGCATTTGATGTAAATGTACCATTGACTTGGTCATTGCTTCCATACTTTTAAGGTGCCAAAGTCTTGAAAACCTCATCAGAGTGGCTCCTGAAACAAATACAACTGATCAAGGGTAAGATTTATGAGATACTTCTTTCCCTTCTTTTGTATTCACCTTTAAAAATATGATGAGATGTGTAACCCAACAGAAACTCAGTGTTAAGGCCCTTTCTTGGGTCTCTCTGGCTGTGCCATTATGGAAGAGAGATGATAGAGTTTGTGTGTGTGTGTGTTTATGTGTGTGTGTGTGTGTGTGTGTGCACGTGCACATGCACATGTATATGTGTGCACGCACAGTAAGGGCTTATATTTAGGACTTCACATCTTTTTTATGGCTGGCACTCTACCACTTGAGTGATGCTACTAGTTTTGACTTTTTGCTGGTTAATTAAAGATAAGAGTTTTGAGGATTTGTCTGTCTGGGCTGGCTTCAAACTGAGATCTCTGACTGCAGCCTCCAGAGTAGCTAGGATTGCAAGCACAAACTATTGATAGAAGGCTTGATGATGGACTTTTAAATTAGCAACAGTTGTATGATTCAATCTAGTATGAAAAATAGAAATAATGATTGATTTTAATTGCTTTTGTCAGCTATTGAAACTTAAAACATTATTTTTAGGAACCAAGACCAGGACAATTATATCAAAGCAACTCCTTCAGCAAATGAAAGGTATGTTTGTTGAGATTGCTGTTGATCTTGAACAATTCTCCAATTTATATATAAAGCATAAGATTATTTTGCTTAGGGCACTTTGAAAGGGGACATAAAAATGAGAACATGTTGACTTATTGATCTATAATAACAAGAGATAGATTTTATTATTGCTCCTATTTATTTCATTATATTGTTTTAAAGTGATATTTTTGAAGCTAAGTCTATGTAATTACTACTTCAGAATATTCTTTTGACACATTAAAAATGTAGTTAATAAGCTAAAGGTGTAAAACGAGATTTTTTTTTCTTGGTTGTTGTTTTTGTTTTCCTTTTTTTTTTTTTTGTCAGTCGTGGGGTTTGAACTCTAGGCCTGGGCACTTCAGCTCAAGGCTAGCTCTCTACCACTTGAGCCACAGAGCCACTTTCATGTTTTTGTTTTCTTTTTGTCTTGTTTATTCATTTAGCTGTCTTTGGGAAGGCAAGTAGTGGGGCACAGAAATGGAGGGACAAGGGCTGGGAAGGTGGCTCAGTTTTAGAGTGCTTGTCTCGCATGCATGAGGCCCTGGGTTTGATTCCTCAGCACCACATAAGCAAAAAAGAAAAAAGCCCCAAGTGGCGCTGTGGCTCAAGTGGTAGAGCACTAGCTTTGAGCTGAAGAGCTGAGGGACAGCGCCCAGGCCCAGAGTTCAGGCCCCAAGACCAGATCCCCCCCCCAAAAAAAAGAAAAAAAGAAATGGAGGGACAGGATGAACAAATGCAGCTGTGATACTCACTAGATATTATGTTGAAAATGAACTACACAACTTGTGGGTAGAGACAGGAGGAAAAAATTGGGAGAGAATTGGGGAAGTGATGACATTGTCCAAAAAGAAATGTACTTTTTCCCTGACTTAGGTAACTGTAACACCTCTGTACACCTTTATAATAACAACTAAAATATTAAAAATTTACATGTGTATAAAACTAAATGAACCAAAGAATATTTGCTCATTTCTCTGTCATAAACTTTGGGGTTCATTTTGAAATGACTTGCGAGAAAACCAGCCACATAACATTTTTATACCTGACTAGAATATTTTTTGCAAGCTATTGATTTGTTTCTGTTCTTGAGACATTATGGTGTATTACATACTAGAGCAAGAATCACTAAAGGCATGGCAAAGAAACTCTGTTATCTCAAAAATGATTATGACGATTTATGGTGAAAAGTAGTGTGCAGGGAAGGAATTATTGTGAACTTAAGACAGCAGAAGTACGTGAAAGAGAAGAGGCGTGGGATTTGCAGGACAGGTGTTCTGGTTTTAATCTTGGTTCACTCTCAGTCACTTCTTAGGTATCTTGCTGCTGGAAGTGTTTTAATTTTTCTGAAGCTCAATGTCTTTCAATGAAATGGTAATAATCTACCTCAGTGGTTTTGAAGGTTAACAATATTATTTAAGCTGGGCAAGCCTGTATCTCTAGCCCTCTGGAAACTGATGCAGGAGGGTTACAAATTCATGGCCAGCCTAGGACACATAATGAGAACTTGTCTCAAAAAGAAAACAAAACAAAAGGCAATTAATGGATATAAAGTAGAAATACAGTAGTCTTACTCATTTTTATTCTAGCTCCTATTCAGTAATTTGTAACTGTCAAAATTAGGCCAGTCTTGAAAACTGGCAATTCCTGTTGATTTTGACTGGGTTTTATTTTATTTTATCAGAGACCAGAAGCTTGGTGAACTTCTTAATGTAAGCCCCAAAGCTGTCAAGAACACTGCTCGGTAAGAGAAGAATATTATTTATTTGCTTGTTTTTCCTTCTCCCTAACTAAACATAGCATGCATATGAATGTAGAACTTGAATGATCATCATAGTTTTTATATGTCCCTAGAAACCTAGATGTTAACTACACTATTTGTTAACAGTAAGTAAAAGTGAGAAATAGTGGAAAACCTTCACTTTTCTTAGCCCAAGCAAAACCGCTGAAGGAAGGGACTAGAGAAGGGGGCAGAAGGGACATGTCTGTGCACAAGTTGTTCATGCTTGCTTTGTTTGTGTGACATTGATATGAATGCTTTTGTATCTGGAATTAATATTTATTAATGTTTTAAAATAGACTTATATCCATTAGACTCATTAGCATTGCATTCACTTGCTTGTAAAAGAGTATTTTCAGACAGAGAGAACTTCATGAGGTCCATTGTATAAAGAATTTGTGCTCCCACAAAAGAATATGGTCCTAAAATTTGAAAAAAATTTGAAGTAGTATTCTTACAGAAATGAAATTCACTTTTTGTCTCTGGGCTGTATAAAACAATTTATATCCTTATGTATTACTGTATCTACCATTTCTATATTTTTTTAAAAATAAAATCTTGGTAATGTTTTCATTATTTCCATTTTTATGTTTTCTTGGTGCCAATAAAGATAATAAAGCTTATGCCAGGTGCCAGTGGCTCATGGCTGTATATCCTAGCTACTCAAGAAGCTGAGATCTGAGAATCACGGTTTGAAGCCAGGAAATGTCAGGAGACTCTTATCTTTAATTAACTACCAAAAAGCCAAAAGTGGAGCTGTGGTTCAAGTGGTAGAGCACCTCCTTTGAGGGAAAAAGCCAAGGGATAGTGCTTAGACCCTGAGGTCAAGGCCCAGTATAGGCAAAAACAAAATAAAATGAAATAAAGTACAATTCTCACTAACACTCCTGAATAAAAACCATTGCCGAATCTTCAATGAATAAAAAAAAAGATCATAAGGCTTTAGAGATGGAAGAAAGATGGATTGGGACCATTTTACAAACCACTGTTCTAGTTGAACCTCTTCCTTTGGTAGAAGAGAACATTAGGACTCAGAAAGGTTAAGTGATTTGACCAGGGTCACAGAGATAATTAGTGGAAGACTGACCGGAGCTCTGTGATCTCTTAGGCAGTGAGTAATTACTGAGCACCTACTGAGTTTCCAGCTTATGACTAGGTATCATTAGTTGCACATTAGGTATAATTATAGTCTGTGAACGCCAAAAAGAGAATTCAGTAGTCATTCTGAATCTTATTAACAGCAGGCAATTAACATAGATTAAAGCTAATTATGTACCAAGGGCACAAAGATATTACTCCAAGACAATAATAGGTTGTCAATTTAATATATTACATTTTGGAACACTCATATACTGCTTGCTGAATATAGGATGTATTGCCAGTATGTTGCATCTAAAAAGAAATAAAAGACACTAAAGGCAATAAAATTCATTTGATAATGTCCTGGGTAGATATTAGAGATAGACAGACTCCTAAAGATGATCTGCTCCAAGTTCTTCATTTGCGCACTGAGAATCTCAGGCTTATGTGAGGTCTTCCAGCTCACAATCCCACTCTGGTCTTTACATCGGCACTCATATGTTTATTAATCTTCCAAGACATGAAAGTTAATGAAATATCTGAAAACATTGGAGTCTCTAAGAGAGCATCACAGCTAGTGTGGGACAGTGCGGGTGTGTCCTGTAATATTCTCACAGAGTCACTTAAAGAATTCCTCAGCGGAAGATGATGCACCAATGTGACTTTGTAGCCTCCGTGGAAATAAGACTGAACTATTCTAATGAAGTCCCAAGGAATCATTTGAGTAGGAAAAGATGTTGCATTTTTCCCTACATAAAATTTAAATATCATATTCATGTGCTTTTAAACACCAAACTCAATGTATTTGCTTTGACTCCATGGAGACAAATTACATAGCCTACACATTCTGGAGAGGATACAGGAGAAAAGGAACCCTGATACACTGTTAGTGGGAATGTAAATTAGTACAGCCGCTATAGAAATCTGTATGAAAGTTCTTTAAAAAAAAAAAAGTGACAGAGCACCATACAAAAAGTATCACTATCATGTGATCCTACTGTATCACCCACTTGTGAATATAGTTCCAAGGAAATCAAGCTCAGCTTACAGTTGAGATATCTGCACACTCATGTTTGTTACTGCTTTGTTCACAATAGCCCAATCATGGAACAGCCTAGATGTTCATTTACAGAAGAGTAGATGAAGGAGAAATGGTCTGTATACAATGGGCTATTATTTAGCCACAAAGAAGAATGAAAAGTCAAGCACTATACTTGACACAGGAAAGACAACCACATATTTTCTTTCATATGGGGAAACAAAAAAATATGACTTGAAAGTAGAAGAATCTTATTAGGGAAGGGAAAGGGGATTGGAGGAAAAGGGGAGAGGAAAGAGGGTATGAGATGGAAGCAGAGGAGTAGACATGATTAAGTTAGGATATATGCATTTATGAAATGTCACCGTGAAACATATTGATTGTGCCAATGTGTTAATAATAACCATAAACTAGCTGGGCATGGTAATTCAAGCCTTTCATCTAGCTGCTTGGGAGGTGGGTATGAGACGATTGTAGTCTGAGGCCAACCTGGGCCAAATAGTTCAGCAGACTTTATCTGGACAAATGGCCGGGCAGAGCGGTACGTACCTTCCATCCCAGCTTCAGGAGACTTTATCTGGGCAAATGGCCGGGCAGAGCGGTACATACCTTCCATCCCAGCTTCACATTATCCAGCCAGATGGGAAAGCAGTCTACGGCGGCCCAGGCAAAAAGCAAGACCTTGTCTCAAAAATAACCTACGCAAGAAAAGGATGTTGAAATGGCTTGGTGGTAGAGGGTAGAGCAGCTACTTAGCAAATGTAAGATAAGGCACTGAGTTTAAACACCAGTACTACTTAATAGCAACAACAACAGTAGTAGTAGTAAATAACAATAGTATAGTAATAGTAATAGTAAATGGGCAACTCAGAAGGCTACTTTAAAAAAAATCACCACCTTCTAGTCCTTAAAACCTGAGTTATACTGAGGCAGTAAATGAGAACAACGATATGGGTAAACACACTATTCTGTTACTAGAAAAGAAACTGGTAGGGCTTTGCATGGAAGAACACACTTTTGGGAGTATATGTCTATCTTGCCCTCTGTGTTAAATTCAGCTATCGGGTGTCGTAAAGGAACGTCACAACTTTGGTGAAATACAACTCCTTTTATTAAGAATAATTCCAGATTTAGAACTTTAAAAAATATAATCAGTGAGGCTGGGAAGGTGGCTCAGTGGTAGAGCGCTTGCCTTGCTTGCCTGAGGACCTGGGTTCGATTCCTCAGCACCACATGAGCAAAAAGAAAAAAAGCCGGAAATGGTGCTGTGGCTCAAGTGGTAGAGTGCTAGCCTTCAGCTGAAGAGCTGAGGGACAGTGCCCAGGCCCAGAATTCAGGCCCCATGACCGGACCCCCCCAAAAAAATATATAATTAGTATTTTATAAATATATAACAATATAATCAGTACACAATTTGGGAAAGTGTTAAGGACTCGAAAATCAGTTTCTATCTTCATAATATTTGGACAATCCAGAGGGAAAAACTGTTAATTACTCTTTGTAATGAATAAGTTGAGCACTAACCCCCATGCCATTGTAGATGGTTTTAGTAATAAAATGTGTGAAATCAGAATAAATTTTCTTTGCTTACAGTATATTTTCTTCCCTTCTAAATTAGTTAGAAACGTATATTATGGCTATTCTGTAGCAAAACAATGTCTCACAGTTTAATCTTGTTTTCCTATTTATAATGAACTCAAACCTATTATCTTTAACCCCAGCTACTTTAATATGTGTTTCCCCTTAAAGAGACCAAGATCTTGATAAGCTCATCAAAGTGAATCATGAAATTCTCACAAACAACCAAAGGTAATAACACTATTTTTTAATGTGCTTTGGTCAGGAAGGATATGTTGCTTTATTATTATTTCATGCAGATTTATAACTCAAATCTTTTTTTAAAAAATTTAAAATAGAAACCAAGATCTGGATAACCTCATCAAAGTGAATCCTGAAGCAATTAAAAGCAATCAGAGGTAATAAAATGAAAGCAGTGAGTTAATATTTTCATCTGTACATTGCCCCTGGATGAATAAAATTTACACTGTTGGTTTATTGACTTAGCACAATACCCCTAAACATGACTAATCCAAACTTTCCGCTTTTCTTTTAAACAGTCAAGATTTGGACGTTGTTAACGTGAAGCCATCGGCTCTCAGAAACACAAATCGGTAAATGACTTCCCTGATTAATTTGGACATATTCCCAAGGCTCTAGGGTAGGATTTTTTTTCTCCTTTCTTTTTTGAAGAAAGCTTCTATTTTTCTTTAGTGTTTGAAGTGAGGACACATTTATAATCTGTGTGTCTCTTGTCAACAAGGAAACATGTTATCCTCTTTTGGAGTCAGTTTGGGGCTTATTTGCACATCACAACTTAGGAGTGTATGTTCCATCTAGGAACTATATGCCCAGAGATAATCTTTGTTCTATTACTTATATGCCATAGTCAGTCACTTTGGATGTCTATTTTACATAGATATAGTTCATTGCACAAAAGCACATTGCACATTTTAGGTGTTTAACAATAGTCGTGAATTAAAGGTGAAAGATCACTCACTGCTTTTTGCTAGTTGACCTAGAATAATACCTATGACATTCTAGCTTTAACATCCTGAGAGCTATCGTCAAAATTAGATGGAAGAAATCTATTTTATCTCCTTGAGCTATGGACTATATTTTACTCAAGAGAAACTTAATAAATCACAGTGAATTAGGGCCACTGAAATGATTAGTTATATCTTGTATTGAAAATATCATAAACTACTTTGTTGATTGGCAACTCCTATGTACAACTACTTTAACGACAGTTTAAAAAAATTGAAATGACTAAATTCCCTATAGACTTGCTGGTTTATTTAATATAAAATCTTTAAGAGCTGGGCACTGCTGACTCATACTTATAATTGTAGCTACTCAAGAGATGAGATCTGAGGATCATGGTTATAGCCAGCCCAGGCAGGAAAGTCTATGAGATTCTTATCTCCAGTGTACCACCAGAAAACCAGAAATGACCCTGTGGCTCAAAGTGGTAGAGAATTAACCTTGAGCAGAAAAGCTCAGGGACAGCACCCAGACCCTGAGTTCAAGCTCCATCTCTGACAAAAAAAAGATCTTTAAGATATCCTCAATGAAAAGAATTATAAAAATACATAAATTTGTTCCCATCTCTCTATATCAACAAGTTGAAGAATTATGACAGTTACTTCACTATATTCAATATCCCTTTCATAGAAACAAATATTTCTTTTAGGATTTTTGTTTTCTGGTACAAGGATTGGAACCCAAGGCCTCAGGCAGGTCCTCTATTACTTGAGAATCTCATGCAGCTGTAAAGTCTTAATACCTAAGATTTAGTTTCTGACATAAAAGACCTGTCATAGTAAAGTTTGATTTGAAGTCCCTTAATTTTGTAAATCTGTTTCATGCTTTACAAAAGTAGATCAACTTAGCAGTATAGACAGAAATATTGCTGCCTGTTAATAGATACCTGGGCCACAAGATGGAGTAAAAGCAATTCAGGTTGAGCTAATAACTTTTTATTATCAGAGTTTATCTTAAGACAAGTTGTAGCCAGGTACCAGTGGTTCATGTCTGTAATCCTAGCCCCTCTGGAGGTTGAGGTTTGAAGATTGTGGTTCAAAGCTAGCCTATGCAGAAAAGTTCATTATACCCAAAAGCTGAATGTGGAGGTGTGACTCAAGTGGTAGAGTGCCAGCCTTGAGCAAACAAACAAACATGTGAGAGGACAAGGTTCTGGGTTCAAACTCCAGTATGCACGTGCATGCACACACACACACACACACACACACACACACACACACACACACACACACACACACACACACACACACACACACACACACACACACACACACACACACACACACACACACACACACACACACACACACACACACACACACACACACACACACACACACACACACACACACACACGGAAGGAAAGAAAAGTTGAATAATAAATGACATAACTTCTTGGTCCCCAGAATGTCCACTTGCTTTCCTTAGCCTTCTCTCTAAGCAAGTGTTATATTTGTTAACATGGCTGTGGAAAGTTAAGTTACACTATTATACTCCAAAATTGTCTTGTTGCTTCACCTCTAGATAACTCGTGTCTTTTTCCACACATTTTGAAAACTACACTGAAAAGTATTACCATTGTGGTAGTAAATAACAATGTCTCTGGAGCAGTTCTCTGAAGCTATGGAGAAATCGGTGGGCTTGGTGGGATTAATTCCAGTTGCTCATAAAAACAACAAGAAAATAACAAATCTCAAAGTGTTCCTTTCATTGCCACAGAGAGAGTTTAGAATCCAGTCTTTGCTGCACTCTGCAACATTTTAGTATGGATTCCTATAAAAGTCTATTTTTCACACTGTGACTCACAGTTATTCATCTTGTGCCACAGTGTAAAAGGCACCATGCAGTGGATGTGGTTTTAATTAAGTAACAAAATATTTTCGCATCTTTTAACTTGAGGAGTTTGTGAGAAGTCCATACTTCTTTTCTTGTATCTTTCCATCTAGCCAGTAATACCAAACTGTGCAAAGAACCAAAGCAAATATACATTCCATTCTTCGCATTGCCTGGGACTCTCTAGTTTAAACATTATTAGTATAGATTGTTTGGGAGAAAATATTATATGTCTCCCAATCAGTGATATGTGGTATTATTTATTAAAATACAATAAACTCTGTAAAGCCACGAATTAAATGGCTTACTTGATGGTTCATACCCCTTGGAAGGCATACAAAGGCTCTGCTTTTCCACAATTTAAGTAAAAAAGTATAAGGGAGTTTTATTTTGATGTGTTCATCTATGCATACAATCTTCTTTGATACCCATTTATCTTCCACATTAGGAATAGTTTACTCCAGTGCTGGGTTACTTTTGTGTGTCTGTGAATGAAGTCTAAACATAAACATCCAAGAGTTGATTTTAGATGTGCAGATGGTTTGGTCTGAGACTTTGTCTAGCAATAATTATTATTTTTTTTCTGGTACTGGGGCTTGAACTCAGGTCTTGGGCTCCGTTCCTGAGCCTTTTAGTGCTTAGTGCTCTACCACTTGAGCCACTGTTCCACTTCCATTTTTTTTTCTGCTTATATGGTACTGAGGAATCTAACCCAGGGCTTTGTGCCTGCTAAGCAAGCACTCTGCCACTAAGCCACTTCCCAGCCCGAAAAGTTTTGTTTTTTGTTTTTTTGTTTTTTTTTGGTCGGTCATGGGGCTTGAACTCTGGGCCTGGGTGCTGTCCCTCAGCTCTTCAGCTCAATGCTAGTGCTCTACCACTTGAACTACAATGCCACTTCTGGTTTTCTAGTGGTTAATTGGAGATAAGAGTCTCACAGACTTTCCTGCACGGTCTGGCTTTGAACCGTGATCCTCAGATCTCAGCCTCCTGCATAGCTAGGATTACAGGTGTGAGCCACTGGCGCCCACTCCAACAGTTATTTTTAAGTGGCCCCAGAGACCTCATTTTTTACTCTTTTCCTGCCCCAAATGCTATGTCACAGGACTTTGAGAGACAAACCATGTAAAAATACAGAGTTAGTACTTTGTGATACTAGGTTAGTACTCATTAAATGTTAGCTAAATGTGAATATAAGTAAGTGATATCTTTTCAGACTACCCAAATCTTCCAATAAATTCGTTTTAACATTTTTTTTCTCAGATAATATAATCTATACTTTGTATGCTGGGGATCAAACACATATTAAGCAAGCACTGTATCTCCCATATCTCTATTGACCTCAAATGACTATGTCTAGATACGTGCTGATTTCTAATTTATTATTATTATATTTGTTTATGTCCTAAAATTGTGATATATGTTTGTTTCTTTAGAGGCCAGAACCTAGAAAATTTAATTGAAGTAAATTCTTGTGTGTCTGAAAATAAGAATGGAAGGTAAGGCTCATTATGATTTATTTTCTTTCTTATGAATTCCATATTCACCTGTATACATTTTAAAATCTTGTACTATTTTCCGGGGAGTTGAATTGTGGTATAGAGTTTAAATAAAAACAAGAGCTAGAGATGGAGGAATGGCTGAAGTGATGGAGCTGGTGCTTGTGTGGTGCTTTTGTGACAGCCCATGTCAAAAAAGAAAGCAAAGCAAAGCAAAACAAAACAAAACAAAATAATCTATTTAAATTCAAAATGTTATAGATTCTGGTGCTTAGCAGGTGATAAGAGGAAAAGAAATAATCAAATATTAATTTTTAGGACTTCTTTCTCAGGCCTATCTGATTACTTAGTGAAAAGGAGTCATGGAAACTCAAAGTTCTTTACTTAGGCTGTGAGAATTTATTTTTACTTACTGTTGCTTGGTAGGTTTTTTTTTTTTTTTTTTTTTTTTTTTTTTTTTTAGCGGTGTAGCAATTACTCAGAGAATGTTTTCCTTGGGGATCTTGTGCTACAAAAATGAGCAAATTCCCACAGCCATCCATACACACATACCTAATTTTCAAATTTTTAATAGCATGAAGTATAATAGCTTTAAAATAACTGCAAGATATTTGTCATCACAAGGAAGATTAAGATAAAAGCTATGTTTCACTGTTGTTACAACTTATTTACTTTTAGAGAGGATTTAATAACATTTCTTTTTTTCTCTCTCTTTTTTTCTTTTTTTTATTGTGAAAATACTGAACAGAGAGGTTACAATTACATGGGCAAGATAATAAGTACATTTCTTATCAAGCATTGTAGCCTCCTCCTTTGTTTCCCCTTCCCATCCCTTCCCGTCCTCCCCCCACCCTCCTTTAATAACATTTCTATGTTTAGTAGTTCTACTTATATATAAAGGAACTCTAAAAACACTAAGTTTAGCCAGGCGCTGGTGGCTCATGCCTTTAATCCTAGCTACTCAGAAGGCTAAGATCTGAGGACTGCTGTTCAAAGCCAGCCCAGGCAGGAGAGTGTGTGAGAAAACCACTCAGAAAGCCGGAAGTGGTTCTGTGGCTCAAGTGGTAGAGTGTTAGGGACAGCGCCCATGCCCACAGATCAAGCCCCACAACTGACAAAAAAGTAAACAAACAAAACAGTAAGTTTACATTTTTCATATATTTCTATTAATTGTGTGTAAGACATAATGTTGAGGTTTTTTTTTTTTTTTTTTTTTTTTTTCCTGTAGAGTGTGTAAAAGCTCAGGAAAGAGGAACTAGCTTAGTTTTCTTCCACAATGCTTACAAAAATCTCCTGAATCCAATAGTAAGGTAGTTTCTTTCTGTAGATCTCCAAACCATCTTCTGCCTTCTTCGGCATACTGAGAAAGACTGCAACAGAATGATAAGGATAACATTTCTGGAGGGATCTACTTGTCCTGGAAGCATGCTCACTATTTGGGGGAATAGGCTGGATTAGAGAAATTATTAGCAAATCACATTCAAATATTATTTGACAGGGCCAACGTTAAAAATTATGAGTGAACAATTTAGCATAGTAAAGAACTTGCCATTTAATTTGATTTGATAGTGACTCCAATTTGCATTGAACTTGTTCATGAAGGTATTAATAAGGAAATAATATACAATAGTTACATTAAGGCTTGGGGCTTCATCATAAGAATTTTGAGAAACCCAATTCAGTTTATGTCTTTACTGTTTTGCTAGTTATTTTTGTCTTCTGTTTGTGATTTTTGCAAACTAGCATTTTGTTTTATTTTTTATTGTTGACTCCAGTGCAAATTTGCTGATCATCTTTGTTCTTTAATGCTACCTATTTTTAACAGGTGGATTTTACCTTATATATAATATAATTTGAATATCTACCTACCTACCTACCTACATATTTACCTACCTACCTATTTACCTACTTATCTATCTAAGATCAAAATTAGGGTCTTATCCATCCTAGGCAAGCACTTGAATTAAGTATTTTTCAACAATTCCTAGTTGGATTTATTATTCTTAGGATGACATTTTAATAATTATGTTAGAAAATATAATAACAATAATTCTACTTTTTCACTACTTGATATCCTTTGAACTCAAACATATGCTTGTCAATCATCTATCTTAAAACAGATTATTCTTTTAGTATATTTGCTTCTTCTCTCTCTTTTTCTTTCTCTCTGTCTCTCAAGTTTTGTTGTTGGTTTGTTCTGCATTGCTGGGGATTAGACATAAGACCTCATGCCTGATAGTTCTACAATTAAGGTGTTAGTTCTACAACTAACTAAGGTGCTTTATCTCTAGCCATGTTTCCTCTTCTTTAAGAGTTCTCTGGAAATGGAAAGCAGGTTTGAGAATTATAAAGCTTGATTAATATCTGAACTCTCCTATAATTTCATCCCTCCTATGTTAGAATTTACCAATGTGAATGAAGAAGGAAAAGGAGCCTTTTTTTCCTTTCAATTGAAAATGTCCTCAATTCCACTTGTAAAAAATGAATATGCCTCCAGTCTGAAACATGCTATCATTTTTAGATGAGCTTTGCCTTTCATTAAAAAAAAAAAGATGGGAACAGAAATGCTCAAAGCAATTCCTGGATCATTTTCATGAGATTGATAAATTCTCAGATATGTTGTACCTAGCAAGCATTCTAAAATGACATGCTTGTGTGAAAAGGTTATGGGAACCAACTTCTGATGGTTTTGATACTCCATGCAAAGCTGTCCTTTTCTGGCAATAAGTAACATGGCACATGCCAATGTGTGATTCATACAGATATCAGTGGTTTCCATGGAGGTAATAAAATAGTCCCTGTGTTCAGTGTGCTTTTGTGCAGAAGCCAGTCATAAAGAGGTTCACTGTATGTTAATAATGTAAATTGAATAGAATTTTCATAAAACAAAAAGCCTCTAAGTGGCTTTGATTGTAAGTGCTAACTATGTATATTTGCTCTCTCAGTCTAGATGGCCAAGTGAATGGCTTCTCCAGTGCTCTTCTGCACAAGGAATCCACAAGCCCCCCTGTCTCTTCTTATGAAACCAGGAACACTGCCAGGTATGACAACAAGAAGATAAGATAGGATTATTCTGCATTTGTTAGTTTATTTGTTTTAAATCTCACATGGGAGCTGCTTCTTCCTCTGAAATGCAACAATTTCTAATTTTACACGGGATTAGAGGTGAACAGCCATAGACCATAGTGTTGAGTAACAATCTACTATTGTTGGGACATCAGTGTAGGATTTTCCTTAGGACCTACAGTTTCAAAAAGCATACTTGTGACATAGCTGTTTACATCCCTTCTCAAATTCTCTAAATGTTTCATTTGATCAATTGTCATGGTGGTCAGTTCAATTCCCCTTTGTATTTGAAATTTAGGGAGATTTATGGGAGAGAAGTAAACACTAACACATGGTACACAGAGTGAGTACCATGTGTACTGAGTGATCAGTTTTCATAATTATACTCTGGAAATGGAATGGGAATGAGATACAAGGAAATGTTGCAGCATTGATTAGCAGCACTTTAACATTTATATTTCAACAATTAGAGTTTAAAAGGAATACAAGCTTTGCTTTTTATATTGAACTGGATAACAGCCTAGTTATTTTTTATTATCCTTATAAGGAAACTTTCAACATGAAAGAAAATGGTTTGTATTACAGCTCCAGTGCTGGAACCAGGCCCCAAGGACCTAGGGACACCATTGTGTACACAAGGACATACATGGAGAATAGGTATTGGGAATGTGTTTCAATCACCTTTCCTTATTTTGTAATTATGTAATTGTCTATCTTAAAAAGAGATACCAGTTGTTTAGGGTATACTTCCTACCAAGAGAAGGCCAAAGTGATGAGTACAATGAGCTCTAGTCATAATATCATACTTGGTATTGTTTCCAATGTTAAGTTCATAATCATAGCCAGTAGCTGGGACTAAACAGTTTAAATCATACATGTATACACAACAGGGCTGCCATTTGAAAGCTCTCATGTGTATGTGTGCGTGTGTGTGTGTGTGTGTGTGTGTGTGTGTGTGTGTGTGTATGACTACTTGGTTATACGATTATAAGATTTTTGAAATTCCATAAATATTTTTATATTAATATGGTGCTCCCCTCTGAATTTGCTGTCTCTACTGTTGTTTTCTGCCAGTCTGAAAGAGAAGGTGTAGCTTTGAGTAGATGTAACCTGGGCTCAAATAACAGGTACTGGATACCCATGAAAGCTGCTGTTGGAGTGATAGATGAGGAAAATGGTAAACAAGATCAATGATTCATAACCCACTTGCTTTTTTATTTTATTTTTTTGTTGCTCATGGGACTTGAACACAGGGCCTGGATGCTGTCCTTGAGCTCTTTTTGCTCAAGGCTAGTACTCTACAACTTTGAACCAGAGTGCCACTCCCAGGTTTTTTTTTTTTTTTTTTTTGATTGGTTAATTGGAGATAAGAGTCTCATGGGGACTTTTCTGCCTGTAGTGGCTCTGAACCTCCATGCTTAGATCTTACTTACTTTTTTTTTTATTTTGGTCGGTCGTGGGGCTAGAACTCTGGGTCTGGGTACTGTCCCTTAGCTCAAGGCTAGCGCCCTACCACTTGAGCCACAGTGCCACTCCTGGTTTTCTGGTGGTTTATTGGAGATAAGAGTCTCTCAGATGTTCCTGCCCAGGCTGGCTTTGAACCATGATCCTCAGATCTCAGCCTCCTGAGTAGCTAGGATTATAGGCGTGAACCAATGGCACCCCGCTTTACTTACTTTTTAAGGTATAAAAAACAAGGCTCAGTAGTAGGGTAATGTAATGGAGGTGTGCTTTGGGAAATTATAGGTGTCAGGAAGTAAGCAATCCTCTAAGAAGGCTCTTTAAGCCTATGCATAATTTACCTTTTAGAATGCAACTTCCAAATTGCCTTTTCTCTTAATCCAATTGTCACTGTGTAGAGAATGTACTTCAGTGATTTCTGCTGTTTTCAAATTAAACCAGAAGATAAAACATTTCAGAGTAAATTTGAAGGTAGCTAGAAGCTACTAAACCTGAAAGAAATTGATAAATAGGTAAAGAGTATTAAATATAGTGACAACAAGACACCAAGTATTGGAATATAGAATAAAAAGGAGATAGGCTTTTATTTTATATTAATGTAATAATCTTTTTCATGCATTTTAACCCCAATGGAATATTTCATACAAATATTTTACTTTCTAAAGAAATATCTCATGGGAACTAATGGCAAACAACTATAATACTGATTTTTTAAAAAAAGGAAATGATGATTTTTCAGGAAGTAAGCATATTCTACTAAACATCATTTTTAATTTATTGAATAGAAAAATAATAGAATTTAACTTGGTTCATAGAAGTACATAATCTAAAAAAATCATGCTGAATTGCTTAACTAAATGACTATAGTCAATTTTTGACTACTATTAGTATTATTGCTATATTCAATAGAAGGATATTTTATATATATGTGTATATATACACATATTTTTAATATATGTAAGTATATATGTATAAGTATGTTATACATGTATATATATATACCTAGCTATACATATATATACTATTTATATATACTATATGCAGTATATATATATATATATATATATACACACACACACAATATTGTATCATTTGTATACCTGTAGAACAGTAATCACCACATATGGTCTCTGGGTCATTCATCAACATCACTTCTTAAAAATGGAAATAATTTGAGAGCCAGGTGCTGGCAGCTCACACCTATAATCCTAGCTACTCAAGAGGCTGAGATCTGAGGATCATGGTTCAAAGTCAGCCCAGGCAGGAAAGTCTGTGAGGCTCTTATCTGCAATAAACCACCAGAAAACCGGAAGTGGTGCTGTGGCTCAAGTGGTAGAACGGTAACCTTGAGCTGAAGAGCTGAGGGACATCACCGAGGCCCCACGACTGACAAAATAATAATAATGATAATAATGATAATAATAATAATAATAATAATAATAATAATAATAATTTGAAACTACTTGAGACTTGTTGAATCAGAAACTGCAGGCCCAAAGTCTCTGGTCTAGTAATCTGTGTTTTAATATACTTATCCTGTGTTTCTGATTCCATTCAAGTTTGGGAAAAATCATTGTAAAAGGTAATGTTGTAACATATCTGGATAACATTGTTTGAGGGCAGAATGTTCTGGAGGGACTCTTTTTTTCTATATAACCTAACAAGATTAGTGATACACTTCAAACATCTCAAACTTTCCTCAGATCTACCCTGACAGGCAGTACAGGATTGCACAGTCACTAAAATCAGGGTGGGGTTAAGTCACATTAGTCACGTGGTCTTGGCAAGGTTACTCTGCAAGTCTCAGTTTCCTCATCAATAAAATACGAGTAGTGACATATGATCATGCCTACACATCTATAAACTCCTACATGTAAGACATGCTGTGGCATAATGTGTTTTATGAAGTACACTGTAGTTCTGGTAACCGTCTGCCTATGAGAAGTACAGAGTGAATGAGGAAGCATAAGAGAGAAAGAGAAAGAGAGAGATTTCTTGTTATAAAGTATTTCAGGTGAGCTTTGTAAATTATCACTTTCTCTGTGAAACTGAACATCATTGTTCCTGTTCCCAGGTAGCAGGAGACTCAGGAAGCAATTGTGAGAAGTCAGCTGGCTAGAATTTATTGCAGATTTCACTTGTCTCCAGCAAAGAATGATGATTAATTACTGATTGGGCTGATCTACAGAATAGAAAAGAGAGGACTTTAAAAGATTATACTTCCTTTGCTTACATTCCATAAGACTCAAATGCTTTCAACATTCAATATTTAGGAATTTTCTCTAAAAGTTTGAGTCTCTTTATATGAGAATGCTGTGCATGTGTATGTGCATGTGTATGTGTGTGTATGTGTGTCTTTCCTTTATGTTAAACTACAATATAACTTTATCAGAACAAATAAGTGTATATACAAATTTCATGAAAAGTGATTCTTCTTTACCTTCTTACACTTTTGCCTATATTCCTCACCTTCTCTGTTTACCTTTGTAATATGTCAGCTTGGAGGTGTGTCATGAATAAGTATTTAATATGAATCTTAAAAAAGTATATCACAAAGAATAATAATTATAAGTCTATAGGCTTTAGGAGGGAAGTGAGAGTTTTTTTTTAATGTTACTTGTATATGGAAATGTACATCAATTTCTGGGAAAATAGCCTGAATCTTGTGTGTCTCTATATATTTATTTTTAGCAAATCACCAAAGGATGGATATCAGGAAAACATTTCTGGAAGATATATACAAACTGTTTATTCAACTTCAGATAGGTGAGTAAGTTTATATTTCCAATCACAAATGAATATATGCAAACACACATGGACACAAAGCATATATACAGAGTGTATTAGTTATCTGTGCATCTTTGTGACAAAATACCTAACATAAAAAAACTTAAAGAAAAATTTAACTTGGCTTCCTGTTTAGAGAGTTCAGCCCATGGTTTCCTGTCCCCATGCACTTGGACAGAATATCATGGTGGTGGTAATGTGTGATGGAAGAGAATCTTACCTCATGGCAGACAGGAAACAGAATGAGAGGAAAACAATGGGGGATTGGTATAATTTTCAAAGGTGTTTCCTAGTGACCAGATTCCTCTGGCTAGACTTTACTCCCACCACCCAGAGTTTCCATAGCCTCTCAGCTGGGGACCTAGGGCTTAAAACATGGACTCTGAGCGAACATTTCATACTCAAACTATACCATACCCTTACAGATGCATGTATTTAGATATTCTCATTGTCTTATATTCTAGAGCTAGTTCTCGTAATGATGGTTGGTATACACATGCATGAAAAGAACAGAACACAATTCTACATCTCAGATTTTGTTTTTGATTTCCTGGCGCTGCTTTTCTCTGATTTTGATGCTACTGCAGTAGCCCTTTCTGTGCCTTACAAACTGTCTCCTAGGTGAGCTCTTTTGCTGTTGTTGATTTCAGGTGTCTTGCAGGCTATATTCTTGGGTTTTATTGCATCACTACACTGCCCCTAGCCTTCCTTCCATGTGGTTTTCCAAAGCCGGCTCATCTTACAAACATTTGTGTGGTTATACTACTGGGTCATTTCTGCACCCAACTCAGCTCTCTGAGGGTGTACTGATTTAGTGCTGACAAACCAACTGACCTCACTCTAGGCTTGCATTTCTGGGGATCCTCTTTACTACTTAATGTTCAGTGAGGCCCCCAGGGGACACTTAGGAGAGTGTGGCCTGCAGATTTCTAGTGGGGTAAATGAAACTAATCAGCATTTCAACTCAACCACCAAAAATAAGCTATACTGCAAATAGCTGTTATTCCACCAATGATGGTTCTTTATTACAAGGACTGAAAGTATTACTCACTGAGAGAAAGACCATATCTCAAAACAAAACTTTTTTTTGTCCTCATTGGCAACATTGTAACAGGGTTATATCTTTCTATAGGATATAAGTTTTGTAATAATAGATATTCCTCTGTTTTTCTCTTACCATAATAGTAAGAAGGATGTTCTTGTGACTCTAAAATTTAGAGTCCAGTATACAACAGACCCGTCTATTTTTGGCCTATTGAATGTCTTTTTTTTTTTTTTGTCGGTCATGGGGCTTGAACTCTGGACCTGGGCACTGTCCCTCAGCTCTTCAGCTCAAGGCGAGCACTCTACCACTTGAGCCACAGTGCCACTTCCAGTTTTCTGGTAGTTTATTGGAGATAAGACTCTCATGGACTTTCCTGCCCGGGCTGGCTTTGAATTGTGATATTCAGATCTCAGCCTCCTGAGTAGCTAGGATTACAGGCATGAGCCACTGGCGTCCAGCTTCTATTGAATGTCTGAGAATTAAAAATTTACATTATCTGCAACATAATTTTCTCATGCAATCCATAAAACGATCTATGTAAATTAATAATTAACAACCCTCATCTAGCTTCAAGGGATACGTATGTCCTAGTTCAAGCATATTTGTCTAGCTGCACTCTTGATTGTTGATAAATTAATAATTTGAGCATTTCCCTGATGTTAATTCTTTAACATCATTTTGGGGTAATGAAAGAATCAATTTTATTATTAAAATAAATTAACTCTGAGCTTTCCTGGAATTTAGTGTAATTTCCTGAAGTATCCTCAAAATTAATGTTATCATTTTCACATGACTTTATAAAGAATATATCTGCCTTTTACCATGATAGTAAATTCATTTTCAATTGTCTATGTCTTTATAGGTCTGTCATTGAAAGGGACATGTGTACTTATTGCCGCAAACCCTTGGGTGTAGAAACTAAAATGATTTTAGATGAATTACAAATTTGCTGCCATTCCACTTGCTTTAAGGTAAGCAGGTTTTTATTTTGTTTAACTAAATGTGAAATTGCATAAGGACATGTAAAAATATCTATTGAAACATGTAGAGTGAAGTTAAATCTTTAAAACATAATCCTTATTAAAAATACACTACTTAACCATCCAAGGTGAGTAATTATTATCCTGGCTTAGAGTTGATTACGGATACATCTATTCACTCTTCCACTAGAAATTCACATCTGTGAGAAACATAAACACTTGTTCTTTTTAAAAAAGGTGAAATATTTTAATATATCATGCTTTATATATGTATAGATTATGAAATTATGACTCATAGGTTTTAAAATGGGTAAAGTTTAGTCTGCTTTTGAAATTAATTAATTGTAATGAATTGTTGCTTAATCACAAATAATAAATTTTCATTAGCAGAATACTTCACTGCTTAATTTTCATCAGTCACTATTTTTCATTATCACACTAACATTGGGTGGGGTCAATATTATAGCTTTTAATATAATTGTAGGAGTATTGAAAGGAGAAGCTGAAGACCTGAGTTCTTATTTTACCATAACTATGGCTATGTGATGTTGGAAAATCACTTAAAGTACATTGGCCTCAGTTTCATTACCTGTAAAATGTGGTAGTTGAGGAGACACAGACTATAATCATCTGAGAAGACTAAGTTAAGGGGGTGGGGCAGAATGTTTGAGACCTTTCTGATTAAACCACAAATCCCAAAGATGATTTTCAGGTATTAGTTTTGGTGGGTGTTTTTTGTTTTGTTTTTTATGTTTGTTAGTCATAGGGCTTGAACTCAGGGTCTGTGCTGTCTCTGAGCTTTTTTGCTCTAGGCTAGCACTCTACCACTTTGAGCCACAGCATCATTTAAGGTTTTCTGGTAGTTAATTGGAAATAAGAGTCTCACAGCCCTTCCTTCCTGGGCTGGCTTTACGCTGCGATCCTTAGATGTCAGCCGCCTGAGTAGCTAGGATTATAGGCATGAGCCACCAGTTTCCATGCATTAGTATTTTTAGTATATTTTAGTATATATTTGTATATTTAGTATATTTTTAGTATATATTAGTTTTCTTAGGTAGATATAATGAGCAGACAATTTTAGAGCCATTTGTCCAAATCTGGACCCTTTCTAGTGTTGACATTCTGTGCTTGATGTAAATCATCTCACCTGAATAGAAAATTCTCTTGTTTATTGTGCTTTGTGAATAGAAATAATTTTCATCTATTATATTTAAAGTGAAGAATTTCATTTTCAATATGGCTCTGGTATGTAAAAAGCAAAATGTCCCACTCTCATGAAAAAGTAATATTTTTCTAGACATGATGATGAATAGTTATGTGAAATGGTCTAAATACAAAATATTGGCCAATGATTTTTTGCTTTAGTGAGCCCAAGTTTGAAAGCTAAGCCACTGACGACCTCTTGTTTGGAAATCAGTTGATCAGCAGTGGTCTCATCTAATCCACAGGTCAACACTTTCTCTTTTTTTAAATTACATTTTTATTATCTTTAAGTAGTTATATAAGAAGATTATAATTTAACTTGTCTGTTTATGAGCATAATGTATCTTGATCAACATCATCACTTTAATTGTTCTCTCTCTCCCAACCTTACCCATCCCCTCAATATTTCTAGCTTCACAATATGTGTGTGTGTGTGTGTGTGTGTGTGTGTGTGTGTGTGTGTGTGTGTGTGTGTTGAACATTTATCTACATTGTCTCCCTCTCCTCTTCATTAGTTTACCCCCTTCTCCTTAATGGAGAATCTGTGTGTACTTGCCCCTCCCCCACCCCAACCTCACTACCAGCTTCCTGGTATTGAATTTGTCAGAGTATGAATTAGTTCTAAGGAATTACACCATTTGAATTTTCTCCTGCATATCCCATATTTTGGTTAATGTGGTTGTATACAAGTTCATATAGTCCTGTATGTTTATTACTTATATATTTATGAATTAGATCTTATTTCTAGATTGATACAACTCATCATAAGAAAAATATCCCCTAAATCCTGTAAGATTAACAGTTTGTTTTGTTTGTTGGGGTTGTATCTAGATGGCATAGCTGTCCCTTACATAAGCAAATGATAAAGGCAAGTTTGCATCCGTGAAATAACAAATTACAAGTATTATAGCTACTCCATTACTTCACTAGTAGATACTACCCACCCATTAGAGAGATGATATGAGAATTCATTTGAAAAGTATGGTATGTCAATTAGACACAGAGACTCTTGGTTTTCCCCTGGTTTGTCTTGAGACTCTGAGGTCACTAAAGAATATGGTCTAAAATGAAGGATTTTCTATCTTGATTTCTCTGGAGCCCTAGACTTAGTTTGTAATAAGTGTTATATTTATATATGCACGTGTGTTCTTCTTAGTGTGAGATATGCAAATGCCCTTTGGAAAATCTACAAGCAGGTGACAGTATTTGGATTTATAAACAGACAATACACTGTGAACCTTGCTACTCAAAAGTTATAGGTAAGTAGTGAGCTCTCTGAGGAGCAGTCACTTTCACTAACACGGATGAACATTAAGTGTTGTTAGAAATTATGTAGTTCAATAAATTTAAGACATTTTATGAAATTTAGTTAAGAATTCAGCAACAGATAGTTATACCTTGGTGGTATTTTTCAGTAGCTATGGTAATAATCACTTCAGCAAATATAAATATGTAATTATGGTATAAACAACAAACAATAATCAAAATGTCATTATAGTATAAATGTTATAAACTACATAATATATCAAAATAATATAATTTTTTGTCTTCTGATATCAGACAGGACAAAGATTAACTAAGAAAAGACATTGGTTTAGAAAAATTTTCCAGCTTTTTAAGCCAGGTGCTGGTGGCTCACGCTGTAATCCTAGCTACTCAGAAGGCTGAGATCTGAGGATTGCCAACCTGGTCAGGAAAGACCATGAGACTCTTGTCTCCAATAAACCACTAGGAAACCAGAAGTGATGCTGTAGCTCAAGCGGTTGAGTGCTTACCTTGAGCTGAAGAGCTGAGGGACAGTGCCCAGGCCCAGAGTTCAAGCCCCACAACTGACAAAAAAAATTCAGCTTTTTAAATGAAAATAGGTCTCTGATAAAATGATTTTTAAATTGAAGTACCTCTCTGTCAATAATTTTTTACACTTGCATTTGAATGCATTCTTTTTTTTTTTTTTCAGTTATTGGGCTTGAACTCAGGGCCTGGGTGCTGTCTCTGAGCTCTTTCACTCAAGGCTAATGCTCTACCTTTTGAGCCACAGTGCCACTTCTGGTTTTCTGGTAGTTAATTGGAGATAAGGGTCTTGGACTGAGATTGGCTTTGAACTGAGATCCTCAGATCTCAGCCTCTTGAGTGGCTAGGATTACAGGTGTGAGCCACCAGCATCTGGCAGCTTTTCACTTTTTAAATGGAGATCACTATCTCCAACTATTCTCAGATCTCAGCCTCCTGAATAGCTAGGGTCATAGAAGTGAGTCACTGGCATCTGACTTCAATGTTACTTTTCAATGACACACACACACACACACACACACACACACACACACACACACACACACACAGAGAACGAATTCTATATTAAATTTGGCATGTAAGATTTTTTTTAAGCAAGGTTAGAACAAATGTTACTGAAATTTGGACTTTATGTAAAAAAGGTGAGAAGAAAATATTAAAGACATGTGTTTTTAAATAACAGCTTTTATAAATTGAACATGAAAATTAAAAGTGACTTAAAAGATGTGCAATGACTACGTTAACAAAATAAAATGCTTTGTCTTTTTTAAAGTAAGTTCTACATTTTACTTTTAGAAAGACAGTTGTCCTGGGTGAAAAGCCTTCTCCTGCCTCCACAGCCACTCCAGTGTCGTGGTGTGGAAGGAGGGAACTTTTGGCATTGCTACATGGGGTCTGAAGTATGGAACTTAGTGAGAAATGAGTGAACTTAATGAGCTCCTGGGAAGCTACATCTGGAAAAAAAATTGAGAAACCCACATTCCATCAGGCTTCAGAGTCAATAATTATAAGATTAAATCTAATTATATTCATACTTTGCCTCCTATATTCTACTTTTTCCAGACAGTTCCTATATTCACTTTTCTTTTTAATTTTACAGTGTTATTACAATCCAATATTATATCATGGTTCTTCATGTGAATGACGGTTAGTCCAATGCTTTCAATTTCCCTGAATCCATGGCATGGCCTAGGGGCTTGGTAAACAAAAGAGTTAGCAGTTGCCCTGTTCCTTCTGTAAACTCCATGAAGCTTGCATTTTTTTTTCAATGCACATAAGCTACCAGGATATGATTCTCAGTAATTTAGAACAATGTACTGCTGTCTGGAACTTCATACAGGACCAAAAGCCACAGGTGATATATGTATGTATTCAAAAATAAAACCAGAAATCTTAATCTCTACCACTCTGCCCAATGGTCCATTTTTTAAAATTTAATTTTATTGTCAAGGTGATATACAGAGGGATTACAATTACATAGGTAAGGTAGTGAGTTCATTTCTTGTTAAACATTGTTACTCCTTCCCTCATTTTGCCCCCAATTCCTGCTCCCCCACAAGTTGTAACGTAAATTTCCAATATGCTGTCTTGTGAGTATCACTGCTGCATGGGTTCACCCTTTGCAGTGGTAGATTTAAACTTCACTTGTGAGCTTATTTTTCAGGCTAAATTTGTCCATCTAACTGATTCTGTTTTTACTTTTCAGCCAAATGGATTCAATAATGCTGGCACATGGAAATCAAGATGAAAAAAATTCATTAAGGAATGGATGATAAATTACAAGATGTACTTTAAAAAGATGTGATATAGAGAAGCTTTATACTGCAAATCAACTTTGTATACAATTAGCAATTCTGCTATTATATAAATAATCTGATTATCTTCAGTAAGGTCATAGACATAGGAAGAACCATCTGGTATCTGTGTAGATTTAATGTTAAAAATTTCACATGATTCTAGTTGTCAATGTCAAAGGCAGGGAGTGTTGTCAGCTCAAATCAAATCCATCCTGCCCTATAATTTGGTTATGATCAGGGTTTCCATTATAATTCAATATCTTACTTGTTCACAATTAATTCCTATAAGAATTTGGATCTGTAAGAGAAATGCTTACAGAAAACTTCTCACAAAGTTTGGCAAAGAGATGGATGTCAACATTAGGAGTCATTTGGGCCTTAGAAAAATTAAACTTTCCAGATTCCTGTGATATTATTTATGACACAAAGAGATTGTAGAAAATGACTTCCAAGATACCTTTATGCTCCTTAAATTATCTGATTCTAAAAGAAGTTTGAGTTTGCTCTTTAGAAATATATTGTTATATGTATCTGTTAAGCTTATTGAAATAGATAGAACATATAAACAGTTTCAACTTAGTGCCACACATAGTTTTTATAAACTTTTTTTTAAGAAAGAAGGAGATTTATGGGTAATAGGTGAAATCATTATGTGTACAATTTATGTATTATAATTTGTTAAATTTTCTTTGCATGCATTTCAAAATCCGGGTGCACAAATTATCTATGTGAAGTAATGGTTACGGATGACAAAGACATGTTACTTAGCACTTTATATGTACAAAACACTTATAAAATAAAATAGTTGCTCAGAATCTTTTCTGTGGAATGTCTATATTCATTAACATTGATTTTGTCAGTTATAGTGATCACAATTTTTTATATTCTATGATATGCTGGTTAACTTATCTTTAACTGCTTAAGTTATAATTTTCATTTTTATTATATTTAATTATTAACTTATTTATTTTTAATAGTCCTGAGGTTTGAACTCATGATTTTGTACTTGTTTGGTTTGCTTCCTTGGCTGGTGTTCTACCACTTGAACCATATCTCCAGCCTCACTTTTTATTATTTATTTTGAGGATGGAGCTTAGCATACTTTTCTACCAGGCCATCTTTGAACCATGATTCTCCAGATCTCAGCCTCCTGAGTTGCTAGGATGCTAGGATTACAGGCATTCAGGTACAGTTTTTAGTATCATTAAAAATTATTTATTGTTATTATAAAGGTGATGTACAGAGGGATCACAATTATATGAGTCAGTTAATGAGTCCATTTCTTTTCATATAGTATCTCAGTCCTTCCCTCCCATCTCTACTCATGAATTGTATCATTCACTTTCTTTCTTATCTGGTGAACTCTACTGCTGCATTTTCAGTTTTTATTTTTAAAGAGATTTTTTTTTTTTTTGTCTGTTATAGGGCTTGAACTCTTGGCCTGGACGCTGTTCCTCAGCTCTTCAGCTCAAGGCTAGCTCAAGCCACAGCACCACTCCTGGTTTTCTGGTGGTTTATTGGAGATAAGAGTCTCACATACTTTCCTGCCCAGGCTGGCTTTGAACCGTGATTCTCAGATCTCAGCCTCCTGAGTAGCTAGGATTACAGGCATGAAACATTGGTGCCCGGCTAAAGAGATATTTTTAAGTGAAAGAATTGCAAAATCAGCAATCACATGAGAAATTAGAATTATTATTAACATTGTGGAATTGAACCTATAAACTATTTTTTTGGGGGGGTCCAGTAGTGGGGCCTGAACTCTGGGCCTGGGCGCTGTCCCTCAGCTCTTCAGCTCAAGGCTAGCATTCTACCACTTGAGCCACAGCGCCACTTCTGGCTTTTTTCTTTTTGCTTATGTGGTGCTGAGGAATCGAACCCAGGGCCTCAGGCATGCAAGTCAAGTGCTCTACCACTGAGCCACCTTCCCAGCCCCCTATAAACTATTTTATGGACACATAACTATTTTTTGAAGGGGGACTTGCTGAGGAAGGTTTTAAGCAGCTGTGGGAAACTGACAGACCAGGGAGATCAAAAGATGATCTTACAATTTGCAAGTGTTGACAAATTCAAAGAACTATTCTGATAATTTCATGCATCTGTGTCTCATAGAATCTGGTCCACAAAGAGTTAAACACAAAGTACTTATCAAAATACAGTGATGTATAATTGTCTTATGGAGAAAGAGCCAGAAAAAACAATTAATAATAATTTGATATTCATTAATTCATGCTTGATGAGAAGCAGTGATAATTGAGCCATATGTTTTATTGTTCTTTTATTACATGCTATCAAAGTGACTCAAAAGAAATAATTTTCTTCAAGTTAAAATGCACTGCAGAAAAGGGTGGATGAAATAGCAGCCCTCCCTTTTCTATAAAGACTATTAGCATCTCAATGCTTCTGTAGTAATTAAAAATTATGGAAATGTCATTTTTTAAAGTATAAAAACCTCAAGGAAACACAGTTCTCACTCTTCTATAGTTGTTTAATGGATGTTTCCTTGTATAATGTTGCATTAAATGCAGCTGTAAAAATGGAATAAATATGGAATGAGAGAGAAAGGTTTCTGATTCAAGACCACTTCATTATGTCTGAATTTATTCCCACTATCAGCATGACAGATTCCAATAACAATTTGTTGGAAGATATCAATTCTTTGAGCCAATTAATTCTATCATGACTGGCATAGATTTCCTGGATATAATTACCTAAATCTAAGAATATGGTATCCTGAATTATCTTACTAATTAAAAGATATATTTTTAAGAGCAATAATGGTGCCATCATGACAATACCTTTTTAGAGAGCAAAATAAATATAATAATTTCAGAAATAGAATTTGTTAAAATAGTACTTATTTATTTCTTGGTGATACTGAGGTTTGAATTCATTTGCACCATACACCCAGCCTTTTTTGCTTTAGGGTTTTTGTTTTGTTTGTTTTGTTATGTTTTGTTTTTAGATAGGGTCTTGCACTTTTGTCAAGGGCTGGCCTGGGACCACCATCCTGCCTCCACCTCCTCCTGGGTAGTTAGAATTACAAGTGTGCACTCTTACATCCAGCCATCCAGTTCACTTTATGTGGTGCTAAGGAATTGAACCCAGGGCCTCAGGTATGCAAGGCAAGCGCTCTACCACTGAGCCACCTTCCCAGCCCCAGTTCACTTTATGAACAAGGATCACACTAACATTATTTTTCTATCTGTCAATAAAGTAACTGGGATCATAGGCATGTACTCCCACACCTAGGTCTAGAATGCACTTTTAATATAAGGCCAAGAAGCAAGAATTTATTCAAGAAGTATCCTGTGCATCCCTAGATATTTGTTTGCAATCATTTAGCTCATTGGATATGAATGTTGAGATGGCCTGACCGTCACTGCCAGTTGCTCCCTGTCTTCTTTGGCATGCTGAAAAATCATGTTTGAAAAAAAATCCTGCTCAGCATGTTCAGAGCTCTGTGAAAACAGGTGATTGATCTGCGGCATTGGCAGCTAACAATGATACGGTCTTTTGTTTGTGTATTTGTACTGTAGAATTGTTGTTTGGCACAGTGAAAATTAACTTTTCAGCCTATTCTATAATAGTCAGCATTTAGAGTCACCATACATGTCCTCACTAACTTCGATACTTGGATGGGCTCATTTTCTTCTGTTTAAACCCTGGGGTTTAGAATATTGGCTCTACAATGTTGCCACCAGCTCAAACATAGTATTGAATCTATTCTTATCTGTTCATATTTTTATATGGTTTTTTTCTAGATACCTAAAGTCACACCATTTTTATTTTATTTTATTTTACTTTATTGTCATGGGGCTTGAACTCTGGGCCTGGGCGCTGCCCCTGAGCTCTTCTGCTCAAGGCTAGTACTCTACTACCACTTGAGCCACAGCTGCACTCCTGGTTTTCTTGTAGTTAATTGGTGATAAGAATGTCACAGACTTTCCTGCCTGGGCTGACTTTGTACGGCGATCCTCAGATCTTAACCTTCTGATTAGTTAGGATTACAGGGATGAGCTACCGGTGCCTGGCCTAAAACCACCAAACGTGTTATGTGTAAGAATTTCACTTGACATTAACCCAGCTCAAATGTTGGTGCAAGGTAGAAAGTCAGCCCATGCCGATAATCCCTGCATTCAGGAAGACAAGACAGGGTTGAGAGTGTGAGTTCAGCCTGGGGGTCCATAGAGAGAATTTATCTCAAAACCCCATAGGGGAAAAAAGAAGAAGAAAATAAAATTGATGGGCAGCATTTTGACCCCCCCCTTTTTTTTTAAATTGGATCTGCCATTTGTGAAGTACTGCTTCTGAAAGATGAAATGAATGAGGTAGGTAATGAGTTTAGTTTTTTCATTATGAGAGGGAAGTAAACATCTTAGCAATACCATCCATAAAGGACTTTTTAACTCCATTGTCCTTGTGTTCTCTTTGATGTAAATATCTAATCCATACATTTAAATATCCACTTCCTAGTCACTGTATAAACAAATTCTTGGTTTATAACCAACCATCAATCATTCTATTATGAAACATTTTTGGAGGGAACTTGCCATTTTCTAAGTCCTCATGATGAACAAAACAGCTAAAGCTCTTGCCCACTCACACAGACCTTAAATTAAGTTCAGAGCATTTGGAAAACAGAACACAACATAGTCATTCTGACATTATGAAGGTTCATACAGGAAATGAAACAGAGTTACTCTGTGTGATCTGAGTAGTTTTTTTTTTTTTTTTTTTGTCGGTCGTGGGGCTTGAACTCTGGACCTGGGCACTGTCTTTCAGCTCTTCAGCTCAAGGCGAGCGCTCTACCACTTGAGCTACAGCGCCACTTCCCTGAGTAGTTTTAAAAATAGTGTAGTGTCTGGGCTGGGAAGGTGGCTCACTGGTAGAGCGCTTGCCTTGCATGCCTGAGGCCTTGGGTTTGATTCCTCAGCACCACATAAGCAAAAAGAAAAAAGCCAGAAGTGGTGCTGTGGCTCAATTGGTAGAGCACTAGCCTTGAGCTGAAGAGCTGAGGGACAGTGCCCTGACCCAGAGTTCAGGCCCCATGACCGGATCCCCCCCCCCCAAAAATAGTGTAGTATGATATAGAGAAAGTATTTTTTTTTTTTTTTTTGTCGGTCGTGGGGCTTGAACTCTGGGCCTGGGCGCTGTCCCTCAGCTCTTCAGCTCAAGGCGAGCACGCTACCACTTGAGCTACAGCACCACTTCCGGTTTTCTAGTGCTTTATTGGAGATAGGAGTCTCACGGTCTCTCCTGCCCGGGCTGGCTTTGAACCGCGATCCTCAGATCTCAGCCTCCTGAGTAGCTAGGATTACAGGCGTGAGCCACCAGCGCCCGGCTTTAGAGAAAGTATTTTAAATAGTATCCGAATAAACAGAAGGTCCTAGAATGGAAAAAGACTTCTAAGAGATGCTGTATTAAAACGGCTCTTGGTATGACGGTTTATGCTTATAATCCCAGCTATTCTGTAGGTAGAGGTTGGGAACATAGCAGTTTGAGGCTAGCCTAAAAGACCCTATCTCAATAAATATTCTGGGCACGTAATTCTAATCCCACCGGCTTGGGAGGCATAGATAGGAGGATCACTGTCTAAGGCTGGCCTTAGGCAAAATGTGTGAGACCTTGTCGGAAAAAAAGAAACAAAAAAAAGATGGGTGCATAGCTCAAGCACAGGGCACTTGATTGGCAAACATGTGGATTCAAGTTCAAAGTATAGCAAGCAAATAAATAAATAAATAAGGGTGCTGTCTTAGATTTGGTGGAAATTGAACTAGTTTTGAGTAAACCAGAATTGCTTCTTTTAAATATAATGAGTATAATTTAAGTATAATGAGATGAGAATGAAAATACTCGGAGGCAGAACAATCAAAAGACTACTAAGTTTCAAAGTTTCACCTATTCCTTTGTAAAACAATGTTCAGATTTTATTCCTTCTGCTTTATGCTCTCTGTTGAGTCCTGCTTAGGCCTGGACCCAAGGCTGAAGTCACTCATCTGGGCAAAGTAGGCCACAAGCTTATTCTTGGTGGACATGCTATTAGGTGGTCCCTTAATAGTTTTTCCTTGTGAATTTTACTTCCATTCCTAAGAGATAAAGGAAAGGTAAAGTGTCAAGGATTCTTGAGGCTTTTAATGGCCAACTGGACACATGCTTATATGTCTAGGCCCTAAGTCCAGTGAGACTTTGATGTGATTCAACAATAGAACCACTGCCAGGAGGCTGGACTTAGTGAAGAGATGGTGTGAAAGAAATAGACAAGAACTAAGCCATGGTAGTTTCATTGTGGATCATCAAAAACATACATCATTAATGAAGATTATATTAAATAAAATTTGTAGGAGGCTATTGGTTTGGTCTGAATTTGTCCCAAGAAACCAAGACAAAATGGAATTAGTCTTGCTAAAGTTGGTGGCCATAAGTGGAAACCAACTTGTGTATTTTTTTTTTTTTTTTGTCGGTCGTGGGACTTGAACTCTGGGCCTGGGCGCTGTCCTTCAGCTCTTCAGCTCAAGGCGAGCGCTCTACCACTTGAGCTACAGCGCCACTTCTGGTTTTCTGATGGTTTATTGGAGATAGGAGTCTCACAGTCTCTCCTGCCCGGGCTGGCTTTGAACCGCGATCCTCAGATCTCAGCCTCCTGGGTAGCTAGGATTACAGGCGTGAGCCACCAGCGCCCGGCCCAACTTGTGTATTTGACCTTCAAAAAAATCAGAAAAGAGAGACAACCACCAAATCTCCCAACAAGCCAGTTTTAGAGTTATGATAAGGAGATCCTTTTTTACAAAGATATTTCAAAGAAAGTAACCTCTGGGAAGAAACTGATTTGAAACAACCCATTTCACTTTCTGTTCCCTGTTTCTGCTTTCTCAGTCCTTTCTTACCATAAAACCACCCCCTTTGCTTGGCTCAGAGCAACAATGGGTCAATTTTCTAGAATAGGTGTTACCTAATACTATAAATAAGTTAAGATCTTCAGATTTATTGTAATTGTATCTTCTGACAATTGACATGTAGCTTAATTCACTTAGGCCTTTTGAGATTTGTGTTATTAAAATATTGTATACTAGTACTGATTTTATGAACAGGTTTAAATCCTTGAAACAATTACAGTCAAATAAGCTTTATAAAATATATTTTATGAAGTTTTCAGATTGTCTCAAAATAAACAAAGATCTAAATATAAAAATGCAAGTCTATTAAACTTCTAGAAGAAAGCAGGAGCAATTAACATGCCCTGAAGCTTGGTGAAAGTCTTCTTTCTACTGAAGAAAAAAAACAGTAAGTTGAACTTCAGTAAAAAAAAAAAAAAAAAAAAAAAAAAGCAAAACAAAAAACCACAAAAAAAACTTGTGTTAAAAAGAATAAAAGATAAGTCAGAGTCTACGAGAAAATATTTTCAAGACACTTGTTTTTAATATATACAAACTTTTTTTTGGGGGGGGGTCTGGTCGTGGGGCCTGAACTCTGGGCCTGGGCGCTGTCCCTCAGCTCTTCAGCTCAAGACTAGCGCTCTACCACTTGAACCACAGTGCCACTTCCGGGTTTTTTCTTTTTGCTTATGTGGTGCTGAGGAATCGAACCCAGGGCCTCATGCATGCAAGGCAAGCACTCTACCACTGAGCCACCTTCCCAGCTCCTAAAAACATTTTTTAACACTCGACAATAACAACAACCAATTAGACAATAGTTTGGAACAGATACCTCACCAAAGAAAATGTATAGATGGCAAATAGCCTATGAAAGCTACTCAACCATACTTCTCATTAAAAAATGAAAATTTCAACCATTATGAGAAACTACTACATGGAAAGAAGAAAATCTAGCTGGGTGCATGGTTCAAGTGAAGAACCACCTGCCAAGGAAGTGTAAGGCTCTGAATGGCTCAGAAGTCCTACCCTAGTGTCATGAGAGAAAGCAAGAGAGAAGGGAATAGGAGAAGAGAAAAGAAGAAGTATAAAGCCTACAACATTTAATGGTATGGTATATAGTGTATTTGCTTGCAAAATCTATTCAGCTTATTATAAACAAGCGTCTGTGTTTACCCTGATTTTCTTGGGTGTACTTAATGTCTTCTTTTCTGTTACAGGATCTCACATCACATTTAGACATCATGTCCTCTTAGCACTTCCTGCTTGTGACAGTTTCTTGGACTTTCATGGCTTTATTGACC
The DNA here is from genome assembly GCF_024711535.1 of Dipodomys merriami. Taxonomy (NCBI): domain Eukaryota; kingdom Metazoa; phylum Chordata; class Mammalia; order Rodentia; family Heteromyidae; genus Dipodomys; species Dipodomys merriami. The sequence continues at coordinate 34,657,245 of NW_027206179.1, read as the reverse complement.
TCTTCACTCCAAACTTTTTCTGATGTTTTTCTCATGAGTAGATTGGGATTATGTGTTTTGAGGAGGCAGACTATAGAGGAAAAATACCATTCTTAGACTCCCACAGAATTGAAGGTCTGTGCTAACCATATGATTTATTATTGTTGGTGTAATCTTAATTACCTGGGAGAGGCAGAGTTTGTCAGATTTCTCCATGGTAAAGTTACTCTTTTGTTCCCCTGCCTTTCCATTTTGTGTTCCTTGTGTGAAAGAGAATGCACAGTCCATAATGATGAATGGAGATTCACATTTCATCTCCTTAAGGGTGGAGTAGCTACTGAAATTGAAACAGCTTTTCTTCGATGTGAGGTTGTTGTATCTTCTCCATTTGAGAGCCTGGATGGACATTCCTTATATATTTTGCATTATAACTCATTACTTCATTATGTATTGTCTTGCTCAGATCAGGCCAGGTTCGATCACTGGTAACTCTTCCACATTCTCTGACATAGTCACATTGTCATGTGTGTTCTCACTGGGTATTTGGACACTTTCCTGGTTTTTTGGCACTATAAAATATTTTAAGCTCATATACATTCTGCCCTAGTCTGAGAGGAAAAACAACCCCTTTCTCTTTATAAATGGACTTATTTCAGGCACTTGTTATAATGACTTGATATCGTAACTTGACTAACTCTATGATCTTTGTGGATGAGTCCATTCTCCAAGGAAAAACATTGAATGGAAGGCTCCGGTAGAGTTTCTGAGAGACAATGATATCTCTTGTCCTTTGTTGTAAAGTTGCAGCTGGGTTTTCTAGCTCACTAGGCTCTCAGTAACTGGACTCCCAGTCTAGGAGCATCCAACATGGACTATACCACTAACTCTCTTCCTTAGCATGTGAGCCATTACATACAAGTGAGAATGTTACTCAGTGTTTTTGCTGTGGTATAATAGCCACTAGATTTCCAGCCAATAGTACTTATTTCCTCATTGTCCATTATAGCTTCAATTGGCCAGTGCCTTATGCTTTAGGCTTTTGTTTGATTATATCTGATTCCTAATACCACTTTCTGCATAAGTTAGGGCACAATAAATGTCTATATTGAAAAGCCTTTAAAACACAATAGTAGCTCAGACATGGTACGTGTTTTTCTTCTGTTTCTCAGAGCAGAACACAAGTTGATTCTGTCCACAAAATTGTCCAGAGCACAGTAGCTAAGTGCTTCCTGGTCAAAGTTGTCCCACTAGCTCCTTATCTGTGCCCCTGATTGAGAGAAGAGGATGAAAAAGATGTGGCAAAGCTTCCTTCCTTTCACTCACACCCACTGATCACTAACCAACTAACTTTCACCCAATTGGCCACAGCTAACTCCGAGGGAGGCTATGGAATGTAGCTACTAGTGATGTACCTGTTAAAGATAGATGTCCGAAGGGGAGGGGAATCCTGTGAGCCACAGCCCCTGACCTATCCCTATGATAGTTGACCAGTGAATGGGAGCCCAGGGCTTCCTATTATACCATGCTTTGTATACGAAGATATTGCAACTAAAGCTTCATTTTTAGGAGTGTTTCCCTGTTGAGCAAATGATTTTAGACCTGGGTGACCATTTGAGCATCATTCTGATCTGATGCCTCCAAATTTACAGGATCTATAAGTGAAGAATTTAGGGAGCAAGACTGACCAGTTCCATTTGATGATCAATTTGTCAGCAACAAAGCTAAGACTGAGACCTGGCTTGCTGAAGTCTCTTTCTTTCAAATGAATACAATAATCTAAAAATGATCTCACTAGAATGGAATACTGTGACAGATTAAGCTTTACATGCCTTTCTCTAATTTGGATAGTGCAGTATTTTATTAACTTTTAGAATTACACTGACACACTGCTAACTCCTACTTAACTTGTGGTTTGTATTGGTCTACATCAATTTTGCTTTGCTTTATATTTGAAAAATAAGTTTTGTCCTGGCTCACATTTGTATAGGTTACTTTTTTTGAGAGTTGCCTTTTGTTCTTTGCAGGTTTACTACTGAATTGTTCAAATTTATAATTCTTTTAGAGCCTCTTTAATATGAGATGCTGAATAACATCAAGCCATGTAACAAAATTAGAAAATGTACAGAATTTATAATGTGTGTTATCTACATTACATGCACCCACTTTACTTGATTTATATCATTATTGTAAAAACATATAACTAATTAGCATGTTTACTTCCCATGTCTCTTCCTATTTTGGCTATGTTTAGCGTTTACCATCTACATTTGTTCCCTTGTATTGTGCCTCCCATTTTTGCTTTTAGGTTTTCTTCATGAACAATCTCACCTTATATTTTGCAAGCACTTCTGAGAAGTGTGGGTCCAAGACCACTCTCACCTGATACCTCTGATTTCAGAGGAACTATGAAGGCCTTTCTTTTTCCTTCCTTCCTTCCTTCCTTCCTTTCTTCCTTCCTTCCTTCCTTCCTTCCTTCCTTCCTTCCTTCCTTCCTTCCTTCCTTCTTTCTTTCTTTCTTTCTTTCTTTCCTTCTTTCTTTCCTTCTTTCTTTCCTTCTTTCTTTCCTTCTTTCTTTCTTTCTTTCTTTCTTTCTTTCTTTCTTTCTTTCTTTCCTTCCTTCCTTCCTTCCTTCCTTCCTTCTTTCTTTCTTTCTTTCTTTCTTTCTTTCTTTCTTTCTTTCTTTCTTTCTTTCTTTCTTTCTTTCTTTCTTTCTTTCTTTCTTTCTTTCTTTCTGATGCAACCACAATATTGACTAAGATCACTGTAAAATTTTATAGTTCACTGAAGGAATTCATATAACTCAGAAAAGCAATTATACTCAGTTATGTTTTTTTGCTTTTCAGTCTATTTTTTGTGTCAGTCCTGGGGCTTGAACTCAGGGCCTGTGTGCTGAGCTTTTTCATTCCAGGCTAGCACTATACCACCTGAGCTACAGTTCCACTGATGGCTTTTTTTGCTTGTTAATGTGAGATAGTCTCATGTACTTTCCTCCTCCAAGTTGGCTTTATACTGTGATCTTCAAAGCTCAGCCTCCTGAGTAGCTACGATTACATGATTGCACATCAGAGCCTGCAGTGTCCTGCTACAGTCCTGCTACATGGTACACTATCAGCCAAGGGAAGAGGGCTGTGGGGCTATTTTCAGGAGATGCTAAATGCTGAGCTTGAGTTTTTGTTCCCCAGCACCTATTTTCCCAGTAGTGATACATGCATATACCTACTGAATATGGACAGCCAGGTAAGCCACTGAGCCTTAGTGTCCAGAGGTTTTACTGGGGTCCAGTTTAGAGACATGGCAGATCACTTGAATGGCTGGCCTTCATTTCCAGACTATCTAGAGGTAAAGCTGTTTCATTATAGTTCAAAGTCCCCACTATAAATCACACTGTTAGTATAGAGTAGGTGACATGGCCAAATATGTCATCAGGTGACATATTCCAAGGGCATACACGTTACTTCCCAGGAGTGTACAACAGAAACCTCCATCTCTATTAGAGTAGGGTTAATCCTTTTCAATATAATCTTCATGTCAAGCCTTGTAAATCCAGGGGTGCTCAGGTTTCAGTCTCTTAACTCACAACAGTGCTACTTTCAAGAAGGCAAGTTCAACTCTTGAAATGTAATTTTTAAAAATTCCATCTTTTGTTAGTACCTCTCAAAGAACTGTTGAGAGGATCCAAATACCACAGTCCACTTTTATTTAAGTCCTCTCTGCTCTTCTGCTTTCCTTTTCCTCAATTCTAGCCATATCCCCAAACTCTTAAATCCACATTGCTTTTCTTTCTGCTCTGGTCTCTCTAATCATGTTGTTCAGTAGACTGAATTTCAACACAAAATGATCCTTCCCCATTTTGAAATGTAAAAAGAGGTAGAAAATTAGTTCATCAACACAGGTTTTCTTTGATAGGCAAGCACATGAGGGAAAAAAAATCAAAGACTATGCCCCTACGAGTAATCATTGACACAATAATAACTTCCATTCCCTGGGTCTTAACTCTGTTCCAGGCACTGTGTTTTACATACATTTGTTTCAGGACCTCATATCTCACCTTTATTTCACAATCTGAGAATGTTTTCAACAGCAATGTTGAGGCAGCATTCAAAAGATATCATAGGATTTTCCTTATGTGCCTAATTCCATGACACTTCAATATGGAAATACAGAAGACATCCCATAGGAAGAAAACTTAAAATGTATAAACATGAACATAGTCTAGAAGATTTCTGATTTATTTATTTTTTTATTATCATGATTTTTGTTTTCTAATTCACTACTGAATGACTAACTTACAAAAGAAAGGGGGAACTTTAGATTTTCTATGAAATTTTAACAGACACAGACATCTAAAATGCAGACAGGTACATACATGCTTAACTCTTTCATAGAATACTGTGACCACTGGCATGTCTAATACATATGGAGATGTTTGGATCCATTGTGAAGTTTCCTTATACTTTCTTTACAGAAACTTTCTGCACTCTGTGCCTAGTAGTTCATTAACTGACTTATTAAACTGTTTATATGCATGATTCAGGCTGAAGGCAAATCTGAAGTAGTGTTTATTCTTTTAGCACGAAGAAGCAACACAACTTCTTTTCCTATTCTGTAACTCCTACCTTTCCCTACCTAATTCTGGTCTCAGGAGACTGATGTAATGGTAGTTACTATACTTACTTCACCACATTTACTAGTTATAGTTTTATATGTCTAGATATTTATAGCTATATAGTCCTATGCATTTTAATATATCCCCCAAGTCATCTATAATTCCGTAATCTCCTCAGATATCCATGTAATATTTGTAGTTCTCATAGGATGCCATAAATGTTCCGTTTCCATTTTAGCCTGTTCGAATTATGATTCAACCAATCTCTGTACTTTGTGTTTGGTTTTAATATGCTCGTCTCTATTTCAATGTACAGTGCCACAGTTTGGATTTGCAATGTTCCCTCAAGGCCGTTGGGTTAAAAGCATTGGCTTTTTCTTGACTTTATTGTGGCTTGGTGGAAACTAGTGATGGAAATGGACCTTGAGATGGGCCTGGTGGGACTAGAGATGGGCCTAGTGGGAGATCCTCTGGTTGGCGGAGGACAGCCCACTGCAGGAGATAGGATTCTTGCCCCTTCTTTTACCTGTTTTTTTTTTTCTAACTGGCAATGAGATGCGGGTTTTGCCCTTCCACATGTTCCCCACATGATGCACCACCACAGACCCAAAAGCAAAGGAACAACCTTGAAAAATGTAAGCCCCAATGGAACCTTCTGCATTTTTAAGTTCCTTGCTTTGGGTACTTTAAAAAAAAATAGGTTCTTCTGTTTTTCCCGTTTTGCAACTATGTTGTTGCTGTTGGATGAGGAGGAGCAAGAAGATGAACAGCAGAAAGAGTGGCGATGCTATTCATACAGAGATTTCTGCAGTCTGTATTCTCATTTGGTTTGGTTTTCTATAGGTTTGTCAGCCCCTGTATTTCTAATGTATTTAGATGGGATCGAATTCAAGTTTGTTGGTGACAGTGATTTGGGGTATGTTTACCAGAAGCTTATAATGACCATGTCTCATGTTGGAATGTTAGTAATTTATTAAGAATGGCAAAATTTGATGTTCTAAGTATACTTTTCCTTTTTTATGTTTTAGCCAGTATATGTCTAAGGAAAGATGTTCTATCTCATCCACAATTTGGAAACTCAGAATTTGAATAGAGGAAGCAGAATGAATGCTTTATGCTTTTAGTTTTCAAAATAAAAAGTAAAAGTTCTAATATTCTCCAAAGAGACCATACATTAAAGTGTTATCTTTAACTCATGGATTTAAATATTATTTAATGTTTCAACTGATGGCAGTTCATATTTTTGTTGATACTAGTATCATCCTATCTTTAAACAGTGAGAACATATTCAAATTCTTTTTGACAGAAATCCAACTAATTTTTGGTAAGAATTCCCATGGTCATCTTGTGCATTATCTCTTTGATCTCCAATCCATATTTTCTTTTTTTCCCCCAAAAGAATTATATTTCTTAGCTGGTGCAGTGGCTCAAGCCTGTAATCCAAATTACTTTGGAGGTAGAGATCAGAGGATCTGGGTTCAAGGTCAGCTCATCCCCAGTGACTCAGTGAGTACAAGTAAGGTCTCAGCCTAGGCCTGCCTGGGCATAAAGTAAGATTCTACCTCAAAATTAACCAGTGGCAAAAAGGCTGGAATCATGATTCAAGTGATAATCACCTACCTGTTAGGCAGGAGCCCCAGCAAGTAGCAAATCAATGCTCTGGGTTCAATCTCCAGTACCACCACTCCAATCACCAAAAAATAATAGAAAATGATGTTTAAAGACTAAAACTATTCAGCAGATTATTCATTATTACTGGGCTGGTTAACATCTCTAGGCTATTTCAGTAGTGAATGTTTAAAATACTTTTTTTCTTTATGTAAAAAGAATGAATTCACACTGGTATTCTAAGTTAATTTAGGACTCCAAGATTAACTCACGTATTTTGATGGATACCTTACACTAGTCATACATTCCTCACAGCCTCAAAATACCCCTACTGACACTAGTATCCACAAAGTGTTTCTGGTGATTTCTTCAACCCAAAAGCTTCTCCAGGGAAAATGATGGAATCTGAAAACTGGCAACGGCCAAGAGAGCGTTCTTTTTTTAAACAAAGGCTAATTACATAAGCTTAAGCATTTTTCTGTTATTTGAGATCTAGAGAAATATATTGAAATGCTGTATTAATGTGTTGGAAGTCCAGCTCAGGAGAATGGGCAAGTTTTTCCTCTGAAAATTAGCACCTGTAACACCACATGACCTCCAAGGATGTCTCTAGCTAATTCTTATCTATGTTGTACATTAACCAGAAGTCTGACACATTTGCAGAGGAGCTCTCTCTTAATGTGACAAGACTTACAATGAGTTGGTCTCCCTCCTTGAGAAAGGCACAGTAAGGGTCACACCATACCGATTATGCCATGACTCTGTCTGGGATCCCCAAACAGTTACCATAGTCACTTTGAAGTACTCAAGTAACAGATGGTAAATTTGAAAGAACAGCTTTTAAAAATTTAAAACGAGTCCAAATGTAAACCTCCTTCGCCTTCTCCATTCCTTTCTTTGCCAGATAAAAAGAGAGAGGGAGAGAGAAAAACATCACAACTATGATCTGAGCTGCTTATTTTTAAAGTATTACTTATCCTAAGTTTCAAAATCCATTTAATTCATATTAGATACTTTTTTAAAAATAAGCCAATGCCTCATTTTCCCCAACTTTTCCAAGCTGATGACCAGGATAGGGAAAGGAGAAGAAACTTCTAGAAGTTGGTGGCACAAACAACTGCAAGCACTGCCTAATTTATTCTTCCTAATCAACACAAGGCCTGTCCATGCATGTGAAAAGATTCTTAAAAGGTTTATAATTTTTAACGAGTTATACAAAGGGGTTTCTAATTCACCTTAATAAATTATGAATACAATGCATCTTAAGGTCTGGATGTAAACTTTTAAGATTATTTCTTTTTAACAGAAAAGTGTTTTATAAAACTTATTTTTCATAGATGACTAGTTTAAGACTAGTATAGCTTCCTTTCATTCTTGAAGCCTGGTAGCTAATTAACTAACATGATATATGGTGCACTGGAGGCTGACATTGACCAATTATGTTAAAAGACAGCATGTTGATTGTGGTATGGAGTTGTGGCACACTGTTCATTCAGTCTTTTAAAACAGATATTAAGCCCTACACTAGTAGTAGTGCTTGTGATCCTAGCTACTCAGGAGGCTGAGATGGTTCAAAGCCAGACTGGGCAGCAAAGCCTGTAAGACTCTTCTTGACTCCATTTAACCACTAAAAGGTGAAAAATGGAGCTGTGGCTCAAGTGGCAGAGTGCTAGCTAGTCCTGAGCACAAAAGCTCAGGAGCAATGCCCAGGCCCTAAGTTTAAGCCCCAGGACTGGCACAAAACAAATAACAACAAAAATTGATATTAAAGATGAAACTAATCTAACTAAATTACATGCATGTATGAGATACCATACACATTAAAATCAGACAGAAACAGGATATGTTGGGGAGCTGGCTCTTGAATTTGTTTTAAGAAGGGAGGTGAGGTTAGAGGAAGTGAGTTTGACTGGGGGATACTGTATGCATGTATAGAAAGGGGACAATGAAATCTTACTTGCACAACTAATATATACAATAAAAATATCCTTAACAAAAGTGTTTGGACTGGAAGCATGGCTCAAATGACAGATCACCAGCCACGAGCAAGAGAGCTGATTGAGCTGGGCACTGGTGTCTCAAGCCTGTCATCCTAGCTACTCAGGAGGCTGAGATCTGAGGATCATGAGTCAAAGCCAGTTGTGGCAGGAAAGTCCATGAGGCTCTTATCTCCAATTAGTCATCAGAAAACCAGAAGTGCTGTTATGGTTCAAGGGGTAGAGCACTTACCTTGAGCTGAAGAGCTGAGTTCAAGACCCACCACTGACAATAAAAGTGGGGGGGGACTGATTGAGTGTGGAAGACCTTGAGTTCAAGCCCCAGTACCAGGACATAAAACAAATAAATGAGCATAGACTTAATATCAAAATGATATTCAAGGTTCACACTTTGAGGCACCCGTACCCATATTCAAACATACAACTTTTGGAGAAGATAATAAAATAAATTGGATAATCCTCTCTTGGGGCAAATATTTTTATTTTTTTAAGTAGTTATACAAAGGAGTTGCATTCAATAGAGAAGTTTATGAACACAGTATGTCTTGATCAATGTCATCCTTTCTAACATTCTCACCCACCCCCTCCTACTCTACCCCTTCCTTCACTTTTCTTAATTTTTAGGTTATGTATTTAATTTTTGTCACTTAACAAAGCAACTTACGTATGCCATGCATCTTGATCTGTGTCATCCCTTCAATGTCTTCAACTCCCCTGGACCCACACCTTCTCTTATTTTTCTCAATTTTGTGGGATATACAAAGCATTCTTGCTTACAATCTATTCCTTTCTCCCATTCATTCTTCTGCCCATTTCCCTTTGACCCAACCCTTTCCCCTTGCAAGTACCCACTTCCTGGTACTTATTTTGTTGTGCTTTGACTTATTCTTTCTAAAGAATTATACTCTTGTGCTCTCCATTGAGTCTATAATACTTCAGTTAATTCATTTATAAACACTTGGATACTACCCAGTGTGTTTACTTATCGATTTATAGGCACATTCTCGGGTAATCCTCTTATGGAGCATGATCTGAAGGAAGGTATGGAATAGAAGTCTCAGCAGAGTCAGTGAGGACACTACTAGGACCAGGTAGAAGTGCTTATGAAGACAATCATTCTCCTTCCTCCTTTCCTGTCCTTCCACCTCTAAAAGAGAAGCAGAAAAGAAAAGTGCTGATGGTTGCTGCCTAAAGTTACAGCTTACAGATCTGAGTGCCAGAGAGGATAACAGGACAGACTTACTCTTCACCACCAAGTCTGCCCAACAAACCATCCAATCCTAAACTATTCCCAGTAATGGTGGGTTAGGAGCACTGAGCCATGAAAGAAGGTTTTATTTGGAGAGTATAGATATAAGAGGCTGAGCTGTAGCAACCACAAAACCTCTGAAGAAGAGGAAGAGAGAGAAAAGGAAAAGTTGCTCCAAGCAAGGTGGATCTAAAACAAAGTCAGGTAGTAAGATCAGATACAGTGATCCCACCTTATTCACGCTTTTACTTTTACATTAATGACTTCACAGTAATCATGTCCTGAAAATGTCCAAAGGAAAATTCTGGAGACAGGCAGTTTATAAGTGTGAAGTTGAACCATTCTGGGTAGTGTGGTGCGGTTGTATGGCATTTGCACTCTGTCCTGCTGGAGATGTGAATCACTCCTTTGTCAAACTTATCCATGTTGGACACCGTTCATGCCAATATACCCCTCAATAACGGTCTTGATGATCAGATCAACTGCCACAGTATTGCTGTTTGGGTTCAAGTGACCCTATTTTATTGAACACAAGTGTAATGATGTGGACAATTCGGACATGATGATGAAGAAAAGCCATAAAGTACTTCAAGTGAAATGTAAAAGCTCTCAAGTAAATGAGGAGAGAAAGAAAATGGTATGCTATAATGGCTAGGGTTCACAGTGCCAAAAGATACTTTATGTGAGGGGTCACACATATAGCTTGTTGTATATTGCTAAGCTTGTTTTACTGTATCTGTATTTTCTGTTAATTGCTTGCTATGCCTAACATATAAACTTAGCTTTATCATAGGTTTGTACATGAAGGAGAAAACATGATGGAACATAGGCCTTGTGAATAAGGACTTATTAATTGAACACTAAATAATCTTAGGTAAAATGAAAATAAAAGTACTATTTAAAAAGACTTTTGAGTATTTAGGTGTATACAAGATAAATAAATATATGTATGTATATGTATGAGTATTATTATAAGGAAGTAGGAAATCATGCCAAATTTTTAACAAACAAGTAATATAAGTAACTTGATTTCAAACAAGTATACATGCTACATATCCATATTAATATAAGTTTAGATAAGTATGTTATATATTTATGTACTATATGTGTATTACCCTGTACATATGTATATGTACACACACAGTGTTCACATACAAATGAGGTATTTCTATACATTGACAGTATGTTAAGCTACAAAGAAAGTCCTATAAAATTTTAACAAGTCAGATTTATTTATTTATTTATTCATTTATTTTTTTGCCAGTCATGGTGCCTGAGCTCTGGATCTGGGCACTGCCCCTTAGCTCTTCAGCTCAAGGCTAGTGCTCTACCACTTGAGCCACAACACCACTTCCAGCTTTTTCTGCTTATGTGGTGCTTAGGAATCGAACCCAGGGCCTCATGCATGCAAGGCAAGCACTCTACCACTAAGCCACCTTCTCAGCCCCATCAAGTCAGATTTATATAGATCACAATTTCTGATCAAAATACAAAGATTTAATCATTCAAGTTGATAATATAGTTATATACACCTATATGCAAATACAAGTAAGAATTGTATTCTTAAATTATGCCTAAATCAAAGACATATCATAGTGAATTTATAGCCACACAACTACAAAATCAGGAGATTACAAAATTTAAGCTAGAATCTTTAAAGATAAGCCTTAGCTTTAATTTAATTCAGAGGCAAGAAATATTTACCTAAAAAACTATTGTAGTTATTATACATTTAAGAATTGCCAGGGGCTGGGGAGTTGGCTCAGTGGTAGAGTGCTTGCCTTGCATGAATGAGGCCCTGAGTTCGACTATACAGCACCACATAAGCAGAAAAATTCTGGAAGTGGTGCTGTGGTTCAAGTGGTAGGGCGCTACCTTGAGCTACCTTGAGCTGAAGAGCTGAGGGACAGTGCCCAGGCCCAGAGTTCAGGCCCCACGACCGACAAAAAATAAAATAAAATAATAGTACACAAAGTTGATTTAAAAAAAAGAATTTCCCGTCAACTGTTCATATTATCCTAGTTGTCATATTCTGATTCTCCCTCCCTCCCTCTCAATCCCTTCTTCCTTCTTTTTCTGTTTCCATATATGTAAAATGTGATACTTTAACTGCTTTGCTTAAGATGATATCCTTCAGTACTACTCATTCTTCTAGAAATTAAAGTATTTATTTTTCATGGCTAAATAATATTTATGTTTATATAACACATTTTCTCAATCTATTCATCTCTTGATGGTTACATAGGTTGATTCTGTGTCATGGTTCTTATCAGTGGTGCCACAATAAGCACAGGTATATAGGTATCTTAAAGGGGCTTCTAATATGATTTTATTCTTTAAGACTTTAGTAATAATAGGCAGCTATTTTCAAAAAATTAGCAAAATGCTCATGCTCATTTACTTTAGATAAAACCGTTTTGATTTTGAAAAACAAACTTTCTGATTTGTTTTTGCAGTTTTATATTTTTAGATACTTCCCAAACTAATATTTGAACTATTCAGAGAATCCAAATGACTAGAAATGAAAAACAGTGTAGTTTTTGTGCGGTTTCTGTCATCTGCTCAGAAATAATCACTGAATGAAGAGCCATTGTACTGTCAAAAATGTTACAGCCACATTAGCAACTTTGTTGATCTTGGAGGCTTACTATTTTCTGATCTGTGCATGGTGATCTTTAAGGTTCCAGAAATATTTTCTTCTTCATGAATTGCACTTTGTTCTTGGCATCAAAGCCACTGCTTTTGCGTTCATGTATAGTTTTCATTCATAGGCCATCAAGACCAAAGCAGGATCCTCTGCTAGGTGCTGTCTATGGCCCCAATAGGAGTTCAGACTCTCAGGACAGACTGCTTCCCTGGGAATCTTGGCTTGGACACTTACTGGCTAGGTACCTTTGCTTAGATGAGCCTCTCTGTGACTCTGTTTTCTCATGTATAACTATTTCAAACAATGTATGTGAAGTGCTTAGAGTAATTCTAGGAGGACCAGAATTTTCTCAAGAAAAAACTGTAGAAAGTTTCTCTCTAATGGCAACTATAAATATATGAGCCATAAAACAAAACAACAAACACCAAGTGAATATCTATAGAGGAAACAATAGTAAGAATTAGAGCTGATTCCTTTTTGTTTTGGGACATCCCATGATGAATGTTTCCATTACATTCGTTTATGCCTCCTGGCTGTATAAAGAGAATCAACCAAACAAAATCATGTCACTTTCTTCTTTTTAATATGTTTTATATTGTAAAAATAGTGTACAGAGGGGTTACAGTTACATGAGTAAGGTAATGAGTACATTACCTTATCGAGCATTGTTACCTCCTCCTAATCATGTCAGTTTCTATTGAAGGTTTCTTTCAAGTCATAACAACATTTCTCCTTGGCAGTCCACATGCTGAACAAACAAACACACACACACACACACACACACACACACCATCATCATCATCATCCTTATTACACTATGTCTTGTGCTATAGCTAGTTTTTCAGGTGCTTCTTTCTCCAATTAAGTGTTATGGAAATGCTATCTTACTCATTTTCTTTCTTTCTTTCTTTCTTTCTTTCTTTCTTTCTTTCTTTCTTTCTTTCTTTCTTTCTTTCTTCCTTCCTTCCTTCCTTCCTTCCTTTCTCTCTTTCTCTTTTCTTTTCTTTCTTTTCTTTTCTTTTCCCCCAAGGGCCTGGGCACTGTCCCTGAGCTTCTTTTGGCTCAAGGCTAGCACTCTACCACTTGAACCACAGTGTCACTTCTGGCTTTTTCTGTTTATGTGGTACTGAGGAATCAAACTCAGGGCTTCATGCATGCTAGGCGAACAATCTACCACTAAGCCACATTCCCAGACCTCAGTTTCTAAAAATCATAGAAAATATGACCTGAATATAATAGATGTGTAATAAGTATTTATTAGGAAGGCACAAGTGCAGCTTGCCAAATAAACAGAAATATTATTGTTACTATTATTGTTACTATAAGCACTACCAAATGAGGCCTTTTAAGGTATAATTGCATTGGGAATTGCCATTCATTCAGGTAGTGGTATTGGGTGAGGTCAGAAAGGTACACCCAATACAGGGATTATTCTTACAAAATATGGCTTCTTGTCCTCCCGACTCTATATTATTGTCTTGTATTAAAATGCAACACATTAGATTATAGCAAGTGTTTTTCTAGTTTTATTTGTGTTAAGTAGAAAAGAATTAGTTTTTACAGAATCTAAAATATTGTTATCATATGATAAATGCTTATGGAAATAGATAATTAAGTTCTGATCTAAATTCTAGCTATACCTGGGTATTTATTTTTCAGATAGTTCCTTATCTATCTCTGTAGCTAAGGCTAGCCTGGAACTCATAATCTTCTTGCTGTAGCCTGAAAGTTCTGGGATTACAGGCAGGAGCCACCATGCTTGAATATTCATCTATTAAAGATATTTTCAATTGCTACTTCAAGGTAATAAAAATAAATTAAAAATCTTTAAAAATCATTTCAATTTTGTTTAAATGTAGTGATGTGTCTAAGTCCCTGTGGGACTACACGGACTATGGAACTGACAGTATTCCCTTTGTGCTACTTGGTTAACTAGGAATTTCTGTTAATAGGTATAAGTCACTCAGGCTCCATAGCCTGAATTAAGTTAGGGATCTTTGATCTCATTTTATAAATTAGGTATTTTTAAAAAATTCTTGTAGTAATTTGGTCTATGATCTTTAATTAATATGGTATAAGGAAAGCATAGATAATTAGAAATTGCTAAGAACCACCATCATTTTTGTTTGTTTGTTTGTTTTTTTGGTCATGGGGCTTGAATTCTGGGCCTGGGCACTGTTCCCGAGCTCTTCAGCTCAAGGCAAGCACTCTACCACTTAAGCCACAGCACCACTTGCAGTATTTTGGTGGTTAATTGGAGGTAAGAGTTTCACAGACTTTCCTTCCTAGGCTGGCTTTGAACCGTGATCCTCAGATCTCAGCCTCTTGAGTAAGTAGGATTACAGGCATGAGCCACCAGCTTCTGGCTACCACCACCATTGTTATGATCAAACTTGGGCAAGTAACTTAACTATCTCATTTGCAAAACTAGAACAGGCTTGCCTTGATTTCCTTGGGAAATCATATTCGTATATTTAACAAGAAATTATGTTGCCTATGCAATTCTGTTGTTGAGTTGATGATCAAGCTGCAGATTGATACCTTTACTAGCAGAGATGTCTATAGATAATACAAGTTATGATATGTTTATGCTATTCCCTAAACTTACTAGAATGGTCTCAGCCATAAGCATATTTTACCTAATTTTGAATGTGAGATATATGGATGTTATGCATTCTTAAAGCATAAAGTTTTTTTTAATGAGACATGTACTTTCATGTTCAGATCTTCTTTGAAAACTTCTGAAATCACTTTTTTCTTTCATTTGAAATAAAAATTAATTTGAGCAACCATGTATGTAATTTCTTTCAGAGGACACAGCCTAAAATTTGCATCAGAAAAAAGTAAGACTGCTTAATTAAAACCTTGACACCATCAACCTCTTTAATTATGTGTTAAAGAGACTGGCATCCTGTGGCTACCATGTTAAAGTCAGTGAGCATATTGAGGGTCTTTGTATGTGTACATACTGTTCTCTGAAGGGGGAAAATGAGGGCTTTAATAAAAAGGAATGATCTAAAATTTCTCTGAGCATGATTTATTTTAGGCTTTCAAAGCAGGAAGAAGACAAGTTGGTCTTTTAAAGGATAATACAGAAGAGTAATGTAAAACAGAATGTCTCTGTCTTTCTCTGTTTAAATTGCTACGTGTGCTTTTCTTTTAAAACAACAAAGATTTTTCTTTAAGCAATAATTGCTACTTCGAAAACAGTTCTAAAGCTTGACTTCTGTTTGCTGGGATGTGTTCCATAGACAACACTGGGTGAGTGGGGGAGGCGAGGGCTGTTTATTTCTCTTTCCTTAGTGTGCATAAATTTTGTAGCAAAACGACTGCTTTTCCTTACATCTTAATTCTTGTTGTCTTCACTATGTGTGCCTATCCCCAATTTCTATCACTAATGTGGAACCCAGCAGCTCTTTGTTCTCATTGTGTCTGTCCTCTTCCTTTCTTTGTGTTGCAGAGATACTGCTACCCGCATCTGCCACTGAGCATGCGGAGAAAAAAAATCCTTCAATAGATTCTTTACTTAGGACTTTCAGTAGTATGATTCCACTTCTCCAGGTTTTAGAAATAACCAACACATGGAAAAGACAGACTGGAACTTGGAAAGGTGATGGGAGACACAGGTGGTTCTGAGGGAGGTAGGCTAGAAAACTGGCAGTTGTCACACACATTTGTCTTATTTATGGACGTTCTCTCAAGCAAGTTAAATGAGAACACCCACTTTGTGTGCACACAGAAGCTAGCGATGCAGAATGACAACTGAGAAGATACAAGTGGTTAAGCACGAAGGCACAAAGCCAGATTCAAACCCAATAGATACAATGTGCTAGAGGTTCAGCAGAGAGGCAGAACATTGTCACAAAGATTGGTATGGTCAGTTCCTGAGAAAGGAACTTCCACTGATAGTGTATCATCTGGAGAACCGCCAAAATAGGCTTTTCTCATGATACAATGTCAGGCTTTTTTTTCTTTTTCTTTTTCTGGTTGGGCTAAACGAAGTGAACAGTAATTGAATGAAACTTGATTCACGTCCACTGTTTGTAAGTTCTGTTGTTGAAGTAGAAAGAAATATCGAGTCGGGCTCTGGTGGCTCTTGGCTGTAATCCTAGCTACTGAGGACTGTGGTTTGAAACCAGCCTGAGCAGGAAAGTCAGTGAGACTCTTATCTCCACTTCAGCACCAACCAAGCTGGAAGTGGAGCTCAAGTGGTAGAGCACTAGCCTTCAGTACAAAAGTCAGTGACAGCATCCAGGTCTTGAGTTCAAGCCCCAGTATCTACCCAAAGGAAAACAAAAATTGCCCACCATGGTTTCTAATTGGTTAGGAGGTAGCAGGGTTTGCAGATGAGTCTAGAAGAGTTTGGGTAGCTTTCTGAGGTTGATGGGTTTGTGTTCCAGCAAGTCTGATATGAACAGTTGGGGGATTATTTAACAGGTGAAGGGAACGCTATAAAATCTGGCTCCTATTTTTTTCCCTACAATGAGTTTTGCCTGTTCCATTTATTGCTGGTATACCCAGCTTCTAGAACCGTCTGGGGGCACACAGTAGGTTCCCAAAGATCTTTTTGTCTAAAAAGTGTCTGAAAAAAGCAACGTTTGCTTTTATGGTGACAAACTGGCGGGAATAGTTCCAAGCTGGCCATTTTAGAACAGCCTTAAGTGATCACTTTCCCCTTTGCTTGGTGACAAGGGATGCTCTTTCCTTTTCCCGGCCTCCGCCTTCCTCCTTCTCCCACCATCTTGTTTCGGTATTACCAAGCACTGCATTCATCGCAGGCTTGCAAAGCCTTTCTGCTCTGGGTGTCTAATTTTTGGCTCGTCCTCTTCGGTACTTTTCATGAAGAAATGCTGTGAAATCAAACGGGGCTTTTGAAAGGCGGCAAACCAGCAGCCAGAGATACAAGCCTTCGACCGCAGGCACCTGCGGGGGCATTTTTAGAACCCCGCCCTAGACTCCGAGTCCCGCCGAGGCGTCCCCGTGCTCTAGGGCGGCCGAGCCAGGAAATGCCAGTGGCGGGAAAGTTCCGGCCCGGTCCCACGAAGCACCTGGGGTTAGGTGGCCCCCCAGGGGGCAGGTCCGCGGTTCAGGCCCCGCCCCTTTGGGAGGAACCTCAGTCCCCGGCTGGTCCAGGGACCACCTGGCCCCGCCCCTAGTCCTCGCGCCCCGCCCCACCCCCGGGCCGGGACTAAAACCCGGAGCCACCACGGCGCCCAAGGGACTGGCGGGCCGCACTGAGCATGTGCGGCGCTGCTCGGCGGTGGCTGCCTCCGGCCGAGGCTGGGCCGGGGTGCTGATGCTGACACACCGCCCGGCCTCAGTCCCGGCGTGGTGGGCTCCGCGAGCTGTGGGGACGGCACCGGAGCCGTAGCCTCCTCGCGGCCCGAGGAGCCGGGGTGGCGGTCCTCCCTGCCCGCCCTCGCCGCCTTGCCGGGTGGCCGCGGCGCCCTCGGGGCCCACGATGATGGCGGAGCAGGTGAAATGCGCCTCGGCAGGGGGCGGCTCCGGCGCGGGCTCGGGGCCGGTGGTGAACGCGGAGCTGGAGGTGAAGAAGCTGCAGGAGCTGGTGCGCAAGCTGGAGAAGCAGAACGAGCAGCTGCGCAGCCGGGCGGCCAGCGCGGCCGCCGCCCCGCACCTGCTGCTGCTGCCGTCGCCGCCGCCGCCGCCGCCGCCCTCCGCGCCGCCCCCCGCCGGGGCCTGCAGCCCGCGGAGCCCGCGCAGCCCCCCGGCCGCGGCCACCGCCCCGGGGAGCCTGGGGCTGGGGCTGGCCCTGGGCTCCGGCGGCGGCGGCGGCGGCGGTGGCGGCGGCGGCGGCTCCAGCCCCACGTTCCCGGGGACCTACTGCCTGCCCAGCCCCGCGCCCTCGCTGCTCTGCAGCCTGGCGCAGCCCTCCGAGGCGCCCTTCGTCTACTTCAAGCCCGCGGCGGGCTTCTTCGGCCCGGGCAGCGGCGGGCCGGAGCCGGGGGGCGCGGGGACCCCGCCGGGGGAGGCCCTCGCGCCGCCCGCGCCGCCCCCCACGCTGCTGGACGAGGTGGAGCCGCTGGACCTCGAGAGCTTGGCCGCCTGGAGCGACGAGGACGACTACACTTGGTACTGACGAGTTCCACTCTAGTCCCGGGGACCCCGACCTTGGGGACCCCGAAACTGCTTGGGAAGAGCGTGTGTGTGTGTGTGTGTGTGTGTGTGTGTACCTCGCGGCCGCCTGTATCCTCTCCCCACCCCAAGTTCCGGATCACAGTGGCCTAGCAGGTGCCTTTTCACGGATGCAGAAGCCAGCTTTCTGATAACGCACATCGATCCCAGGCTGGATGGACTGGCCCCACCATCTGTCTGGAGATGGTTGTTCGGGTCCCCAGCTCCTCATTAGCATGAACTGCAAAATCCATGCCATCTTGTCCTGATGACCTATTCTGCTATTTCCCCCATTTCCCCCCCCCCCCGCCCCTCCATCCTTGTGTGTGTGGGGAGGGGGCATGGAGGTGGGGTTTAAGGACGGGAATTAGTAGCTTTTTTCAGCAATTTTTCTTTTTTCTTTCTTTCTTTTCTTTTCTTCCCCCCCCCACCCCGCCCCAAACGAATGTGGGATAGGATTGGCATCTGAAGCCACCTAGTGATGGATCTCTTCCTCAGAGAGAGATTCCAGTTTGCATTTGAAGTTGAGCATGCTCTGCTCTCCTTTGCTGGATTTTCACTGGTAATTTTTTTGCAGACACTGACTTGCTTTCCTAGATACGTTTGACCTCACGATCTTTCCCATCGGCGTTGGTGTGAGAAAAGACACACTTGTTAGAGAAGGCATTGGGGCGGGTTTGAAGGCACTTAAATAAATTAAAAAAAACCCAAGCACCCTAGGATCCAAGTAAGTTGTAGATTGAAAAATGCAATTAGAGAAACTTTATGTTTAGAAACTTGCAAAGTTGGTTAGCAGAAAACTTGTGACTGTCTGTATTGGTTCAGCTGTGTAGTTACCTTTGTCTGGTTTTTGTTTTGATTTGTTTTTTGGTGATTGATTAGGTTTTGGACATGAAGTTACCCAGTTCCTTGATTATGTGTTTTTCCCACCGATTGCTGGTGAGTAGGGGCCATTCATAGACTGACTTTTTTTTGGGTCTGTTGTGGGGCTTCAACTCTGGGCCTGGGTGCTGTTCCTGAGCTCTTCAGCTCAAGGCTAGTGCTCTACCACTTGAGCCATAGCACCACTTCTGGTTTTCTGGTGTTTAATTGGAGATCAGAACATTTCTGCCTTGGCTGGATTTGAACTGCAATCCTCAGATCTCCGTAGTTGAGTAGCTAGGATTATAGGTGTGAGCCACCGGTGCCCGGCTAGCCTGATTTTTTTTGCTTGGTTTTGTATGATTTCCTTGGTCACTAGACACATATACATACATACATACATACATACATACATACATACATACATACATACATACATACATACGTACATACATACAGTAGGATATAACCACATGAGTTGGAACCCAAGTTCCCAAGGGAGGGGAGTGGCACTCACCTCAACACAGTAGTGACTTGATGACTAAGTTGTCCTTTTATTTAGGTCCTTTCTTGTTTTCCCAAATTGGGCTTCCTCACTATGTCTGTCTTGTTGGGTGACTGCAAAGGAGGGAAACTAGAGATGGAGAGCCTTGTTGGTTTGCTATTGGAAATTCACTCTTAGGTGACGATTGGTAGTAAAGTACACTAGTTGGTTTGATTGAAAACTGTCCTCAGCTTTCCTAAGGCATGCCCACCATCCTTCTTTGTACTTCACTTTTATGAAGATGTGGACGTTAGGTGAAACAAATCAAGTAATCATCCTTCCTGGAACAGTTTGAAGCCATTCATTAGAGGCTAGACTTTAAAAGAAATTGTTTATTGTTTTGTTATTATTTTTGTGCATCTTTGGCTTTATTATTTTCAGCCTGAATTTGGAAAATAGTGCGAGGGTGGCTATTACATATAAGCCCAATGCTACTTTCAAATTGGAGAGATTTAGACCCTTCTTGGCCTTTTTAGATGATATACTTGAACAGTGTGAGGAAACTTGTTTTTTTCCATGTAGATACAGAGGAATAAACCCCAGCTTTGAAAAAACTCACTAAAAATTTTGTTGTCTTATTAGTTAATAAGTGTATTTGGCTTATAAGGTACATATATAATTTTAGTAGTTTCTTCTTTTGATTTCTACCGTGTTTAGTTATCCAACTGTTCCTAGGACTGTCATGTAGGCTTGTGGTTTGCCATTTTATTGGTTCAGGTAATACTGGCATTGCTAAAAAAGAGTCTGATTAGCACATTAGATTTTCAGATGGTTTTAAGTTATTCTAAATTAAAGTAGCTTCTGTTGATTTCATTCATCAAATATGTAGGTGAATAAATCAAAGCCTCAATACTTTATAGATACTTCTGTGGCCATATGGCACACTATTTATAGAGCATCTCCCTTAAACATAAGAATAGACCTCAGGTGGATAAACAAGGAGAGATCATTAATCTTGGTGAGATGCATGTGAAAATGTTAAGGTCACTTGATTTACAGAAAATTTGTGTATCATAACATTTTGTATCTTGTTTTTGTATTGCAATTTTGGCCTCTTGCAACACTTGACATTATGATGAAAAATATTTGCATATAAAGTATGTTTTAAAGTTAAAATTACTTGTTGCTCCGTGTGGTAATACACGTTTACTTAGGAGGCTGAGATTTGGAGAATCTTAGTTTCAGACCAGCCCAGGCAGAATTCTCTAGACTCC
Organism: Dipodomys merriami; assembly: GCF_024711535.1. Taxonomy (NCBI): domain Eukaryota; kingdom Metazoa; phylum Chordata; class Mammalia; order Rodentia; family Heteromyidae; genus Dipodomys; species Dipodomys merriami. The sequence continues at coordinate 34,636,408 of NW_027206179.1, read as the reverse complement.
ATTTCCAAAATGGGTAGCAAAAAGTAGAGCTAGCAGTATGACTCTAGTGGTAGATTGCCAGTCTAACAAGTATGAAGCACTGCTTCAAACCCTAGTACCTCCAGAAACAAAACAAAGGGTAACAAATACTTGTTAGTGTTTACAAAGCACTAAGAAGTTTCTTTATCATTGTAAAGTATCCAAATCGGTATTTTGTAATTTCACAAGAGTACTTTTCATTTCATTACCTGATAGATTTGTAGGATGACAACTTGTTTTCATTTCCTATGTACATTAAGAAACAACTAATGAGTGTATTGTGCCTGGTGATTTAAACTATATTTAAACTCATGAAGTATGTTATATGCATATATGAAAGTGTTGTAATGAAACCCCTTTGTGCAATTGGTATACACTAATGAAAAGGTAACTTAAAACTAGAAGTATGTATAAACTCACAAATACAACTCCTTTCTCTTGCTCCAATCCATTATTATGGCTCAGAATCAGTCCTATAAACATTCTGTAGATGCTCAAAACAAAGAACAAAAATCCCCTATAATTATATGTCATTATGCAGATAGATACATGGCAGGATTTTTACACTTACTTTAAAGCATTCAAACATATCTTGGATACCTTTGTAAATGTAGCTTCCTACATTTACACACTGTGTGATTACCTGTAATCACCAGAGTACAATTGAAGGACATCAGATTGGTGGGAAATGGAACCATCAGCTGCCTGCGAGACCTGGCTCAGCTGCTCAGTTCAACATGGAGAGACCTAAATGACTTATGTGAGATTCAGTAATTGTTTACTTAGAGTTTCAACTAAACTTTAGGTTGTGTGCACAGATTCACAAGTGTTATACCATTGACATTTTCTCACAAGCAGGGTTATGACAATCCAGTGGATTATAATTTAGTGCATTTACCAGCATTAAGAAAAATGAAGTGCAGCAAAATAAAAACTGATTAACTTGTTTCAATTCTACACATGTGTGTCCTAAGTAAATACATTTGTGTGTTACCGTCAAAGTGAGAAATGATCCAGTTTCTTTGTGTTGTTTGATGGAGTAATGGATTCAGAGAAACAGGTGAAAAGGGACAGCTCTTTGCAGATTGTGTAGCACCTTGGAAAGTCAAATCTTAGACACAAATCAAGAAGACAGACATTTTTTAATATAATAAAATGCCAAGAAATGGCCTGTCAATAGAAATACAGCATTTATAAGAGGGTTTATTTTAGTGTAGTGATAATTAATAGAATATTGAGACTGTGGAAATATGGCAGGAATTTCAAATGTGCCCAACTGGAAGGGGCAGGAAAATTATACAAGGGAAAATGTACACATTAAGGGAGATTTAATGAATGAGACGTTCATCTTCCTCGTTTAATACCAAGACCCCAGACAGCTGGCTAAAATCATTGCCAATTTTTCATCAAAGCTGGTGAACACCTTAAACTGTACATATGGCATGTCTAAATTAGCCCACCTAAACTGTTTCTTTTGCATAATTGATTTTCAGTGAAAAGACCAGAGGGTGCTTCACTTCCTGACAATGCTAATTGAAAAATGTTTAATGTTGTGCGAGAGCAAATGGAGATGACTGAAGTATATGAGATTCTTTTTTTTAGTGTGTGTATCAGTATGGGAGCTTGAATTCAGAGTCTGAGTTCTCTTGCCAGGCTTTTTGGCCGATTGGCTGGTGCTCTACCACTTGAATTGTGTCTTCAGTCCAGTATTTTGCTGGTTAGTTGGAGATGGAGTCTCAGGATGTCTTCAAATCTTGATCATCTAGATCTCAGCCTCCTAGTAGCTAGGATTATAGGTCGAGGCACCAACTCCCAGCCTTAGTTTTGTTCTCTCAGTTTTAACCTCGTGTGGTGGAGGTCCAGAATGTGAAATGTGTATATTAGAATGATAGTTTCTAAGCACCTACTTTTGGAAGGTATTGGAGACAAGTTGAAGGAAATTAGACTGTGACATTGCAGGCGGTAGTATTTCTAGTATTTGAAGAAATGTGATGAGGTCATTTGAGGCTTTCCAGATATTTTGACACCATTCAGCACACCATTAACGAAACTACTTAAGTGTAAGAGGAATTTGTTAGCCAAAGCAGGATCTTTGCATGTGATAGCAAGATAGGGTACTGTAAATGTCAGTGGCACTGTAACAAAAACAAATATGGTGATTCTGAGTTCTGCTTAGAAGGTTAGAATCATTTAAGGGTAGCATTCTTCTCCTTGCTTTTCTAATCTTGGAGGGATATTGTACTCAAGGGGTGCAAAGCTTACAGGATCTCCATAACTTTCCCCTTTTCTTTATTTAAGTCTAGTTCTAGGTCTCATGGTGGAAATAGTAGGCTCATATATGTGAACTTGTTCAGGAAAGTGAAGATGTAGTTGTCTTTTCTTCATTCCCAAACTTCACATCTCTTTTCCTTTCTCCTACTATCTTTCTATTTAATTAGAATGTTATTAGCTGAGCTGTGTGCATTGCCTTACTTATTTTGCCTCTGTTCCTCTCTTCCCTCTCTTTTACTTAAAAACATTCTTATAAAATTATTTCCCCACACACTGTAATGGAAACACAAACTTCATCAAGAAACTTATCTACATTTGATAATCTCTTCGATTTGTTTTTTAAAATTTCCTTTTTAGTCCTGTCCAGTCTAGAACTCTCAAGCCCAGTAGCCTATAGAGGCCCAGTGATACTATCATGAGAATCCATCTTGCCTATTTCTTGAATTTTTTATCATTGTATTTTGTTTGCATTAGGTGGTGCACAATTTCCTTGCTTCCACCAACCTTCACTTTCTGAGAAAGGGAACATTCATGAGATCTTGCAGATTTGAAAATATCTTTACCCTCATAGGAGATTCAGAGTTGGGAGAGGTATAAAAATGTTGTCCGTCATTCTTCCTTATATTCAAAGGCACTTTTCTATGTGTTGTATTTTTTTTTTTTTTATGTTCTAGCTACTATCTATCTAATAATCCACTGGGTAGCTAATCCTTTTTAGCGTTTTCTTTAGCTTTCTTTATCTGCTGTAAATATATCAAATTGTGTATTGTTATGTATAGATCTTTCTATTCATTGCTGTAGTGGGCATTTGTGGATGCTTTTACTATGGAGTCTGATGGTCTACCTTAACTCTTATTTTTTGCTTTAAGTCATTGTCTCTTATCTCCACCTCTCCCTCCTTCCCTCCTTTTTTCTTTTACTTGCCAGTACTGACACCAGTACTGGCATTAGAACTCAGGACTTCTCACTTGTTTACCTGGCACTTTCCCACTTGATCCATGCCTCCAGTCTAGCTTTTTCCTAGACTGGTAGAAGTGTGGAGTTTTCTGCCCAGGCTGGTCTTGAATGGAGATCCTCTGAATTTCTGCCTCATGAGCAGCTCAGATTGAACCTCCAATGAACATCTACATTTTTTTTCTTAAAGAAAAATTAGGTTCATTTTCTTCCATAATTTAATTTTCATATTTCTCTTTTCTCATTGCTAATCTGCATCATTATTTTGTTTTTGGGAGATTCCTTCAACTTGATATTCCAAATTTGTTTATTGATTCCTGTTTTTGTTACAATAGTTTTATTCTTCCGTAAGGAAGAGATTTTTTAATATGCCATTTTCTTCTGTGTGCACGTATCAGTTTCTCTTAGATAGTATCTATTCTAAGTTGTCTATTCCTTGTATTGTTTTTCTCTTTCATTCTAGTTTCTTTTGCTTTTATTTTTCTTTAATTTTGTGATGGTCCTGGGGCTAGAACTCAGGGTCTGGGCACTATCCTTGGGCTTTTTCTTTTTTGTTTTTCATTCAAGGTTAATGCTCTACCACTTGAGCTACACCGCTATTGTTGGAGCTAAGAGTCTCACAGACTTTCCTGTCTGGACTGCCTTTGAACCTTGATCCTCAACCTCCTGAGTAGCGAGGGTTTACATGCTTGAGCCACCAGCTCCTAGCTTAGTTTCTTTATTTTTAACCCTGGCATTTATGTTGATGCATCCAGTTACTCATGGCACTTAACGAAAGCTTTATTAAAGTACGCTCAGATGTACAATTGGATGGTCTTCGGCATGTGAATATGGCCAAGAAATTATCATAATGATGAAGACAGCTTACTTTGATGCTTAAGTTTTTTCTTTGAGGCTCTTTGCATTTCTTCCTTTCTAATTCTATCTACCGCCAATTTCGGCAGCTTCTGGTTTATTTTCTATCACTATGGATTAGTTGGCAGTTTCTATAGCTTTCTTTCAGTACAATCACATAGCATGCTCTCTTTTTTATTTGTTTTGAGTTGGCTTTTAAACTTTGTCTATGTTATCACATGAATCAGGAATTTGTTCCTTTTTATTGTGGGAACTATTAGATGGCCTGGATACAAGTGAACTGTGGTTTGCTGATCCACTCTTCTCTGGATGGCCATTGGGTTGTTTTCGATTTTGGGTTATAACAGGACTGCTGTGAACATTAACGTGAGTCTTTGTGCTACTACTCTTGTTTCTCTTGGGTAATCCTCATCACTCCAGTAACTGGAACAGATAGGAGGTGGGAGGCATGTTAAGTTTTTAAGGTGTTGCCAGACTGTTTTCTGAAGTAGTTATACCAGATTCCATGTCCACCAGCAGTGTGGATTTCAGTTGTTCTACATGCTTATCTGGCTCATGAGTAATTGCTTTGGTGAGGGTTTGCTTTTTGTGGTTGTTGTTTGATTTAATTTTAATTATTCTCATGGATGTATAGCAGTACTTCATTGTGGTTTGAATTTGCATCTTTTTTGTATCCTGTTTGCCACCAGTAGATCTTTGATGAAATTTCTTTTGAAATCTTTTGTTCATTTTTATTAGATTGCTTGTTACTGAGTACACACACACACACACACACACACACACACACACACACACACACACACACACACACACACACACACACACACACACACACACACACACACACACACACACACACACACACACACCACATAAAAGTTCTTTGCAAATATTTTCCCCAACGCATGTGTTGTCTTATTGCAGGAGTGTGTTTCAAACAGTAAAGATTTTTATTTTTGAGAGTGAAGTTTAGTGTACTAAGCTTTTAGTTTGAGAAATTGTATGTAAGCAGTATTTGCCAACCCAGGGACACAGACTTGCATCTGTGGTTTCTAACAAAAGGATTTTATAGTTTCAGGTTTTACAGTTTGGTTTGATATGTTTTGCATTAATCTTAGATACTGTGGGAAGTATGGGTGAAGGTTTACTTTCTTTTGTATGTGGATCCCTTTTTGTTCTAACATCATTTGTTCAAAAGACCACCTTTTCATTGAATTTCCCTCATATTGTATTAAAAGTTCTTATTCTAAGGATAGTTCTGTTTCTGGACCATTTTTCCCCCTTGATATATTTATCTTTAAGCTATACAAAGCTGTTGTATTACTATACCTTTGTCCTAAGTCTCAATCAGTTAGTGATGGCCATACAATGCATTGTTTTTAAACAGCTGTTTGCCTATGCTGAGAATTTCCCATTCCCATATAAATTTCAGAGACAGCTTCTACATAGAAAATATAAAACAATTCTCTTAGGATTTTTTTTCATTGGGATTCTATTAGTTACATAAATCAATGTAAGGAGAATTGATGCCATAAGAATATTTAGTTTCAGACCTACAAGTCTAGTATTTACATATTTTTTACTATCCCTTATTTTGTATTTTTTAGTGTACAAGTCATGCATATCTTTTGTCAAGTTTATCTTTTTTTTAAATTGTGAAAATACCATATAGAGGGGTTACCATTACATGGGCAAGATAATGAGTGCATTTCTTATCAAGCACTGTTGCCTCCTCCTTTGTTTCCCCTTCCCATCACTTCCCATTCCCCCCACCCCCCAAAGTTGTAAAGTTTGTTTTTTGACATAACAACTTGTACATCTCATTGTTGCAATGGGTCCACCTGTATCCCTAAATATTTAAACAATTTGTTTTTTCCCTTCCCCTCTACAAATCATACCAACATCAAATACAGTCATGCATATCTTTTGCCAAGTTTATCTTTAGGTGTCATGTGGTTGTTTTTTTTTAATGCCATTTTAAATGGAAAGTGAAATTTAAAAAGATCATTTTTTGTTGCAAATATGTGCAATACACAATCTCCCTACTTTAATCTGGTTCTATAGTATTGCTACTGAATGGATTCATTTTCATACCTTTTATTGTGGCATCATCTAGTTTTTTTTTTAAACATAGGTAACTCATCTTCTCTGCAGATGAATACAGGATAATTTTTCTCTATAGTCTGAATGTTCTTGTTTGTTGCCTGATTGCACTGGCTGGAGCCTCTGTAGGGTGCCGATGGAGATGATATCTTTGCTTTGTTCTACTATTAGAGGAAAAAATGTTCAATGTTTCATCATTGAGTGTACTTTCTTGTAACATCCTTAATCAGATATTTAATTGGACTGAGGACATTTCCTATGTTTCCAATTTACTAGGAATTTTTTAAAATCAGGAATTACTGTGCATTGTTTTTTCTTTGTTGAGATCATCATCATCATCATCATCATTATCATTATTATTTTGGTTTGTTTCTTTTGTTTTTCTTTCTCATTTTGGTTGGTACAGGAAGTTACCTTGACATTTGGATTTCTGAGATTAGTCCAACTTGGAAGTTATGAATTTTCCTCTTTGATATTATTGGACTCAACTTGCTAAAATATTTAGATTTTTGCATCTGTCCTTGAGTGAAATTGCTTTTAAAAATTTTTATTTTCTTTCCTATAATGTCAGTGTTATATGATCAGGATAAAAACAACATTATAGAATACCTTCCACTTTGTTTTTTTTGAAAAATATATGAAGAATTATATTTTCTTAAATTTGTATTAGAATTCAATAATAAACATTTCTGGCATGGACTTACCTTTGTGGATAGTGTTTTTACTTTTGAAATATTTTACTTTTAATCTGTTAAGATGGCTGCATTTAAAGTGAATTGTTCCTTTATCTTCATTTGAGACAAACTCTAGCTATGTGGTGCAGGCTGACCTTGAATTTAGTGATCCTTCTCCATCTGCCTCCTAAGCGCACGGTACTATCTCTGTAATGCTGTTAAATAGGAGAAAAAACTTGCCTACAAGCCCTCTAGATGATTTACTTGCTTTTATTTGCTAGGACTATATGCAGGGCTTCAGCCTGAACCAGTCTTGGAGAAAGGGGAACAGTGGAAGGTGTGATCTGTTAATAGCATCACTTGACAACTTGATAGAAATTCAAATTCTTTGGCCCATACCCCAAAGCCATTAAATCAGAAACCTGGGAGTGGAGTATAATCTAGCAATTAGTATTCGAAGCACCAGAGATTGGCAGGAATTATGCTACTTAGACTAGAAAGTGGTACGCTGTCTGTGCACACCAGGAGACTGTTAGCATGTGTCATGAAGTGGGGCCCATTAATTAATATTCTCTTAATAGAGATAGACTACATACTAAGGAAAGAATGATATATTACAATCACTGTAAATTGTTTCAAAGAGGTATTTATTTATTTATTTAATTTATGGAGTACTGGGGTTTGAGCCCAGGGCTTCACTGTTGTTAGTCAGGTACTCTACCATTTGAGCCACACTCCCAGCAGTTTTTGCTTTTTGAATGTGATCTCACTTTTTCCCTTGGTTGGCCTGGAATTTAATCCTCTTACATGTATACTTTCCGCATAACTGGGATGATATGCATGAGCCACTATTCTGCAATATACTTTAGAAATTCCCTCTGTAGCAAGAGTGTACAAACTATGTCCCTAGGGCAAATCAGGGCTGTTTCCTGCTTGTATGGCTGGAAAAAATGTTAAATATGAAAATGATGGGAACTTTGTTGTAATTTCATATGTTCTATAAATAAGATTTATAAGGACATAGCCAAGCATATGTAATAATTTTCATGTCATCCATGATGCTTTTGAGCTGGAACAGCAGAGTTGTGTTGCAACCAAGATTGTGTTCTGAAAACTAAAAGTATTTACTTGCTGGTCCCTTCATGAAAAAATGTGCCATTTCTGAGCTGTAAGAATTAAGGTACCAAAGAACAATGCATTCTCCTTCCTACTGTGAGTGGATAGGTAAAAGTCCTATAGAATTATAGTAAAAGTGTACATAATGAAGTGTGTTAGTGTAAGAATGTGTTCATTATATTTGTAGTAATCTTAAAGGTGTATTACTGTAATAAGATTTATAATTGGAATATGCTTAAGAAAAGAAAGATCAGCTGAGTGCCAGTGGCTCACGCCTGAAAAAATCCTAGCTACTCAGGAGTCTGAGATCTGAGGATCGTGGTTCAAAGCTAGCCTGGGCAGGAATGTCTGTGAGACTCTTATCTCCAATAAACCACTCAGAAAACCAGAAGTGGTTCAGTGGCTCAAGTGGTAGAGCTCTTGTCAAGAGCAGAGGGACAGCATTCAGGCCCAGAGTTCAAGCCCCATGACCAACAAAAACAAAAACAACAACAAAAAAGAAAGATCAATGACTAGATCCAGCAATTCCTGGGAAATAATCCTACCCTCTATACCCTTTCTTTCACTTTCTCTCTTTTGTAAAAGTTTTATTTTATTGTAAAGATGCTGTACAGAGGGGTTACAGTTACATGAGTAAGGCAATGAGTATATTTCCTGTCGAGCATTGTTACCTTCTCCTTTGTTTTTCCTCTACCATTCCCTTCCCTCCCCACCTCCCCAACTCCTCCCTCCTCCCACTGAAGTTGTAAAGTTCTTTTTCAATACAGTGTCTTATACATCTCATTATGAAATAACTGTTAAGCTTAAGTTAGCATTGTGTATCAGAGACAGAGAACTTCCATGGCTAGTTGCAGTGCCTCCTGGTGATTATTTTGAGTACTTCTCGTTTCTCTGACAAAGTAAAATGTTCTTAAAATGTATCTTTAAAGTTGGATCTTTGACTTTAATTTTTCAAAAGAAGCATCAACCCAAGTTAAGTGTAAATTAGAGATAGGAGAGATTTCATGTAAGGTTCTGAGCTTATTAGTATTTGGACAGATTTTCTTTAAATGCATGTAAGGCCATATCACATTTTCATCCGTTAGCCCAAGTTTGTGTATACAGTTCTGTTGCAAAAAAGAGATGAAGGGGTTCATTTTTAGACACTAGATCATAAGATCCTTAGGAGGCCTAGCCAGTAAGAAAAGCTCCTGTTCCCTGACTCTGAAACATAGTTTAGGGGAAATGGTTAGACATGTTTTTGAAGTAGTTCTCAGCAGGCTTTGGAAAGTAGCATGTTCTATTTGGGGAATATTTGCCTGTTAAAAACAACTTTTTGATACTTTGAAGTTTACAAATGCAAGTTCTTTTTCTATAGGAACTGTTAAATATATGTTTCCCTCAGAAGACCCGTATACTCTCTACCTATATTATACCTATAATGTAGATTTCCTTTTTTTAAGGTTGTATGTGGGCTCTTCAAAGACCTCATCAGAGAAATCCTTGAGTCCTTTGCAGTGGTGTAGACATGTCCTGGATAACCCGACTCCAGAGCTGGAAGCCGCCCGGCGTGCCCTGTGCTTCCGACTGGAGCAAGGTATTGTGAGCATTTACATTTACATTTACCAGCTCTTGCCACTCTGACTTGGCTTTTGTTGTTTTTAGTTTGTTTGAGACAGACACTGAAATTGAAAAAACAAACAAACAGCAAACCAGGAAACTTATTCCGAGGCACAGGTGTTGCATGCAATTTTTTTTCCTGCACACCAGTTTCTCAATATAACTGTATCTACCTTTGTGCTTGTTTTAGTGTGTATTGTAACATAGGAACTTCTTTTTTTTCTTTTCGAAAACATGCCGATAAATGAAAATTGTCAGTCTTCCATTTCCTGGAGTTACGAAACAGGTTGTATGCTGTATCCTAAAACAGAGAACTAGGATTCCATTGGAATCTGAATGCTAATCTTATCGGGCTCTTTCAGTGTTTAGTTAGTTGTGTAACTGGTGTTCCAACCTTCATAAACTAGGAAAGAATCTTTATAGTGTATATAACATTACTTAAGCTGCGGAGCCCAACAGAAATATAACTAATAGAGAGAAAAAAAAAGAGGAGGAGGAGAAGGAGGAGGAGGCAGTTATAAAAGTTATATTGTCTCTTAACCTTATGGCATCTGTTTCATTATCTAGTATCTTTTTCTGTTGCATAAAGCTCTTATATCCAGGTGACCTTGCAAGTACAGAGTCCTTCTCCCTTCCAGAGTAAAGACTCAGAGTCTTTGAGAGTAGGGTATAGGGAATCTTCATCAACAAGTTCAACGGCATGATTTATTTATTTTGGTTAGAGACCAGAACTTGAACTCAGAACCTGCTGCTTTAGCGTGTTGGCTAGCACTCTACCAACTGAGCCATGCTTCCAATCCCAAAAGCATGATTCTTATGTACACTGAAGCTTGAGAATGCTGCTTCTGAAGCTTGGCCTGGAATGGGCCATCTCGGGCTGCAGTTTTACCACCGCTGCTTTCATTGAGTTACATATACTTTCAAAAATGATTTTGAAAAAGCAGAGGAAAAACTTTTGTTCATTTGTCCAGTTATGACCCTTTTTATTGGCCAGAGCCTCAAGGAAAGACTAATTCATAAAAGGAATTCTGAGATCTTGGGGACATTTCTTGGCATGTTAGAGGTTTTTTTTTTTTGTCCTGTAAGTTGTTTAAATATTACAATACAGAGTTTAGAATTATGTGTGTGTGTGTGTGTGTGTGTGTGTGTGTGTGTGTGTGTGTGTGTATGTTAGAGGTTTTTTGTGCTGTAAGTTATTTAAATATAAATATTACAATACAAAATTTAGAATTATATATATATATATATATATATATATATATATATATATATATATATATATATATATATATATATATATGATTTGGTTGGGCACTGGTAACTCACATTTGTTATCCTAGCTCGTAGGCTGAGAGATGGAAGATCACTATTTGAGGCTAGCATGGGTAGAAATGTTTGCTAGACAACCCCACCCTCCCACCATCTCTAGGATGACCAGTGAAAAGCAGATCTATACGTCTGGCTCAAGTGAGCAAATTCAGAACTCTGAGTTCATACCCCAGTACTGCAAGAAACAAAGAAAAAAATTTTAAAAACTTAACGTTATTCCTTAACCAAATTTGTGTGTACACACACACACAGACACACACACACAGACACACACACAGACACACAGACACACACACAGACACACACAGACACACACAGACACAGACACACAGACACACACACACACACACACACACACACACACACACACACACACGCACGCACGCACCTTGCTTTTGCTGTAAGACTAAAAGATTTTGTTGTAAGGATCCGTAAATGATTTGGGCTGGGGATACAGTATACAGTGCTTCCTTGCCTAGCATGCCTGAGGCCCTGGCTTTGATGCCCAGCATAGTTGAGAAAAAGAGGCATATGGATTGTTTACTGCATAAAATTCTATTTTAGTGCTTATGCTTATGAAATGTCTATAGTTTTAAAAGTCTGAGCTTATGGGTATTAAGATAAAAATGAAAACATCAGATTCCTGCTCCTATTTTATTTCTCAGGTAAATTAGCAGAAGCCATTTGTTTTTATTTCTTCTTTCCACCTCCCCTCCGCTCTTGCTGGGAATTGAACCTAGGGCTTCGGGCATGCTCTGCCACTGTTCACTTGTTTATAAATTTCATTTCTTGTCTATTGGCTTCTGTTCCCAATTTAAACATTGTCCATTAACATTTGACTTCGATTTTGTAGGCTTAATCCTTTTAACACTTTGCTTGTATCTCGTCTCTGCATATCCTTCCATTGTGGCTTTATATAAATTTTAGAATGCATGAGTATCAACTATGTTAGAAACATTTATAAGGCTTGTGATATTTTATTATATTTCTTTTGTCATTAACATTTTTGGTTTTTACTTTATTCTAAAAAGACATCCTGTTGCTTATTTTGCTTCTGGCTATTAGTTTATTACCAGACTTTACCAGACTCACAAGTCCAGGGATTGGTCTTGTTTTTGTTCCTCCTGGCCACAGCCTCTGCTGTCTTACTCTCTTTAGAATTGGTCCTTTGCATCTTCCTCACAACTGTCATGATGGAATCTCCTTTTGCTTTATCCAGGGAGTTCCTCTGGCTTCTCTTCAATGTTCCTCTGATTCTTGATGCTGAGACTTCTGTTTCCTTATATTTCCTCCTTCATGGAACCCATTCTTCAATTCCAATTTAGAGTGAGTAGGAAGTGAAGGAATGTATGTAGAAGGTGAGCTTTGAGAAGTTGTATGTTTAGAAATGTATTTATTCTATCCTCCCTCTAACACTGGTTTGTTCTTTGGGCTAAGCCTAGAATTCTAGGTTAAAAAACATTTCCCACATTTTTTGTGGGTGGTGGTGGTGGTGGTAGAGGTGGTGGAGAGATGTTTCTTTACCTGTAAAGATACTTGCTAGAGTTTTTAGATTTTAACTGAAGAGTTTTAGAAGTAGTTTATTTAACAACATTAAAATGCTTAGAAAACCTTCTTGGTTTGGCCTTTTTCTTCTGCTTCTTAGATCTACATGTATGAGTTGGACATCTCTAACCTGAAAATGCAAATCCAGATTTCTCCAAACTCTGAAAAATTTCGAGAGCCAGTATAACATTATAAGTGGAGAAATCCCAAACCATGAAATTTTAGTTTATGCACAAAATTATTCAAAATATTGGTTAAATTATATTCAGGCTACTGACTGTAAGATACATATGAAACAAATGTATTTTGCATTTGGGTTTGGGTGCTATCCCCAAGACACCTCATTATGAAGATGAAAATATTCCAGAATTTGAAGAAAATCTGAAATGTGTACCATGTCAGGTTGTAAGCATTTCATATATGGTCTATTCAATCTATATTCCATTTGTGAAGTGCCCATCTTTAGACTTTCCTACTGCCTTCTACTCTGTCAGATAAAAGTAACAAAGCCCCATAGACTTCCATGGGTAGGATTAACTCACATGATTCCATAAATTGGAATAAGGATAATATAGAGATTTTGATAAGTCCATGTCATGAGGGTGGGATGTTAATCAAATAATGATCCAAAAGCTTATCTCAGTAATTCAAAACACTCAGTATGTGGCTCAGTTAATATGGGGCCAGGTAATAAAAGCTTATCTTGACGTAAGGTGCTCAAATACCCTTAACTATTGAATCAGGACAGGTCACATTTAAGGAGTGTAGTTTCACAAATAGCATAGACCTGCATAATTACTATCCTGGGTCATGTTTCTCTAGCATTCTCTCTTATTTCCTCCAGTATTGTCCAGGAAAGATGTGAACAGACAGTCTTCTTTCATTGAGCTTTTCTTTTATCTTTCTATAACTGCTCCCAATCTTGTTTCAGTGGTTATGAGGGAGGGTTTACTTCTATAGTTAGCCAGTGAAGAAGAAAGTTGTGGACTGACCCAGTGTGCTGATGCTGGCCTTTTCATTGGTAAAAACCACACAGATTGAACCAAGACACTAAAAAGCTTATCAAGTATTTGTCTCCTGGAAACTGTCCAGTCTCTCCTTGCTTGGCCTAAGATGCTATCCCTGTCAGCTCAAGTTTCCATTCATGAAGTGCTCTGTCAAATTTGGAACACAAAATTAAAACTTAGCTTATGGAGTTCATTTTAGGTAAGGTTTACAAAGGATTCCTTTCTCCCTGGAAAAATTAATTTGAAAGCAGAACTAAGATTTTTGTGCAGAGACAAGGTCTCCTGATATTTAGTAGTATTTCTGTGTGCTCAAAGTTGAAGACAGGTGCTCTTACTAAGGGTTTCTTCTATTTTATCACATTTGCTCTGCTCTTATATTCAGAATAGCCTCCATGCATTTGTTTTAGTATTGGCAGTGATCTAGTACAATAAGTTAGAAATAGCCAGGGATTGTATGTAGTTTCTGTCTGTTATATCCAGCAACCTGGATATAATGTGTTTGTCAGATCCTTAAACAATCTTTTGCTCTTACCTATTGTTGATTCTATATGTGTTATGTTTATTGTTCTACATTTTCATCTTATTTAGAAAGGTATATATAGCTGAGTAATGGTGGTTCATGGTCTGTATTCCTAGCTACTCAAGAGGCTGAGTTGTGAGGATTACCCTTTGAAGTGAATCCAGGCAGAAAAGCCAAACGTGGAGGTATAGCTCAAGTGGTAGAGTGGCATCCTTGGCCAAAAACTAAGCAGGAGCACAAAGCCCTGAGTTCAAGCCTCAATACCAGTACACACATGCCATGCACACACACACACACACACACACACACACACACACACACACACACACAAGGAATTTATTAAAATAATTAGCATGACAGTGTGTAATAGTTGTTGCAGCAAATTTGTAAGTGAACATATTATTTTGTTACCCATGCCTACTGAGAAACAAAGTAATGGAAGTTCTTCCAAAGAAGGTTGTGTGTGTGTGTGTGTGTGTGTGTGTGTGTGTGTGTGTGTGTGAGAGAGAGAGAGAGAGAGAGAGAGAGAGAGAGAGAGAGCACGTGCATGCATGTAAGTGTGTGTGCTAGGATTAAACCCTAGGCCTCCTGCATGCTCAGCATGTTTTCTACCACTGAGATCCACCCTCAAATCCCCAAAATAGTTTCATTCTGCTTTCATACTGACATGATGCTGATTAAATTTGACTGTATGAGAGTGAAATTGGTTTTATTGTTTATGCCTATTTTTGAGACTTCTAAAAAGTACAGCCAAATTTAAGTAAGAATTTCTAGATGCTTGTTTTCTGAAATATTGGGGTTTAATCAGAGATGATTAGGATGCTTAGTAGTGTAAAGTACTGAGTACTTATTAGCTGCAGCCATGGTGCTAAGGGTAAGTACTGAAGATTCAGAGGCAAACAAGACCAGCTTAGTGGCCAGGTGCCCGTGGCTCATGCCCATAATCCTAGCTACTCAGGAGGGTGAGATCTGAGAATCATGGTTCAAAGCCAGCCTGAGCGGGAAAGTCCCTGAAACTTTTCTCCAATAAACCACTGAGAAAACCAGAATTGGTGCTGTGGCTTAAGTGGTAGAGCACTACCATTCAGCTGAAGAGCTGAGGGACAGCACCCAGGCCCAGAGTTCAAGCCCTATAACTCACACACACACACAAAAAGCCCAGCTTAATGCCTCACTTTTGGAGTCTGTCCAATGCAAGGAACAGATGATAGTACCCATGCCTTTTGTTCTGTATTTTCCTCTGCCTCAAATCAGGGGTGTGATGCTAAGAGGAGACCTAACTAAGTTTGAGAGGTTTCCCATCTGGGTTTTGAAAGTTGGTGAGAGAACCAGCCCCATCACTGTGGGGTGATGGTAGAAGAGTTGTCATAGACCATAGGAACAGAACAAAGGCCTTGCAATAGGAAGAGAAGTCCAACATGAAAGAGACTAGCTGGGCATTGTGGTTGGGTGTGATGGGAACTGAAGAGGGACAGATCCTTACCTGGAAGACTTTGTAGACAGGCACTCTAGTGTACTGTCTGAGCCATACCCCTAGCCCTTTTTGCTTTTGTTATTTTTCTACTTGCGTCTCATATTTTCCCCTGTATGGCCTGGATGAAGAGCTTGAAATAGGGCCTCATGAATTTTTTGCTGCAACTGGCCTCAAACCATATCCTTCTTGACCTTGGCCTTTGAGTAGCTAGAATGACAGTTGTGAACCACTGTACTGAGCAAAAGATCAAATGTTTAACTTGGCTCCAAATTCTGAGAAAACTTTTGGAAAGTGGAAAAGGTGGGTAAAGGGAAAGAGATTTCTGCTTTAGACCTTTAGCTTTATTTTGATGTTCATTGGGGAGCAGATATTTTACTGATGTCATGAATGGATTTGTTTGGGACCATAAGATAGTTTTCTCTTGATCAAAACACTAAATTTGTATATTAACTTTCTACTGCCTTTGAAGATGAAGAGGCCAGAGGCCCTCTGGAATATAAAGGAAATATATTGTGCTCCAAACTTGAAGAAGAACATTTTAGTCCAAGAGACACTGGAAAGGAAGGATTTTTGGGAGTTTTGATCTCCTTGTTCTTCTATTGGGGAACTTCACAGAGCTTTCTGACAGTTGACTGGGTTTGGCTTTTCTACCAGAGTGAGAAGACTCTTGTAAGTGACCTTCTTTTTGGAATGAGCAGGACTCTCTTCCTTTCAGACAGGTGATTATTTAGCTAATTTTTTTCAGAGAATTAAACTCCATAGCATCTTTATTTATGTAATGATTGCAGTTTAGAACTTGTAGGATCTTCTGGGTGGTAGTTATGGCTTCCATTGTGGCCTTAGTCTGAACTGGAAACAGCTGACTAGTTTGCATAACAATGTCACATTGGTAGCCTGTCTAGGTCACTCTTTGTTTTCCTGTTCAATGATTACTTTCAT
This sequence comes from Dipodomys merriami, assembly GCF_024711535.1. NCBI lineage: Eukaryota > Metazoa > Chordata > Mammalia > Rodentia > Heteromyidae > Dipodomys > Dipodomys merriami. The sequence goes on along the minus strand of NW_027206179.1, from coordinate 34,620,004 downwards.
TAAAATCTCCTTACATATTCTGTGGCTATTCTCATTATCTTCAAATTTGATTTAAGTGAACAGGCCTAAGAGGAAAAGGGCTTCCACTAAATAGAATTTTTTCTTTTTGTTTATGGTACTAGGCTTTGAACTCAGGACCTCACACCAGCTGGGTAGGCACTCTACCTCTGGAGCTATACCTCCAGTCATGCATATATACTTATATGTATTTATATATATTTATATACTTAGATATTTATTTGCATATATACACGTGTATATGTGTATACACATACATGTTTGTATACACACACACACACACACACACACACACACACACACACACATTTAACTATCTCTACCTCCCAAGTAGCTAGGATGATAGCTAGTTACCACCACTCTTGGAAATACAAATATTAAACAGGAATTTTTTCTTTGCAGTACTGGGGATTGAACTCAGGACTTTGCACTTGCTAGCAAGTAGAGAAATTGTTACACATTCCTTTGAAGTGAAATTTCTATAAAGTTTGATACTTACCTCATTATGGAAGTCTGATGATCACTTGGAATTACAAGAGCATTCTGGTCTTGGGTAATACTGGATTCAATCTATGTGTGCTTTAGGCTAATGTCCTATCTTCAGTGTTGGTCAGTGATAATGAGAACAAAATGACCATCCACAGGAGCTCCCCTTCTGATCCTCATTTCTCAGGTGTACTTTTACTATCCATGTTGTTAGAGAGATCTTCCAGAAATACAGTAGTCAGAAATGCCAGCCAGGATAAGCTATGAGTAAGATCTGAAAAATAGAAAAGATCTTATTCTTTAATTGTGACACTTATCCAATGAGATTATAATAACTACTATGACCTAGGAAACACTTGACCTATTACATTTTAACATTAAATAAATGAAATAAATGGTATTAAGTAATAAGCCTTCCTAAACACAGTGAAATTTTGTAGCTGACATTGAGCAAGTGTTTATTAAATGTTACTTGTCATATTAGTTTTAGAACCTCTTAGTTCATTTAAACCAAATAAATATATTTTAAGCTTAATTGTAATGTTGAAAGGACCTTTCTTGAGTAGATTAGTGATTAAGTAATTGAACTTGTATTAGATGTTAATTAAGGGTGATATGAGAATCATGTTTTGTAGATGTCCACATTTTGAATACAACTAAAAGTTTAAATAACAAGTACTTACAGTGTCCTGGAGTCATAAGCCCTTATACATACATATTACAGTTATTTCTTTTAAATTGAATTTGTCATTACAGGTTGGATAAATGTGAACTGTAAAAAAAGATTTAAATTATCTTTCTAATAGGTTTTCTGTCTGTAATTTGAAGATTGAGAAACTTGGAATAACAACTATTTACCCTAGTAACTAAATGGTTCCTAACAGTACCCATTAGATCACTAACCCTTTCCTTGTATGGAATTGACCATTACATTACAGTTCAATCCTCTTTATTTTGTGTGTGTCAGAGAAAGAGCATCATGAGTATATGTTTACAAGTAGTGGTAGGACTTTCTAGACCCCATATGTTTGTCAAATCAGTCTTGGAGCACTATGGAGAAATTAATGCCACTCACGTTTAACCAGTAAAAAATAGTAGATCAGATAAGCAGCCGACCATATGTTACCACTCTAGGCTGCTTGTTCAGGCTGGAGCGAGCTCAATGGTGCTGACATATGGCGGCTTGCTTTTACCTCAGCCAGGGCAGTTTAGAAGAGTGAAACAGTTCAATACCATCTTCATTTTGGTTTCAAAATTCTTCTTAAGATTTGTCCAGATATTTGACTATGTCTGTACACCAAGTATGTGTGTAGGCTGTAGGTGCTCATGGTATAATATAAAGTCCTGTAGCACATTTCTACTGAAGAGAATTGTTATGGAAAGGAAGGTTTTTCTGTCTTGGTAGTTTGTGGGCATAGATGAAAATGCTGTGGTCTGGATCAAGCTTCCTGTTAATGGGAGAATAAAAAGTATTTCAAGAGCCAATGTCCTTTTTACCTTCACTAATTTTTGGCCATAGTTAGTATTCATGCAGACCATGTAATTGAATTCCTGTGTATGGTGTGAATTGAGGCCTGACAGCCTGTAGCATGAAGAAAGGAAAATGCAGAAGGATTGGAGGGCTGGTAACCTGGCCTTGCTTCCTTCTCCTTTCCAGAACTGTGGGTTACTGAACCTTATTATTTAAGAGTCAAGATAAGATTTGAACAAATTATCTATGTCGATAATAATAATAATGATGACATAGCATCTATAGCTTACTTTCTTTGATGTGGTTCTTGAACAAACAAGTAAGAACTGTTGACTATCCTGTTCGTACTGTTGAGTGTTTATGGTTCAGTGCTTTGTTTCCCTACATGTGGCTTACTGCATTTACTCTACCTGAGTGTTTTGCTTATGTATAGTTGAGGACTTTGTCTTGTCTTAATGAGCTTATCAGAGAAGTCTTCTAATTAATGTCTCAGTCATCAGTCCATATGGGGAATTACTTATTCCATCATCTATAGGGCTGTATCATCATAAAATAACATCTCTAATTCTGTCTTTCTTCTTCTCAAAGTCAGGACATTAACTGTATCTTAAGGAATGTACTGTTACAAGCATATGAATTTTACCCACCTTCCCAGCTCCTTTCTCACATGTACCCTGAGCATTGGCCTAAACATTTGTCAGTCCTTGACTCTACAGTGGTCTTTCCTGCCCCATACTTTCATATGTACTCTCTCTACCCGAGGTGGCATTTTGTCTCACAAGAGAGATTCCTGATCTTTAGCCACTAGTTTTGAGGCCCTGATTACAGGAAGTTGTGGGAACTCTAGAGAACATGCAGTATGGGAGATCTTCATAGTGGTTTAGTTTAAAACTTCTGGGAAAGAAAACCTTGGCAAGCAGGATGCATTTAATCAATGCATCAGAGTTGTTTGGGCCAACTCTGTGCTATTCTAAGGAATGGAATTAAAATTACATAACCCATGTCATCTCAATTTTTCTTATAGGCAGACCTTTTATAATGGATAGAACTTTGGAATAGGAATATAGGAAAATTTCACTGTTATTTAGATTTTTTTTTGCCTATTTTCTCCTTTGGCAAAATTCTCTTATTCTTCCTATAACATTTTGATCCTATTTGAGTCTCTCAAAACAACCTAATAAATTTACATGAAAATACAATGAAGGAGATAAAATATCCTCTATAAAAGTTCTTCAGGCCTTAGGTTATGGCTCAAAAGGTAGAACAGTGCCTAGCAAAGTTCAAACCCTAGTTCATCCCCCACCCCTTGTTCCTTACAAAAACTGGTTTCTGTTAAATTTTTTACAACTCTCCTTACATGGAGAAGAATGTTCGACAAGAAATGTACTCATTCTCTTACTGATGTAACTGTAACCTCTCTGTACAGCATCTTTACAGGAAAATAAAATTTAAAAAAAGAATAGGAGGATGCAATCCTTTCCGCTACTTTCCCTTCCCTTCCTCCACTGTACCCTGGGGCAGTAATAGAGAACCTTTGTTTTGTGGGCTTGCCTCTACAATAATTCTCCTCCCTCTTCTTAAAAGCCTCAGTGCTGAAGAACAATGTGGAACATTCTTTCTTGCAATAGACGTTAATTGTGTTCTTAGTTGGGATCTTGCTGTCACAGCCACAATAACTGTGTCATTGTGTGGGGAGGCTGGGTTACAGTAGAGGTTGTACAGAATAATGAATGCTGTTTACTCGTGATGTGTCGGTCCCTAGCATCTGTGGCCGAGAACACACAGTCACTGTAATTCGTCTGGCTAGTGATCAAACTGATATAAAATAACATCATCTGTAAGCAGGAGATACAGTCACAAAGAACTATTGACCTTTTTTTTTTAAAGAGAATTTTTAATGAGACCCATCTAATAATCAAGATGAGAGCAGCTGTATTGTGTGTGCTGCACGTTAACCCCTATTTTGGAGTGTATTTCAGGGTGAAGTTGACCTGTGTGGAGCTGAGAGAACAGGGAGCACACTTCTGTGCTCTGACCCAGAGCAGTAAGGCCTGCAGAAACACAGTAGACTACAGGTTGGATGTAAGGGACATACAGGGCTGTGTTAGTTGAGAACCACATTTCAGTAAATACCGGCCATGGAACTTGTGCATTTTGAGTGTTACAGTAAATAGTTTCCCTTCTTACTTCTTCACTTACATAGGAAAAGACCACACACACACACACACACACACACACACACACACACACACACACACACACACACACACACACACACACACACACACACACACACACACACACACACACACACACACACACACACACACACACACACACACACAGTTGTTGGAATGTAGTGGGACTTATTTAAGAATTCTTGCTGAAGTAAGAGGAAACATTGATCTTAAGTAATACTGATGGGAGTTTTCAAGGATCCTAGTTTGGAGGTGATTGTTCTTCAACAGCTCATTCGCATTTCTCATTAGAAGGGGTTTGGGAAGTGCATTTCAAATGCTCCTTTCTTCATGTTTTGTCAAATTTCCAGTAAATATAAACTAATGTATTGCTGTATTACTGTAACCCATTTTTTTCTTTTTTCTTTTGGTCTCTTAGTGTCCTACTTAATATGTATGTAACTGATTACTTTTTAGGAAATGTACAGTTTGTTTGCCCAATTGAGTTCTATGAAGAACCAGCAGATGATGTTTGGTGTAATTTCCTAAAAAATTTTTTTTTTTAATGATTTTGGAGGTCTTTTTCATGATCCTACCACTTAGAGTTAATAGGGAGATGATAGTTTTGTCTAGGGGAAATAAACCAATTAAGATAAGTGAGGTAATGTGAGAATTAGATCATCTTAGTCATTGTGAGTACAGTTTCTTAATGTTACTTTAAATACATCCATATCAAAATGGTATTAAGATATTAATGTATATAATCTAACTTAAGTTACATGTAACAGTATATATGCTTTTCAGAAAACTTGTATTTTTGAAAAAAATTTGGCTTGAAAACAAATGTACTTAAAAAAAGAGATGACCAATAGTTTATAACTGTTCTTATATTGTAGTGTAGAAATCTCTTCCCTAATTTGTAGACTATTTTTCCCTAAAAACTGTTTTAGACTCAAGGCCAGTTAAACAAAATAATCATTTTAAGTGTCTTCTGATATTAAATACAGTGAAAATAGACTGAAAACATTTAGGAATGTGAACATTAGGAATGTTCCATAATTTCTAAATGCTCCATAATTTCTAAAGACTATAAGGCTTTTAAAAAAAGTTTAATATTATTCTTTTTATATTAATAAAAACATACCTTTATTCAGAAGTAGAAAACATTTCTAATGTAGAAACTGAAAACAAAGTTTTATTTTCATGCAGGCCTACTGGCTTTCAAAGTGAGATTGATTTGATTTTTCTTAGTTGATGTGTAAATTGGTGCTCACGCACAAGTTGACTATTTTTATACATTTTTCCTTAGATAAATAGAAATCAGTTAAGATATTCTTATGAAAAGTACTTTTGGTTATCTCTCCCCTACCCCCACTTAAAAAATTTTAGTTTCTTCCTTTTCCCTTTCTGACAAAGCAACATCTGCTTCTGCATAGCTAACTACTGCTGTTTTCTGCTTCTGTGACAGCTAGCCGATGGCGGAGTCTCTTCTCTTCAACTGCCTCCCTGGCTTTCCCTTATAGTCCTGTTGCAAGACTCAGCCCTTATAGCAATGGCATTAATACTCCCAGCTTCTCTAAAACCTCAAATAAAGCAATACTAACACCTGAAAAAACAGGTAATATTTCAATGTCTTGACCAGTTGCTTGCTTTGCAATTCAATCACTAAATACAACTCTGACTTCCATCCTTCACTAGAAAGCTTGAGGGTAATCTTATTATAATGGAGAGTTTTTTGCTGCACACTTAGTTTTGATACAAAAAGGATGTGTATTCTCCTACCACTGAATTGCTTGCTCTCTGATGTGTGTGGTAGTCTGTCTGTCTTCCCTTTTGCAAATGCACACCAACGTAGTTGCATGTTTTCAAATGCCTTAAGTGCTTGCATGACTAAATGTCAAATATAATTAGACAAGTTTTTTTTTAAATGTTCGAGATCATAAGCCTTTTTGTTTTTATGTAATTATTTTTTTTCTGGTAGATTTTTTTGAAAGTTAGAGCTCTGTAGGAAGAATAGATATAGTAGGTTTTTTATTTTTTATAAGCTGAGGGTCTCACCATCTCTTTATGTGTCTTAGCACTGGTATCATTCCATTCCTATAATTTTCTTCCACTTGAGTATTTTGTTATTTATTCTCTTATCTAAAGCCATTGCTGCTTTATATTCACTTTCATTGATTATGAGGGTTTTGTATGTATTTTTGTGTATTATATGCCTAGTATGTGATATTATCCATTTATGGCACTCCTATGTCTACTCATTAAAGAGTAGACCACATTAAATTTAAGGTTTAAAACATACAACCAAGGCTGGGAAGGTGGCTCAGTGGTAGAGTGCTTGCCTTGCAAGCATGAGGCCCTGGGTTTGATTCCTCAGCACCACATAAGCAGAAAAAGCCAGAAGTGGTGCTGAAGTTTAAGTGGTAGAGTACTAGCCTTGAGCTGAAGAGCTGAGGGACAGCACCCAGGCCCAGAGTTCAGGCCCCACGACTGACCAAAAAAACAAACATTTAACCAGAGAAAAATATGCCTCATTACTAAATAAAAATGTACACAAATGTACTTTCATGCCTTACCATTTATGTAGTTAGTGTTTTTTTCTTAGTGATATAAAACACCTAACTGGTCTGGGCATGTGGCTGAGTGGTAGAGTGCTTGTCCAACATGCTTGAGGTCCTAGCTTTAATCTCAACATCATAAGGAAAAAAAAGAAAATTCATGTAAATATCCTTTAAACATTAAAAAACTTAACTGTCTTAAACACAATTTAGGGAGAGGGTAAATTCTGAAAATTTAAGAAAACAGTAAATAAATTTTTTGTACATATGAATTATGAACATGTGAAGGTATGCTTATTGTCTGACTTTAAGTGATGGTATATGTTGATAATTATTTTCTGAAGTTCTGTAAATAAGTAAAAGGTATTGCCCCTTCTTTTTGAGCTGTAGAACATCTACCCATTCTTTAAACTAAATGAGCTGCATATTTCCGTTGTGTTTTAGGTTACACTTCCCGAGGCTCCCCTCTCAGTCCCCAGTCCTCCATTGACAGTGAGCTGAGTACTTCAGAACTGGAGGATGACTCTATCTCCATGGGATATAAATTACAGGACCTCACCGATGTTCAGATCATGGCTCGTCTGCAAGAAGAAAGTACGTTGTGTCCCCACACAATGGGCAAATACTTTGATTATTTCTCTTGTTTTACTTAGTAGAACTGGATGAAGATGAGTTATATGTCTGTCATGTTTTTAAGAACATAAGATATTAGGCGCACTCATAAGACATGGGTGTTCTTTGGATACCATGTGTACTCTGGAGTATTTACCCAGGAACAGCAGATATTTTTGTTGACATAAAATCCTGTACCTGGATGTTTTAACAGCTTTGTTTGTAATGGTCCTAAACTGAGATTAGTTTAGGTGTCCTTCAGAATGAGAATGGTTAAATAAATTGTGGTGACAGTGAGGTACTACCCAGCAATAAAAAGAAACAAACTATTGAGATAGTATCTTAGATGGAGCTCCAGTGAATCATACTGAGAGTGAAGTAAAGAAGATTCCAAGTGATTGAATGTTGTATAATTCTACTCATATAACACTTGGAAATGAGAGAACTTTGTAAGTGGAAGACAGTTTAGTGGTTGGGAATTAGGGGTGGCACCTGGGGTCTGAGAAAGGAGAGGGAAGTGGCAATACAAGCAACACAAGGGATTCTTTTTTTGTGGTGTAACTGATATTTTCACTGTTGAGGGATCTGCAAATCTGTTAGTCATGAAATTTTAGTGCATGAGTAAACTTGGAAAATCTGAATAGAAAAGCAGATTATGTTTAGTGCTAACACCCTGGATATTATACTAGTCAGTAATTTTGCAAATTATTGAGGGGGGGAAGGGATGAAGCGCATATTGATATTTTCTAGCACTGAATGTGAGTTGTTTTAAGGAAAACGCAATTAAAATGTATTGATCTACATGTGGTGGTGAATATTTGTATTCCTAGCATATAAGAGGCAAGGACAGGAGGATTGAAAGTTTGATGAGATGAGACTAGTCTAGACTACAGAGTAAGACAGTCTTTTAAAATCAAAATTAAAACAAGACCAAAAATGCATTAATGCACCTGCAGATAAATGGTTGTTGAAGAGTAGAAAATGGGAAATGGGCAGTCATTCACTGGTTCTGCGATATAGTTACAAGTAATCTAGGTTTGTACTACATATCAGACATTATGTTACAAGAAGATGTAGATCACAAAACTGAGCCAAGCTTATTTTAGGGTTTTCTTTTCAGGCAAACTTACATAGAAATAGTCAGTTGTCATTTAAGCATACCAGGTTCTCAATTTTTGAATTATCGAAGCTACTGTGATACATGGTAACACTTATACAGGATTTAATAAGGTATACTTTGAGGTAGAAGGTTATTATTTTTGCTTTACTATTATCAATAAATTTAAGTGCTTGTTCTAAAAATATATGGCTAAAAGGTTGGATGTCAGTTTTAGAATTAAGTAGGCTCAAATAGACTACTTCTAGAAGAAAAGTTGTATGGGCAATCACTCAAGTAATGAAAAATTTGCAGTTCTGACTATTTATGGAGGGTTGCCATCTAGGATGGCCTAAAATATTAAAGCATCAGAACATTTTGAAACATACTATTAACAAAAATAAGAATGAAAGAGTTATCTTGTTAGAAAGTATTTCTATTTCATATTTTAAACTTTCCTTCTGACTTTGAAAGTGTAGAGAGCAGGCTGTCTTCTTACTTGGGCAGAAATTTGATTCATTCTCCTAATTCAGAGAAAATGAGTAATGATGGGTACTTCTTCCTAATCTCTGTTTTTTTAAATATCTCCAGATTTGAAAAGGGTTGATTTTGGAATATTCATAGGTATTGTTTGACAGTGTTGTGGCAGGTACATTCATCTTCATTGGAATGTAGGAAGTGTTTTTACAACATTGAATTCTCTAGTATTAGTTATCTTTTCAGGCAATAAATATATTCATTTTGGAGGATGGGTTTAATAAACTAAAAACCAAGATCTAGGAGTCCTACTTGAAAAATTTATTGGCGTACATGTTTATCAGATACTTGATTAACTATAATTCAATATTAGCTAGATCAACTTACAACACTATTTGTTGTTCTGTAGGTCTCAGGCAAGATTATGCTTCTACTTCAGCATCTGTCTCGAGACATAGTTCCAGTGTATCACTGAGTTCAGGAAAGAAAGGCACGTGTAGTGATCAAGAGTACGATCGATACAGTCTGGAGGATGAGGAAGAATTTGATCATTTGCCACCACCCCAGCCTCGTCTTCCAAGGTGTTCACCTTTCCAAAGAGGAATTCCCCACTCACAGACTTTCTCCAGCATTCGGGATTGTAGGAGGAACCCTAGTACTCAGTATTTTCCTTCAAACAATTACCAGCAACAACAGTATTATTCACCTCAGCCCCAGACTCCAGATCAGCAACCAAATAGGACCAATGGAGGTAGGTTGTGTTTTACAATCAATTAAAAAAATTGCTGATTCTCAAATTTATTAAGCTCATCTTCAGGACCGTAGCAGTGTTTGGTCTTATAAATTTATATCTGAAATTAACCGTTTCAGTTACATATCCTGAAATTATTTATTTATTTATTTTTATTTTTTTGGTCTGTTGTGGGGCTTGAACTCTGGGCTTGGGTACTATCCCTGCCGCTCTTCAGCTCAAGGTGAGTGCTCTACTGCTTGAGCCACAGCACCACTTCTGGTTTTCTAGTGGTTAATTGGAGATAAGAGTCTCATGGACTTTCCTGCCTGGGCTGGCTTTGAATCGTGATCCTCAGATCTCAGCCTCCTGAGTAGCTAGGAGTACAGGCATGAGCCACTGGTGCCCAGAATTATTATAACTTCAAGAAGAATGCCAAGATGTAACTAGTTCAGAAGGAGTTATAGGTATGAAACATCTTTGGGTTGTTGCTAGTTTTACTGTAGTATGGGGAAGGGTAGTAACGGGTTGTAAGCCAAAGGTATGAGTTGTATCCATCTTTACCTTTCATAAAACCACCAACCTTTTACTGCCTTTTCCTGGCTCACAGTGATGATCGATATGACAATGATGCCTTAGAAAGGATGCTGCTGTCACACATCCAGATTTAGGGAGAGTTTGGGTTGTTTTTCTGACTTCCTAATACCTAGAATTCAGATCTCTGTGGCAGAGGTTTATGGAAACTGTTACTTGCTATGATAACAGGGAATTTATCTGTGCTAAAGGCACCCTAGTAGAGTGGATTATTTATCATTCTCTTTCTTTTTTTATATCTTTATCATTTATTTTTCTCCAAAATCTATATAGCGAACAATTGTATAATATTCTAAAGCTGTTACAGTTTTATACCCTCAAAGAAAAAATCCCATAAACTAGAAGAGCAGCAAACAGCTTAAAAGTTTTTGTATTTAATTATAGCCTTCAATTATTATACCATACTGTTTCTTGAAGTTAGGCCTAGAAGTGCTCAAATGATATTTAAAAATATAGCCAAATGAAATACAAATTTTAGTAGCGATTAACTTTTTACCATGTTTTTTAGCTTTTTTCTTCATCTGTACTTTTATTCTCATGAGCCGAAAGTTTATTTGAAAGTATTTATAATAGGAATAATTGCAAATTTACAAATTGCAAATTTGAAAGCCTGCCAGATAGGGATTCTGACCTTTAGCTTATTAATGACAGTGCTGCATTACTGGGCGCTATTACTACCATGCTAGAATCGAGAATTGGGCTCTGGAGTTGTTTTCAGTCACCTGCTTTAAAACACCACAGTCTCGCCATCCGGCAGGTGCTAGCTCTGCATCTTGATTAGTATTGTCAGTGGGATTACTTTCTTCTATGCTCTTGTTTGTGGCACCTTAGAAAATTGATACCTGCTTTCATTAAATACTGTTTTGAAAAGGATTAAATTTCCCTTAAACCTGTGCTGTGATACACTTCACATGGACATGGAGAACTACTGCCATGCAGGGTCTGTTTGTGGGATTTTATTTTTCTTAGATGATTTGCTTTTTCCTTACAAATACAAAGGCAGATTTTTGGTTTTGACTAGCATAATACAAATGGCTCTGAGGTGCAGTTGACCCTGATTTCTAGTCTTTCTTGCCACTTGACCCTCTCATGTTGTAGTTTTGCAAGTATCATTAGCTTTAAGATGTGAAGAAGATAATACCTATCTCTTAGAAAACTAACTTTACACCACTCATCTGCTGTGTATTCTCCCAGCCTAAGTATGTTATAAGGAATAAATTAAACAATGAATGTTTCATTGCATGGGTAAGTGTTCTGAATAAAATTTGTCTTCCACTCCATCCACCCTTTAATTTTTTTTAAACATGTGGCTCGTATATATGAGCCATCATTTGTTAGAATATTATTTGAGTATTATTTGAACAAAATTGAGAAATAAGAATGGTAACTTTGAAATGAATCTATCAAACATTTTCCAAATTGCCTCAGTGATATAAATAGGAGAAAATAATGAATAACTCTTCCATCTATCTAAAAATACTCAAAAGTAATACAGAAATACATATGTGTATCTACTTCTTCTGTAGCTCCTATACTTGTTAGCTTCAAAAGAAACAGCTCTTAACAAGTTCTTGGTGTACTTAGGGGAACCATACCATTAAAAATAGTTTGCCAAATAGTAAACAATTTGTCAGCTATTAGGAATAACTAAATCTTGCCGATTCTTGACCAACCTTCCTGCATCTTTTCAAACATAGCAGTGGTGTTATGTGGTCACTAGCAGTTAAAGTATCTTCTGCATGAATTTTGTTGTGACTGTGATTGGCAGAGCAAGTAATTTGATGGATAACTAAATCTCATTTTTGGTTTCTGAAGATTCCCCCATCTGCTCTATGGAGTGCTGAGATCTGCTGCCTTTTGTTCATGAGCACATTCAATTGAGTTCTGTACTTGGTGTGTACTTTGAGCTTTCTGTTGCATCTCAGTGCTTGAAGATGAAATTACTATCTTAGGAAAATAGAACTAGGACATTGCTTCTCATTCCTTGAACTTTAAAGTGTGTGTGATTATTACTGATTCCATATTGTTTGACAAAGAGTGAACATAAAATCCAGTTGGTCTGCCACAACTTGAATATCACAGCTTAGTTCCAAGAGGCATAGTGGCCTAAATATTTATATGTGGATGGCTTTAGTTTTAGGAGCAGATGTTAGGATTAAAGCTTTGTGAAGTTGCTTTGGTATTTAAATAAATACATTTTATTTTAAAAGACTGTTGCATTATAGATTACTAGAGATGAGAGATATAACCCACAGTAATGTGTAAACCTTGACTGTTTTGTGGTTTAGGGGCAAAAAAACTTAATAAAACATTTGAAAATTTTGTGTTTAAGTGAGAATGTTGTTAGTTTGCTTCATGTGACAGAAGTGTTCTGATCCTATAATGTTTTCTTTTTTGTTTGTTTTTTTTTTGTCAGTTGTGGGACTTCAGGGCCTGGGCATTGTCCCTGAGCTTCTTTGTGCTCAAAGCTAGTACTCTGCCACCTGAGCTACTTCTAGTTTTTGAGTGGTTAATTGGAAATAAGAGTCTCATAGGGACTTTCCTGCCTGGGCTGGCTTTGACCTGTGATCCTCAGATCTCAGCCTCCTGAGTAGCTAGGATTACAGGCGGGAGCCACAGGCACCAGTCTCCTATAAGTTTTTCTATAGAATCTTATAATAATTTATGGTTAACGGATCAAATGTCTGCACTTTTGATTTTGTTTAACTAAAGCAAATAAATATGGCAAAATTAAATCAACTGTTAGACCTAAGAAGAAAACATGCAGGTATTAATGGCACTCTTTCCAATATTTTTTTATTTTATTTTTTATTGTTATTTATTTATTTATTTTTGGGTCCGGTCGTGGGGTCTGAACTCTGGGCTGGGGCCCTGTCGCTCAGCTCTTCAGCTCAAGGCTAGAGCTCTACCACTTGAGCCACAGCACCACTTCCGGCTTTTTTTTCCTGCTTATGTGGTGCTGAGGAATCGAATCCAGGGCCTCATGCGTGCAAGGCAAGTGCTCTACCACTGAGCCAACTTCCCAGCCCTCTTTCCAATATTTTTATGTATTTATAATCTTTTATAGTAGTTGGAAAACAATTAAAAATATAGAAATTCAATATTCTAATTAATGGAATATAATTATTTCCTCCCAGATACTAGTTCTTTTGCCTCTCAGTTACCTTAAAAAGTATATAGTGAAAGTAATGTAGTCTGATACTGACTGAGATTCTTCATCACATAAGTTTTTGTGATGTCAGAAGATTCTGGGGTAGGTAACCTTTTTTCTACCAAGGGTCATTTGTATATTTATAACAGTTGAGGACTATAAAAAATACCAATACAGGCAGAAGGCCATAGACAACCAAGAAGAATTTGTATCTCTTCTGTCATATATGAAGTGATTTCTCAGGCCTTATTTGGCCTGTAGGCTCTAAGATGTATGTTCCTTTCTCTCTTAATTCCTCACTTTTGCTACATATTCTGTCTATACATAATGTGTATTATTTATTCAATGTATTGCTTGCTGCATGGGACTAAAGACTTTAAGAGGAACTTGGGGATAAATATTGTTAAAGGTAGACCTCAAGTACAGCCCAGGATGGAGCTCAGTGGTAGAGTGTTTGTTAGCATATGTGAGGCCCTGGATTCTAGCTTCAGCCTTGTGAGGGAGGAGGGGGAAGGAAGTATGGTAGTTTCTTCCTTCCCCCCTGAGGCTTTGTTTTCTATAACTTTTTGCCTACTGTGATCAGAATTAAATGCAAAAAGTCTCAGAAATGATCCATGAGTTTTAAAGAACTTTGAGTATGGTAAACTTTTATAAGTTAATTCTTACCATCATAACAATTAAACTGTCATAGGTGTGCACATGTATGAAGAAAAATAAGTTTATGTTTCGTTATTACCCATGCTTTGTGGAATCTATGGGGAACTTGGAAGGGATCCCTGAGAATCAGGGAAAATTGCTGTAATGATGAAAAATAACCAAGAAATACAAAAAGCAGAGGTAGCATTTGATTCTCTGCTGCCTCTTGGTGGTAGAAGATATGCTTAGCAACGAGAAAGAAATCTGGGCATTCTCTGGGTCTTTTTGTTTACCTTCACATTTTTGCTAGCATCAATTAATTGTGCCAGGGGCTTTCATTTTGCCATGCCTGTATGTCATATAGTATACCTTGATCAGACTCCCAACCTCTGTCACTCCCATCCTCTCTTCCTAAACCAATCTCTGCAGTCTTCATTATCCCCTGAACATAAAATATTTTGACTTAGCCGGGCGCTGGTGGCTCACGCCTGTAATCCTACGGGCGCTGGTGGCTCACACCTGTAATCCTAGCTACTCAGGAGGCTGAGATCTGAGGATCGCGGTTCAAAGCCAGCCCGGGCAGGAGAGACCGTGAGACTCCTATCTCCAATAAACCACCAGAAAACCGGAAGTGGCGCTGTAGCTCAAGTGGTAGAGCGCTCACCTTGAGCTGAAGAGCTGAGGGACAGCGCCCAGGCCCAGAGTTCAAGCCCCACGACCGACAAAAAAAAAAAAAAAAAAAAAAAAAAAATATATATATATATATATATATATATATATATATATATATATATATATATTGACTTAGAAAGGCTCTGGTCACTCACACCTGTAATCCTTGCTATTCAGCAGGCTGAGATCTAAGGATCACGGTTTGAAGCCAGCTTGGGCAGAAAAGTCCCCTGTGAGACTCTTATCTCTACCAGAAAACCCAAAGTGGAGCTGTGGCTCAAAGTGGTAGAGTTCAGGGACAGTGCCCAGGCCCTGAGTTAAAGCCCTACAACTGACAAATATTTTTTGGCCATATTGACTCTCTTACATGTGTCTCCCTCCTGCTAGTACCCACATCCACAACAAGGCCTGTTTTATATTCCTCTCACTCATTTATTTCAGTATAGGTCACTTGTCCAAAGGGGTTTCACGTTGGTGTTTCATGCATCATACATATACAGTATCTTAATCAGATTGACTACTATGCTTACTCTCACTTTCCCCATCCCCACTGCTGCTTGTTTCTTTCTTTCTTTCTTTTTTTCTTTTTGTTTTTGTTTTTGGTCTGTGGGCTTGACTCTGGGCCTGGACACTGTCTCTAAGCTTTTTTGCTCAAGGCTAGTGTTCTACCACTTTGAGCTACAGCACCACTTCCTGCTGCCTGTTTTGCAGCAGTTTTCAATGAGTTTTATTTTGCAAACAGTTGTTGGCATACTGATGAAAGTTAAAACTTTCCAGAAGTTGATGTCATCATGTTGATGTGATGAGTGGATAAATTAAGCCATCTCAAATTGGAATTTTGTTCATGTGTTTCGTTTTGGTGTGTTAGCAAAATATTCAGTAAGTGTTAGTTTTGACTCCTTTATAATAATTATTATTATTTTGTGTGTGTGTGTGTGTGTGTGTGTGTGTGTGTGTGTGTGTGTGTGTGTGTGTGTGTGTGTGTGCTGGTACTTGGTCTTGAACACAGGGTCTGGGCACTGTCTTTTTGCATTTTACACTCAGGGCTGGTGTCACCACAGATCGACTTCTGGTGTTTGGTGGCTAACTGGAAATGAGTCTCATAGATTTTTATGCCTGGGTTGACTTTAAACTTGGATCTTTAGATCTCAGCCTCCTGAGAAGCTGATTACAGGTTTGACCATTGGCACTCACCATTAGACTCTCCTAGTTTAGATTTAAAAAAAAATTAAATAAGTATTTCTAGTATTTTAAAGAACATTCTCTAGCTTTATGTGATAGTTTCATCCAGTTACTGAGTAGGAACAGCCAGCTAATTGATCTCTTTATAAGACACTTATTTTCTTTTAACAACAGTCTATCTGGAATTCTGGTTGCAACTCTGCTTACAATACAACAGATTTCTGATATCCCATCCATAATGCACATACTTTTAGTTATAGAGCAAACTAGAGTTTTTATTTATTTTCTTTTTTAAAAATATATACCTATTGTTATTATTAAGGTGTTATATGGAAGGGTTACCATTTCATAAGGCAGGTAATGAGTAGGTTTCTTTTGGGGACTATGTTACTGCTTCCTTTACTTTCCCCTCCTGTCCCGGCCACACAGGTGCATAGTTTATTTTTCTTTGGAAAAACAAGTGTTTCAGTTGTCAAGAAATTTAGGACTTTTAACCTAGTAAAAATTGTTTCTCCTTCAGATAAGCTCCGAAGAAGCATGCCTAATCTAGCCCGGATGCCAAGTACAGCTACAGTCAGTAGCGGCATTAGTTCTCCAGTTACCGTGAGGAGCAGTCAGAGTTTTGACTCCAGCCTGCATGGGGCTGGGAATGGACTTTCAAGAATACAGTCTTGCAGTAAGTATAGCAGCTTCTAATATTCTAATAACTTTTCGTCATAACCCCATTTCTTCTTCTCCCTTCTCTTCCTCCTCCTCCTCCTCCTTTTCTACAAACTAAAGGAAACTTCTCCTTGTCTTATAACTTATCTTTAGTACTTTGTCACTGCATTGAAGTAACGCCAATGTTGCCAACTAATAATAAAATAAAAGTAAATTAGAGACCTTTGTATTCAAGGTCAGCAGATATAACAAATACTCATTTATGTATCCATTTATTAAATAAAAATAACACTCTCCTCTTTCTAGCTGTTAATCCTCACACTTTTAGTCAGAGAATTATTGTTTCTTTTTTAAACCATTCTGTGGCGCTTTTCTCTCCAAATAAAATTACATTTCAGTTATTGTTGTTTGTTGGTCCTGGGGTTTGAACTCAAGGACTGGGTGTTGTCCCTGAGCTTTTTTACTCAAAGTTAGCCCTCTACTACTTGAACCACAGCACCACTTGCAGCTTTTTTGGTAGTTTTTTAGAGATAAGAGTCTCATAGATTTTTCTGCCGGGGCTGTCTTCAAACTGTGATTCTCAGATCACAGCCTCCTGAGTAGCTAGGATTATAGGTGTGAGCATTGGTACATGTTTTTTTTTTTTTTAACCATTTTTTCACCAAATGATTTTAGCGTAACTGAGTTATTGTCACTGGGTATGATGATACACATCTGTAATTCCAGCACGTGGGAAGGTGAAGCAGAAGGACTGTGAGTTTGATGCCAGCACAAATTAGACTCTATCGTCTATTATCTATGTACCTATCTAATTCATTCACTCATTCCATTTGTCTGTTGGATTTTCAAATAATGCTTTAGCAAAGAATATTTTTTAGAACAGCTTTAGATTTACAGAAAGTTAGTAAAAGTACTATAAAGAATTCCTATATACCCTTGTGCCCAGTCTTCCTTTGGAAGAGGATTTTCTATCAATACAACTCATTTGTTACAGTATACATTATTCTTACCTAGAGTACATTCTTATCATTTAGATGCCTTTAGATTTGACTGGGTCCTTTGTCTGTTATGAAGTAGTTTTTATCTAATCTATTTTAATGTACCACACAATCAAGTTGTTTCCTTGGACCTGCAGTGGAGGCAGCATTAATCCTATTGCTGTTTGTTTCAGTTTGCATGGGGATGTGGTGGCTCTAGATTTATTCTCCCTGTTCCTACACATGTTCTCCATATGGATTGCTCTGGTTAAATTTTACACTGATGCATCAGGAAGACACAGGTCACAGACCAGCCTTGGGAGGCCCAAGGTGTGTGCAGAGAGACTGGCTGAGAATTAGCAAACAGATATCTGGTCTGTAGCCCCTATCCCTCAAACTCAGTTTTAGTTTCCAAGTGGTGATAGTCTTCCATTTCTTCATGTCTTAGTTCCTAACAACCAAGTGACAGCAATACTCTATAAGGGACTGTGCTAACTGGTTTATATGAATATCTTATTTTGTTCTATTGTATGTGTGATGTAGTTTCTTTTGTCATTCCTGTTTTCTGGATGAGGAAATAGTTTTAGATAGGAGAAGTCATAATTTCCAGGGCATGAGGCGAAGATTCAACAGATTCAAACACAGGTCTGGTTATACCTGGTTAGGTTTTTGACCGCTGTGACATTTCTGATGTCACGTGCTTTTCTCAGCTTAGCTTTACTTACCTCTTTATTTCTTCATTGGTGACCCTCTCACATTCTCCTAAAAATCCATAATGAATATTATTTAAGGAATATGTTTGTCATAAACTTCTTTTTCCTTTCCATAATTAAAACTACTAATTATCCTATTATTTTGTTTTTACAAACCATTCCCTGAGCAACTCTCAAAAAATCTGAATGGCTTCCAAGTAAGCAAGGAAGAGTTTGTGAGAACCAAGAAATTATTTCATGTACTAAAGGAGAGAAGGCTGTGCTTAGAACTAGCTTCTAAATAGAGATGATCTTTGAGCAGTACAGATTTGAACTGCATAAGCCCACGTATGGACAATTTTTTTTTGTCTTTTCCTTTTGGAGATTGGCTACAATCTTGACAAACCTTGTGGATGAATGAAACTTTGTGACTTAAAAAATAATGGAAAAATTAAGAAAAAGGTTAGATGTGCCATTAGTGAATAAAATAGAGGTAGAACATAGGCTTCTTTTTATCATTTGCTACCAAATAGTATGCATACAACCATGATAAAAGGTTAAAATTCATTGAAGTTTATGCACACACTTACAGATCATACATGTCCCTATTTGCAGGCAAGGTAAATGTAAATAAATGCAAAGATGAGGAACTAAATCATAACTGCCTAAAATTAACTGAAGAAATACTGGGCTACTGTGATAATTTTGTAGCCACATCCTGTTCCTCTTGGTGAGCTCAAGTCTTGCAAGAACCTGCTGAAAATGCCCGATGGCACTGATCATCTCTGTCTGAGCATTTCTTCTCTCCAGGAAATTGTCTATCACAGTAAAAAGTTATCCCTTGCAATATTCAAGAATTTTCTTGGAACTTAAGACTCAATGAAGACTTCAATGAAAGTACAGTGAAACTTTCATTGTATGAATACAAACAATGTATTTATATTACTGGCAAAGATCTGGGTCAACAGGAAATGACTAATGAGATTTGGGGGAGTTTTGAGTTATACTTGGATTTTTTACTACACAGCTTTGTTTCTCCTGACTCCCAGGTGGCTCAGCGTTGCTATCAGTTAGGCACTCCTCAGTGCTGCAAATGGACAGAACTGGAGACTCTTGTCAATGAATTTTCTCCTACTGAATAGTATCTAGAGCCTGCCTTTTATATAGAGTCCTCTGAATGTCATGCACATTTTCCTGAGTTGGATGGTAACTCACATAAGCATCATTTTCTCTTCTAGTTCCATCACCAGGACAGATTCAACACAGGGTCCCTAGCGTGGGGCATTTCCCGGTGTCTGTCCGGCAACCCCTTAAAGCCACAGCTTATGTTAGTCCCACAGTTCAAGGCAGCAGTAATCTCCCTGTTTCCAATGGCGGCGTACAGTTATATTCCAACACTGGAATCCCCACCCCAAACAAAGCTGCAGCTTCCGGGATCATGGGCCGCAGTGCACTTCCCAGACCTTCACTGGCAATAAATGGGAGTAACCTGCCTCGGAGCAAAATTGCACAACCTGTCAGAAGGTAAGGGGCCTTCCTTTGTTTACATGCCTTCCTCTGCAATTTGACAGTTCAGAACTACTCCAGGAACCAGCCTCACATACCTTTGTCTCAGTTTAACCGTAGTTAAACTTAGGTCACATAGGTCACTGTCCTTTATGGCTTGACTTGTGTACCTTTCTTAGTAAAGTGATGGGTTAAGTCCTTTGTGCTTAAGTCTCCTTCTTTCTTACCTCATCCTTTCCCCTTACTACCTTATCACTTCACTCTTGGCATGCTCTTCTGTTTGCTTTTGCTTGAGTTTACGGAGCCTTTGTAGTTCCTCTCTTCTGTCCCTGAAGTTATTTGTGTAGCTTATTCCTGCCCTCTGTCAAGTTTTTGCTCACAGTAACTTCCTTGACTAAAATTGCAATCTGGGAAGGTAGAGGGGTAGTTGATTCTTGGGTTCATTGCTCTGTATCCCTGTAGCCAAGAGCTATGTGTCCTGTACTGGGTAGGATATCAAACGAATGTGGAAGATGTGCACCTTCCTCCCCCAGTTTTGAAAAACCATGGTGGTGATACTCACCAATGCCTTTACCGGTTTATATTGGTAAGTTCAGTAGTCCACGTAGGTCTTTTTTTTTTTTCCTTCAAAATCTTAGGGTATTTGCAGTCACATTTTAGATAAGCACCTGATTTTTAAAAATTTATTGTAAAAGTGATGTAGAAATCAAGTAATGAGTATATTTTTTGAAAATTTCACCTCCTTCATTATCTTCCAGTGTTTCCCCTCCTGACCCTCCTTTCCCCCACATTGTATAGTTCATTTCCAACATAGTGTCTAGTGAGTATCATTGTTGAATTAGTTCACTTTTTGTCCCACTGTTTCTGTGATTCTCCTTCCCCTCCCAATCAGATAAATTTATACCTAAGACAAAGGGTACAGAAATATAAAACAGCCACAAAAAGGAATAAACTAAATAAAAGAAAGAAAGAAAAAAGAACCACAAACAGTACAGTGAAAAACCTCTTGTTTCCACTTCTTGGAGTCATTTTGATAAGCATCATTTTCCCTGATTGTAATATAGCTTCTTCAACTGGATAGCATAGACTGTTTCATAGTGAGGAAAAGAAAATCCTTACCAGTGAGTGAAAGAGACACTGGTGGTGGAAAACAGTAAGGATTTGAAGGAGGAGAGGAGAACCATAGTAAAAGTTCGAAAGGAATTTAGTCGGGATATGTAATTTTTTCTCTATGTATCTTTTCATAGTTTTGATTTTTCTGATTAAAAGCAATGATTGTTCAGGAGTTACTGAAAAATAGAAAAGTAAATAAAGGCTGACCCATAGTTCTACCATCCAGAAAGAAATCATTTGGTTCTATGTTTATTCAATACATTTTGTCTTATTCTCCTTAGTAAATTCAGAGCTGTATCATGTTTGTGGCTAATTGAGTCACATAATTTGATGTATATCAGTTATTATGGCTCCTCCATTTATCCTTGGATATATATTTCCAAGGAGAAAAGGGTGTCACTGCCAGACTGTGTGAGAGGGTTTTTCCTCAAACACTGGGCATTATCATCCTCTTAAAAGGCTTTACCAATATGATAGGCACTTTTTTGGTTATTAGTAAGACTAAAAGTTTCTGCATGGACATTTGGTATAAGTAGTCAACGAAGTCACCATTTATTCATGTTTGCCATGGCTTTCCCCACTGCATTCATCTTTTCTTTCTGAACTTTAAGTATTTTTATACATTCTGCTGCATGTTAAATTGTGCAGCATGTATGGCCCCGTGCCATCACTGGGGCTCCAGCAGGCCAGCATCTGCTTTGAAGGCTCAGAAACATGAAACTTGAGGTACACTTGGGGTGGTGCCAGGAGCTTGTCCTTCCTGGGTGGAGAAGAGATCAAAGTGAGAGATGAGACTCACAGGATTATTAACACTCTCTTTTCTCTTTCATCTCTTTTTAGTTTCCTGCAGCCTCCAAAGCCCCTATCTTCGCTCAGCACGCTGAGGGATGGGAACTGGAGAGATGGCTGCTATTGAAGCAGTCTCATGTACCCTGGACAGCGGGAAAGAAGTGACAATGAGGGTGTGTTACCTAGCTGGCTGGGTAACGGTGGATGTGGGGATATTCTTTCCCTATTGCATTTTAACACATTTCCTGCATTGTTTTTCAATGGACCAATCACCAGAGACTAATGGTTGCACTTAAATATTTACATGAAGTACTGCAACATTCTCAAACCCGTGGTTGCAGTATTGTGACACTTAGATCTAGGAAGTTTTTGTAGACCTACTCTGTATCTGAATACTTTTTGAAAGAATTGAGATGTATCAATAATGCTTTGCCATATGATTTTTTTAAGTAACCTATCCAGTTTACTTATGTGTTCTAAACATCTTTCCATTACATTCTGGGTTTTTTTTTTTATTATATACTTTGCATTTTTACAACTAGGTTCTAAACCATACGCTTTGAATTTTACTTTTTTATAGTTTACAGGAATTTTATTTTTTTGTGCCTATTTCTTTTTATGCCTCTGTGAGCCACTATGGGACAACTGAAAATTTTGTGCCATAAAACTATTTTTGTGGTAAGGTACTATTTTTTTAGCTCTAGGGATATATCAACAAAAATACACCATACAATTTGAGACATAATTTTATGTTGAACGAGCACAATGTAATCTGAAGCATTACAAGGAGATATAGCCAGACAGCAGAGTTAAATGGTCTTGTCTTTTTCACTGTTAATTTATTGTTGTACATGGACTTCATATTTATAATGGCATCCCAAGCTCATTGTACTTAATACAGGCAATGTTTGCTACTCTACCACCATTGATTTTCAATACTTTATTACAAAGGATAAAACTGTAATGTTTTATTAACAATGCTTCTGGAAATGAATGCATTTTAAAGCAAATAAATCTTTTTGATAGACCTTTTACAAAATCCATTTGCACTAATGAATGCTTTCTTATGGTGAATGACATACTATTTGTTACTGTGTGCACTGCTGTTTTGGAATGTTCAGAAATAAAGACTCTATTTCAGCAATAACAGGTCACGCATGAGTGTGCAGCATGAACTGTGGGAACCATGCGTCTGGGTTTCACTGTAATCCTGGAAACAGTGCGGTGGTCAGATGCTTTAGATTTTAAACAGCTAGACTTAGAATATTCACATCTGTGAAAACTATGTTTCTTGCCTCTAAAAGACTACTGATGAGAAAGAAATGTGAGGGTTTAGTTTTACAATCAGAGTTTAGTCCTGCTTAGAGAGCCCACAAGAACTAAAGTACTCCTGCTCAGAAAAGAGTTTATGAATGAATACTCGAGGAGATTTTAATGTTTTATGGGAGTTGAATTCAAAATACTTCCTTAGTATTTGTAAAATACTGAAGTGCTGTTGAAACTTCAGCAAAGAGATTTATGTTAGGTTTTTTTTTTTTTTTGGTCGGTCATGGGGCTTGAACTCTGGGCCTGGGCGCTGTCCCTCAGCTCTTCAGCTCAAGGCGAGCGCTCTACCACTTGAGCTACAGTGCCACTTCCTTATGTTAGGTTTTAAGGAGAACTCTAACCACAGTCATTAAGCATTATTAAAACACTTTTGTTTTTGTGCTTTTATATATAATTCTATTTAAATCTAATATATCTAAAAGGATTGTTTTAAAAACGATTTTACATTTAAAGTTAAGTGTGAGTAGAAGGTGGTGAGATAGGATTTTTGTCTAATGACAAGACCATGCTTATAAGGACTTTGTATAATTCATCCAACTTAATTCTAACTATCACCTGCTGCTGCCACCCTTTCAAAGATGAAGCCACTGAGTCCCAAAAAGGTGACACTAGTCTCTGGAAAACAATTAGCTAATAGTAAAGGTGCTAGAATCCAGGTGTTTGTTTGTTTTTTGCCAGTCCTAGAACTTGAACTCAGGGCCTTGGCACTGCCCCAGAGCCTCTTCGCGCTCAAGGATAGCGCACTACCACTTGAACCACAAAAACCACTTCTGGCTTTTTCTGAGTAGTTTATTGGAGATAAGAGTCTCATGGACTTTTCTGCCTAGGCTGGCTTCACTTTGAATAGTGATCCTCAGATCTCAACCTCCTGAGTAGCTAGGATCATAGGTATAAGCCCTAGTGTCCAGCTAGAATTCAGGCTCTTTTGCTGAAAAAAAAATTGTTTTTCTTAGTTATTTTCCCCCTACTATTATACTTTCTTCCTATACACAAGTAGTTTTATGTATTTAAAGTACCATTTATATATTCTGGAAAAAATGAAAGCTTTAATTCATTTTGTTTGAATATTTGCTTTATATGCAGAACACTTTGATCCCCTCTTAGAAAAGAACACAAAGATCCCTTCATCTTGGATTCTGTATTCTTGCTGGGGAGAGAGAATATAATCTGAAATAGTTATAGAAATCTCAGTATGTTGGATCATGAGTGCCATGGTGGGGCAGGGAGGAGGGGGAGAGCTGGTAACAAGAATGAGGAACAAATGGGGTTGGGGAAAAGTCATATTATAGCAAGAATCACCCGGATCAATATCATTGAAAACCCCACTGAACAAAGACCTGGAGGAAAGCGTTAACCCTGCAAATTTTTCTCTTGCAGCTGTATAGAACACAGAACAGGGTCAGTGGTTATTTTCATAGTTTCCCCTACCCCCAAGGTGATGTGTCACTGTGATTCTGGAGAATTGAATTTAATATATCACACACACCAGATGTCTTAGGGTCTGTGTCTGTCAGAGTATGGTTCCCACATGAGCCGCCACAGCATCATGTTGGGAGACTTGTTGGATTGTATATGCTGAAGTCCAACTCAGATCTTCTGAATCAACCCCCGTATATGATGATGCAAAACTGTTTGAAAAAGGCTGCTGAGACCAATCTAATTTCCAAAATGGTGGTACTACTTGACATTTTTTTTCTCCCAGCAGTACACACATGAAGATGCCAGTTTTTGTTCATCTTTGGTGTTTCTTTTTAACTGCTTAGTCTGTATGTGGACAGTAGTTTATAATTGAGGTTTCATTTTTCTGCTGGGTGCCATTGCTCCTGTCTGTCAGCCTAGCTACTCAGAAGGCTGAGATCCAAGACTCATTATTATTCAGTATGAAGCCAGCCTATTAATAACCAGTAAAATGGCAGACTGTTGACATGGCTCAAATAGTAGAATGCAGCCATAAGCAAATAAGATGAGTGTGAGTACTAGGCCCTGAGTTCAAGGTACCTTATTGCATGAAAATAATTTCATTTCCTCTGTTAGTGAGATTGAATACCATTTCCCTTACATTCATTTATTGAACATTTGTATATATTCTTCTATGGATTTCTGTTCAGATCTTTTGCCCCTTTTTCTATGGGAATATCTGTATTGATTGGTAGTAATTTTTTATATAGTCTACTATAAATATTTTGCCCTTTATTATATATTATAAAATATCTTCACATTAGCTTGCCTTTTAATTCTCTTTAATGAATAGAATTGTTATTTTAATATAGTACAATTTGCCATGCTTTGTAAAAGATTAGTGCTTTTTCAGTCTTGTTTAAGGAATATGCCTTTAGGATTGAGAATGGTTTTTCCTGACTTGTATAAGTTTTATTATGTTGCTTTTTCTCTTAGATTTATGAACTATCGTTTGATTTTTGTGTATTGGATGAAACAGGCTCATTGTATTTTTATACTTTCCTAGTGCTATCAACACATGGAAAAGCCTGTTCTCACTCTCTCCTTGTCACACGGCAGAGGCCCTCTTGGGCATGTATGTGTTGGCTTTGAGGCTATCTGCACCTGCACCAGACCACATGGTCATAATTGTTGCAGCTGTATGAGTTTTCTAAATTGCAGAGCAGTCTGCTATCTTGCTTTGCTTCAAAGATGACTTACAGCCAACTGTTGGTGGTTCACATCTATAATCCTAGTCACTCAGGAGATGGAGATCTGAGAATTACAGTTCAAAGCCAACCCAAGCAGGAGAGTCATGAAACTCTTATTTCCAATTAACCAGTAAGAAGCCAAAAGTGGAGATGTGGCTCAAGTGGTAGAGCACCAGCCTTGTGCCAAAATGCTAAGGGAGAGCAACCAGGCCCTGAATTGAAGCCCTAGTACCAGTATGTGCATGCATGCATGCACACATACAGACAGACAGACAGATTAATGTCTTAGATTTCTTGTTATTTTTAAATTTTTATATACGGGTTTGAACAAGCTGGTCAGGGCTCAGAGAACCTGGAATCCTTTTGGAATTTGGATAGAGATTCTATTTTAGGGGAATTAAATCTTTGTAATTTTGGGTCTTATATGTCAGTCTACCTCTTATTGATTCAAATACTTTAATCTTACAATAAAATGGTGCAAAGTTTCTATGGGAGACACATTCATCAGTCTAAGTCCTAGGTATTTGACATTTTATGCTTTTATAAAAAATATTTACAGTGGTTTGTTTTGAATTTTATTCAACAACCTTAAATAAATAGTAATTAGAATAATTTATCTTTAGAGTCTTTTTATATAGTTAGGTGTATGGATGTTAGGTTGCTTTGTTCCTTTTCTCAGTTTTTCTTCCATGCTAATAGCTTTTTAGTACAATATTAAGTATAAGTGATAGCTATCTCTCTTTGTTATTTCCAAAAGAAAAGTTAGTTTTACCATTTAGTTTTAAATTTGCCAATATCTTTTAATAAAAGAAAATTGATATTAAACGTTTCCTATATATTATATATTTGAATCTATCTTGAATTATTTAAGTAAATCCAATCACCTTACTTATGTAACTGAAACCCCTCTGTACATCACCTTGACAATAAAAAAAGCAAAAACAAAATAGATGAACTTGATTTACTAATATTTAGGAATTTTGTCCAATTTTATGAAATTTCAGTACTCCCTATCTTTTAGATGCTCTAGTATCTAGGTCATGTGGTATTTCTATAATCTGATTTTAAATATATTTATTTTGCTTCTTAGAGCACTGACATAAAACTTTCCTCTAAAATAGTGGGTGCTTTTATTTCTCCTTATATTTGTGTCCAGTTTTGCTCTATGTCTTTTGGAAGTCATATGATTTTCATGCATTCTCAGTTAATATGTTTTATCTTCCTGACAGAGTGATTTTGTCATCATTGGAGTTATTTTTTTATTTTGTTATTTTTTTAGTCCTGGGCCTTGGACTAAGGGCCTGGGCACTGTCCCTGAGCTTTTTTGCATAAGGCATAGTGTTCTACCACTTGAACCACAGCTCTTCTTCTGGCTTTCTTGGTGATTAATTGGAGGTAAGAATCTCATAGACTTTCCTGTTCAGGCTGCCTTGAAATGCAATCCTTAGATCTCAGCCTGCTAGTAGCTAGGATTGTAGGCACGAGTCTCAGGCAGACGGCTATCCTCTCTCTCTTTCTCTCTCTCATGTTTTAAAATCTTTTCCTGATGCAAGGTGGTTTCATTAGATTTCTTAAGTTTGTTTTTGGTTATTTTCTTAACCTTTTGCTTTTAGCCTTATTATTTATTGATTTATTTGTTTTCTTTCAACAAGGTCCAGAGAGATCTTGAACTCCCATTCCTCCTGCCTCAATCCCTAGACCTGGGATTACAGGTACATCCTACCATGCCCAGTTCAAACTTGGAGCATTCTTTTGTATAAAACAGTTTTTTGCTGAAAAAAAAAATTGTAAAGAACCGACATATTTAGATTTAAATCTTCTACTTCAGCTTTCTGTGTGCTGTATCTGTTCTTTCTTTGCATTTGTATCCACACTTGTGTTGTTTATTCTTTGTACTTTTTTTTTTGGTTGTTGTTGTTGGTTGTGGGGTTTGAATCCAGGTCCTGAGCCTCTTTATGCTCAAGGCTAGCACTCTACCACTTAAGCCACAACAACATTTCTGGTTTTTGAGTGGTTAATTTGAGGTAAGAGTCTCACAGGGACTTCTTGCCCAGGCTAGCTTCAATCTGTGATCCTCAGATCTAGGCCTCCTGAGTAGCTAGGATGACAGATGTGAACCACCAGCATCTGGCTCTTTTCTTTTCTATTGTTTGGAAGGTGTATAATAATGCTCTTTTGAAATTCTACTAGTGGTTACTCAAGAACTGATAACTAACATTCTTAACCTATAAAAGAACAGTATTAATCTTTCCTATGCTCTAAGGCAATATACAGATGTCCAGTCTCTTTCCATCTAATTGATTCTTGTGCAATCCAACTTTCAGCCAGAGAATGGGAAGGAAGGATCATAAATAATTATGTTCTCTGAAAGGCAGAGAAAACTGCCAAGTAAAGGATGCCATGTTTGCTAAATCGTTATGAAAAAAAGACTTAAAG
Organism: Dipodomys merriami; assembly: GCF_024711535.1. Taxonomy (NCBI): domain Eukaryota; kingdom Metazoa; phylum Chordata; class Mammalia; order Rodentia; family Heteromyidae; genus Dipodomys; species Dipodomys merriami. Next base: position 34,591,997 of record NW_027206179.1, on the reverse strand, counting down.
ATAGCTCCACAGAGAAGAGAGGGAATTAAGGGAGTTACCAATGTTGGTGGGATCAACAAATTTTTAGGTAGCCTGGGTCTGGTTGTGTGATCTTAAATGAGACCTTGTGTTTGTTCCCTCAACAAATGTTTATTGAGAGGAACTGATTGCTAGGCTTTGTGCTAGATGGCAAGAATATAAGTCTTGAGCTAGATTTACCTTCATGAAACTTACATTCTTGATTCTTGTGGGAAATATTCAAACCACATAAAGAAGATGTTCTTTTCTCCCAGAGGGAACAAGACAGAGGATGGAACAGAATGGCAAATGTGAAGATCTAGGGACAGGCTGATTGCCTAATAGAGTCTTCCAGGAAGGCTTTTCTGAAAGCGGAATTTTAAGCTGAGGTTGTATAGGAATTACATGAGAAAAAGGGGTTTGATGATTCCAGGCAGAGATGGGGAAGAATTTAGGGTATTTGAAGGACCAAAAAGAAGACATACTCTGGCTGGACCAATGGTAAGACTTATGTGATTTGTGGGGCCCCTGATTGGGAGCATCAGTATTTCAGCAAGATGACAGTAGAGCATTAAACCAAGCCTGGGCCCCGTCCTACCTCGTGTGCTTACAAAAACAACCCACAGTAGTGGCAAAGTAGTAAGATCTGCATTTCAGAAGAAGGATAGGACCCTGTAGAGACTCACTATCACTCACAATGTTCTTCCTAATTCTTTTTGGAACTTGTACTAATGTACTCAATTTTTACACAGCCTTATGGAGTTAAGTACTATTACCAGCATTTTAAAGAGGATGAAACAAAAATACAGAAATGTTAAAACAACAACTAAGCTAAAAGAGGCTAGTGTCAAAGCCAGGCTTTTAACAAAAAAGGGCAAACATGAGCAAATGTGAATGTAAAAACTCATGCTACCCTTATAAAGAATGGATTATTGAGAGTTACAGATAGAGTAGGCACAGAGTCGAGGAGCATTCCTTACTGTAGAAACAGTACATTCAAACGAACAATGTGTGCAAAGATAAATTGTAGGTAAATACCAGAATTTAGTCTTCCTATGTAATTGTAGCTTTTTACCTGAGCACCATCATTCCTATTAACAATCCTCCACCATCTGATAACCAGCATTCTACAGGTGGGATGATCATTGTTGCTCTGTATCTGCAATCCATACCATGAGGAATTAAAATTAGTGATGAGATAGCCACACTTTCACATTCACCACATTCACTGAGATACCAAAACAACATAAAGACCCATCCATGGTTGAAAGGATTAAAACATGATGCATATATACAATGGAGTACTATTAGTCAGCTTTATAAACAGGAAATTCTGTCATTTATATCAGTTTGGGTGAGACAGGAGAATTAGGTTAAGTGAAATAAAGCAGAATTTAAGAGAGGAATTTATTGTCTCTAAGATTGTTGGGAGAACTCATAGCCATGTTGAGTGGACCTGTGAGGACAGCCACACGTAGCATCATATCGACCATAAGATGATTGCATTCACTCTGTAGACATGGACAGACCAGAAGGGAAAGGATAGCTTGATGAAAAGACTTGGGTTTCCACAAAGCTAATCTAACTAGGTAGCTTACACTTGGCAGATTCTTTCCGATGCATGTCAGTCTCGTCCAGGGATTAGAGGCGGGCAATGGCTGTGGTCTCCTCTTCCACTACCTCCCAAACAGAGGTATGGGCTATGCTTCACTGAACATTCTGGCTCTGATAACCATTTTCTAATCTCCCTGTGCTTGACTGCCAAACTAGTGACAGACCTTTCCCACTGAGTCAGAAGGCCTCTGCTAACTGTGCTAGCAGCTATATTAGGAAGGACTGATGTGTTAGCTTGCATTCTCCCCAGGACCATCCTGAGACAGGCCAAGTAGCTTCATTGGTGCTGCAAAAAAATATTGAAGATGGGGGACAAGAAGAGACTAGGGAAAGAAAGGGCTGATTCAGCAGGTTGCCAATGTGGGGAACTAGCCTGGGCCCATGAGGAATGTCTGAACAATAGAATACATGCCTCAGACCTATCTTACCTGAACTGAAGTATTTTGCTCACCACTTTCCAACAGTGATTGTGTCCAGAAGGGTGTTAGTGTTCCTCCGTCTCCCATGGTTGATGGCAAAACCACCTCCCCCAGACATGGAAACTACTGTCAACTACTATAGAACCTTCCACAACTGCCTAGATCAGGGTTGGTGAGTTGTACCCCATAGGTCAAATCCTATCTGCAGTCTGCTTTCCTATAGTTTACAAGCCAAGAATGATCAGCATGAATTTTACTTCTATATAGATGTTAGAAAAGAAACTAATCTTATGTGGCAGAGACCACGTGGCCTACGAAGCCTAGAGCATTTGCTTTGACTACGGAAGAAACTTGTCAGTCTCTAGTGTTAATGATCTGTTAGTAGCGAAGAATTTCCAAACCTCATGGTCAAAAACAGCCATTTGTGACCTGGACTGTGTCCTACAGCGGGCACATTACCTGTTCCATTCTTACAGGGCTGCCTGTTACCCTCCTTGCAATTCAACAGGCCACCAGGATTCAAGCAGGAAGTGAGAACACACAAAAATATAGACACCAACTTGTCATGCTTCCAGCTGAAGGAGACATGTGTCACCTCTGGTCACAGTCCATGACACAGCCTGTCTCTACTGCAAAGGAAGCAGAGGAACACAGGGTGCTGATCCACGAAGAGGAATGTGTAAGCCTGCTCTGCAGTGCTCGTCTATCGTACATACCACGACTTCCCTTCATTCCCCAGTGGTGGTTGGGATGATTGGATGATGGACTTCATGTACTTTCCAATGTTAGAACCAATAGCAGGTAAGTATGTAATATCTATCTATCTATCTATCTATCTATCTATCTATCTATCTATCTATCTATCTATCTATCTATCTATCTAATGTAATTTTATATATTAAGAAATTAACTACTTAAAAAGTGTGTTAGATTTGTTAAAGCTACAGCTTTTTTTTAAAACATTTTACATAGCTCTGAAAAATACTTCTCTACATTCCAATTTATTAGGTAGTCTTAATCCAATTTTTATGTAAGGGTTTCTAATAGCTGCAGAAATAGTTATAATAGCTTCATCAACTCTCTCTCTGTCTCTGTCTCTGTCTCTGTCTCTGTCTCTGTCTCTGTCTCTCTCTCTCTCTCTCTTTTGTGCCAGTCTTGGGGCTTGAGCTCAGGGCCTGGGCACTATCTCTGAGCTTCTTTTGCTCAAGGCTAGTGCTCTACCACTTGAGCCACAGCAACACTTCTGGTTTTTTTCTGAATAGTTTATTAAAGATAAGAGTCATAGACTTTCCTGCCCGGGCTAGCTTTTAACCTCGAACCTCAGATCTCAGCCTCTTGAATTCAGCTAGGATTATAGGTGTGAGTGAGTTACCAGCACCTAGCTAATTTTGTTGATATAATATTTTGTATTTCCATCTCTCATTAGTTTTGAAGTGTGGAAGCTTTCAGTCTTAAGGATAATTAACGATATTCTATTACTTCCATTGTATCATAAACAAAACAAATATTAGATGGCATAAAATCCTATATATTTTCTTGCTAGGATTAAGCTCAAATGAAATCAGTTTGATGATTAGAGTATTTTTCTTGTAACGTGTTACTTCTACTTTTAGATGTTCATGTTTTAGAATTTTATTCTTTCACTTATCATTTTACTATCAGTTCCAAGGATGATAATGATTTCATTACAATGAGACAGTAACAGTGACCAAGAGCTTAGAAAAAATGTTGTGATATGTACCCTAAAGTAATACCTATAGTACTTAACCCAAACTAGGAGAAAATCTCATATTTGTACACAGAAGATAAACTTACATTATAGTTTGCTTCACAATAATTGTAAAGTACAAAATGAATTGGAGAACAGAACTCCATAACAAATTACTACAAACTGAGAACAGCACAAGCATCTCTCAATATTTATAGATCAACAGTCCAAGCTGGATTGATCTGGATTCTCTATCCAGCCTCTCACAAGGCAGAAATCAAAATATCCATGAACTGCCTTGTTTTCTGAAGTTCAGCATCTTCCAAGTTCATCCATGTCATGGAAAGAACTCAGTTTCTTAAGCTGTGGGATGGAGCTTAAGCTCAGTTCCACATCACCAGTAATGTGTGGCTTGCCCTGTGATCCTCCTCCTGTGCCCCCTCAGGCTTCAGGCTACCTTTCTAGAGAGATCCAGACCCTTTAAAGATAGGACTCACATTTGACCCACCTGCATTCCCAACTCAAAGTTGACAGATTGTTTGATCCCAAGACTATGTGTACTTCATCATAGACCACACTTGGGTTAAATTCAAGGAGTGACAATTATACATATCAGCAAGTACCTGGAACCAATATTGTCTGAATTATGCCATTTCCAAATTCTGCCCACCACACCGTTCATTTGTGGATGATCAAATGAACGGCCACGTCTCAGAAAATCAAATGAGACACTTGTAAAAAAGAGAGGAGGTGACTTTTCTTGGCTAGGACACTTGCTACAATTCTTCAAGTCTTAAAGCATTTACAAGTTCACAATCCACATCGATCTTGCTAAGGATCCTGTGACCCCTTCTGACCCCTTCTATTTTCTATCTTTTTTTTTGTTGTTGTTGGTTGTGGGGCTTGAGCTCTGGGCCTGGGCACTGTCCCTCAGCTCTTCAGCTCAATGCTAGTGCTCTACCGCCACTTCTAGTTTTCTGGTGGTTTATTGGCGATAAGAGTATCATGGACTTTCCTGCCTCGGCTGGCTTTGAACCACAATTCTCATATCTCAGCCTCATAAGTAGCTAGGATGATAGGCATGAGCCACCAGTGCCCGGTCCTTCCTTCCTTCCTTCCTTCCTTCCTTCCTTCCTTCCTTCCTTCCTTCCTTCCTTCCTTCCCTTCCTTCCTTCCTTCCTTCCCTTCCTTCCTTCCCTTCCTTCCTTCCCTTCCTCCCTTCCTCCCTTCCTCCCTTCCTCCCTTCCTCCCTTCCTCCCTTCCTCCCTTCCTTCCTTCCTTCCTCCTTCCTTCCTTCCTTCCTTCCTTCCTTCCTTCCTTCCTTCCTTCCTTCCTTCCTTTCTTCCTTCCTTCCTTCCTTCCTTCCTTCCTTCCTTCCCCCTCCCCCTCTCTGTTTTTTTCCTTCTTTCCTTCTTAGTTGTAGGGCCTGAACTCTGGGCCTGGGGTGCTATCCTGAGCTCTTCAGCTTAAGGCTAGAACTGTACAACATGATCCACTTCCCGCTTTTCTCTGCTTATGTGGTGCTGAGTAATCGAACCCAGGGCCTCATGCATGCAAGGCAGGTACTCTACCACTGAGCCACCTTCCCAGACCCTCATTAAAAAAAATAACTGTCATAACTCATTAAATGGGTTTCAGGACCCATGGATTGGAAAACACATTCTTAGTGCATAAATGTCTTACTTAGTAATAAAACTTTTTTTAAAATAGAAAAACATTGAACTATATTAATACAAAATATTTTTCTCTAAATTAATGTGGATTAAACTACAAACACAAAGTGATAAATGTGTAATCTTCAAAACCTAATTTACAATATTTTTTTGTGTTGCATGTGTAATATCAGTGTGAAGGGTAACAGGATTGTTGAAGTGAAAAATTCAGAGTAATCATTAAGTTTAATCAGTAATACCACATGAGTCCACAGGAGGGCAGCATGTGCTCATGGTATTTTTGAGCTGACCATGGTCTGTTTTCTAGGGAATCTAGAAATCCTAGTAAATGAATTATTTTATAGTGTATAAGTTTAAGAAAAAAGTGGTTTATGCTGAGCAATTAAGAACTGGTCCTGTCAATAAAAAAGATCTATGATTTATTGATTTTGTCTGGTCCAGGAAAAATAATTGAATTCTCCCTTTATTCCCAGCTTCTTTTTGCAGTTTTTCTTTCTGTCTTCTGTCTTATCTCTTACCCAAGTGATACAGGTTAGTCCCAGAAAAACTGGGCTCTGAGGATATGCAATGAGAGACATTTTATGCAGACTCAGATTCATTGTAAAGTCTCCTTCCGTTTCCTCACTGGAGTTGCCTTTCACAGGCTTTCTGACATCTATCCTGGTTGGTGGTTCTTAGAATTGCCACTTCTGTGAGTGACCAGACAAACATGCAGGAGGAAATCCTGCTCTGTAGAATAGGCAGAAATCATCTTATCTTCAGACTGAGACATGCTGGAGAAAGATTTTTCTGCACCTACAAACCACCAAAATCCAGCTGTTTAATCAAATGTTTCACTGTTAAGCCTTTGCAGGATTATGTTAGACCTTTGCAGGATTGAATCTAATCATGGTTTATAGGAAGAAAGTAAACCATTTTTTTTCTTCTTTTTTTATTGTGAAAATACTGTACAGAGGGGTTACAATTACATGGGCAAGATAATGAGTACACTTCTTTTTTTTTTAAATTTTATTTTATTTTATTTGAGAACATACTGTACAGAGGGGCTACAATTACATGGGCAGGATAATGCATACATTTCTTACCAAGCATTGCAGCCTCCTCCTTTGTTTACCCTTCACCTCCCTTCCCCGCCTCCCCCCTCCCCCCACCCAATTATACCCCCCTCCCCCCACCCAATTATACCCCCCTCCCCCCCCCACACCGACATTGTAAAGCTGGTTTTGACATGACATTTTGTACTTCTCATTGTTGCAACAGGTCCACCTGAATCCTTAAGCGACTTGTTTGTCCCCATCTCCTTGAGTACACTTCTTATCAAGCATTGTAGCCTCCTCCTTTCAAGTAAACCATTTTTTAAAATAAGTTTTTTATTGTGAAAATACTGTACAGAGGGGTTACAATTATATGAGCAAGGTAATGAGTACATTTCTTATCAAGCATTGTTGCCTCCTCCTTTGTTTTTCCCCTGCCATCCCTTCCCTCCCATCTCTACACTCCCCCCCCCCCCACACCTAAATTGTAAAGTTCTTTCTTCAATACAGCATCTTGTACATCTCATTGTTGCAATGGGTCCACCTGTATCCCTATTTAAACAATTTGTTTTTTTCCTTCCCCTCCCCAAATTATACCAACATCAAATACAGTGAAAACAGAAGTTATACTGTGGGGGAGGGACATGCAAAGCAACAAAAAAACTTATGCAGTACCTTATAAATACGTTAGAGGGGCTGGGAAGGTGGCTCAGTGGTAGAGCACTTGTCTTGCATGCCTGAGGCCCTGGTTCGATTCCCTAGCACCACATAAGCAAAAAGAAAAAAGCCAGAAGTGGCGCTATGGCTCAAGTGGTAGAGCACTAGCCTTGAGCTGAAGAGCTGAGGGACAGCGCCCAGGCCCAGAGTTCAGGCCCCACGACCGGAACCCCCCGCAAAATACGTTAGAAACAATAGCAAGAAAGAAAAAAAAACACTTGTTTCCCTATCTTGGGGTTAATTTCACTTAACTTCATCTTATCTGACCTTTTCTACTTGCCTCAGACATATACTGGTTTTTGCAAATAAGGGAAATCATGGGACCTATGTTTCTTTGGGCCTGGCTTACTTCACTTACTATAATTTTTTCCAAGTCTTTCCATTTCCTAACAAATGGGGAAATGTCATTCTTTCTGATGGAGGCATAGAATTCCATTGTGTATATATACCACATTTTCTTGATCTACTGAGGGGCATCTGGGTTGGTTCCACATCTTAGCTATGGTCAATAATGCTGCAATAAACATAGTTGTACTGGTAGCTTTAGTATTGTCTTGTTTGTGATCATTTGGGTAAATGCCCAAAAGTAGAATTGCTGGGTCATAGGGGAGCTCTATGTGGAGTCTTTTGAGGAACCTCTATACTGCTTTCCAAAGTGGCTGAACAAGTTTACACTCCCACCAACAATGCAGTAGGGTTCCCTTCTGTCCACATTCCCTCCAGTATCTGTTGTTATTAGAGTTCTTGATTATAGCCATTCTAACTGGGGTGAGGTGATATCTCAATGTTGTTTTGATTTGCATTTCTTTTATGGCTAGAGAGGTTGAGCATTTCTTCATGTGTCTATTGGCCATCCTTTCCTCTTCAGAGAAGTTTCTCTGTAAGTATTTAGCCCACTTATTTATTGGGCAGTTGTTTCTTTGAGAATTTGTTGTTGGAGGATTTAATTTTTTGAGTTCCAAGTATATTTTAGATATGAAAAAAGTAAATCATTTTGAATCCTTTCCTCTCTCCTCTATTCTGGACTTACCTCTCTCACCTTAGAACACTGGGCTGATATGACTCCACCTTGTGACTCAGTCCACAGGAAATAGGCAGCCTGCCGTCCCGTTAGATATACAGCAAGTTTCCTGCCCTTTGTCTTACATAGGCCTCTGTTGTTACAGGTGATAGCAATGGCCGTAAGTGTGCATTTGTTTCAGATAATTCTATTTCTGAGGGTGTTGTATTGGCTGAGTCACATTTATACTTTTTTTTTTGCCAGTCCTGGAGCTTGAACTCAGGGCCAGGGGTGCTGTCCTTGAGCTTCTTTGTGCTCAAGGCTAGTGCTCTACCACTTAAGCCACAGTGCTACTTCCATCTATTTCTGAGAAGTGTATTGGAGATAAGATTCTCATGTACTTTTCTGCTCAGGTTGGCTTCAAATATCAATCCTCAGATCTCAACCTCCTGAGTAGCTAGGATAACAGGTGTGAGCCACTGGCAGTCAGCACATTTATATTCTTTTAAATGGCCTGAGATAGGTTGGCTATAGCTACGTAGGTGGTACCTAGGTGGTAGCATGTAGCTTTTTTTTTTTTAAGCTAAGGTGCTACTTTTAAAAGTTTGGACATTCAACCTGCTTTCTCTTCTCTTTGGTTGTCCAAATGTGTTGCTTTCTTGGCTCAAAATGCCATTCTCACAAGCCCTCCTTATCTCCATTTTCTACCAGCATGGTGGTGGTGGGAGAGGTGTCCAACATAGAGTGGGTGAGGCCAAGAAACGAGGATGGGAGCTGTACGCTAGATGGATCCATCTGGAGTCAGAAGCAGTTTGGAGGGTGTGGGCAGCAGACAGCTGAGTGCTTTGCTCTGGTGAAATCATGACCTTGGTTACCTGGACTTGTAGGAAGGTACCACTGGCCTGTTCACTGCTAGAGTGTGGGAGTGTGACCCCAGGAAGGTGATTCTGGAAAAATACGGGGGACTCACTGTGTACCTTGGACTGGGCCTGGATCCTGAGTGGATCCAGGGGGACGAGAAGCTCCAATTCTAGGGGGAGAAGAATGAGCATCCTGATGGCAGAAACCCAAACCACACATGTGCTGGAGCTCCGCAGAGCTTGCTCCACCATTCTAGAATACAGGTTGCTTTCCTTCTATTCCCTTCATTTACATTTTAAGAGTTGCATAATTGAACACGTGTAGCATGCATCTTACTCAGATCATCCCTTCCACCATCATCACCTCCCACCCTTTCCTTCTGAAAGAAAGACAACACATTATCATAAAAAGCTCAGCATCTCTCATCACAGGGGACTATGATAACCGTTCGGCATCACTTCACACTGCTTAAATGGCCACAGAGACAGCCACGCCCCCAGCTGGGACCGGCTGCCAGAAACAACCCATGTTCTTCAACACCTCTTTCCCAGAAGTGACTCCAGCCACGCAGCTGCGGTGGCTGCGTGGGCGACCAACCCCAGGGACCTGACTGTTATCCCAGCGCTTGAACAGGAAATAGCCCAGTGTTTGGAGGGAAATGGCTTGTGGACTTCCCGGGCTAGGAACAGAGACTGACATGTCCCAATATTTAGGGTCCCAGCAACAACTGTTTTAAATGACAGCTTGAAAACAACTGGGGAGGAAAACAAAACAACTCTAAAGCTTAGCCATAAACCACACTGTAGATAGAACATGGCTAATATCTGCAGACATTCTCCCTTTGGTCTCGTTTACAGAAAACTCTTAGAAAGTCACACCCTTGGGCAGGGAGAGGAGGGAACAGAACTGGGTTCTATGATTCAAGGGGGTTGCTGCATGTGGCCTAATTCAGAATAGACATTTGGGAAGGCACTGGGTCTGTTCACCATAGAGACAAACGTGAACAGGAGGATGAGGAGAGAGGGAAACATTTCTTCTTTGAAGTTATAACTTACTTTACATCATTATTACTGAAAAGGAAGAGACTGATAAAGTAGACAGTCTAAAAAACAAAGTATGTGCGGCATATGAAAAGATCCAAGTATAAGAACATCTATGGAGGATGTCATTTTTATAGTAGTGAAAAATAGGAAATAATCTGAATGAGTCTCAAATAGGAAGATAAAGAAATCATGACAGAAAATATATGACAGAAGACCATAGGGTAGTTGAACTGAGTGAGCAAAATTACATGGAACAAAAAGGGAAAGGCTCTGAAAACACGACTTCAAGGAAATGACAAAAGGCAAGACCAGAATGGTGATATTTAAGTAGCTGCTTTTTTGTTTATCTCTAGTCCTGGTTCTTACCCTAGCAGGTGTTCATACCTCGGATCCTTCCATTCTTGACTTTTCCTCTTCTTTTTGTCGGTTGTAGGCCTTGAACTCAGGGCCTGGGAGTTGTCTCTGAGCCTCTTTGTGCGCAAGGCTAGTGCTCTACCACTTGAACTACGTTGCTACTTCTGTTCTTTTTGAGTGATTATTTGGAGATAAGAGTCTCCTGGGGACTTTTCTGTCCTTGACTGGATTCAAATGTGATCCTTAGAAGATCTCAATTAGGTCAGATCTCTAGCTAGGATTACATATGTGAGCCACTGGTGACCAGCCTTTGCCTCCTTTGAGACTGGGGGAGGGGAGAGTCTCACTTCTTGACCAGCCCTCACCTGGGTTGTGTTAGGCTTTCCAACAGCTAGGATAACAGGTGTAGGCCATTGTGTTCAGCTCTTCATTGGAAAGAAGTCTTGTGAAGTTTTGTTCTGCTGGCCTTGAATCACATCACATCCATCTCAGCTGTCTCAGTAGCTAGGATGACAGGTTTAAGCTGCTAGCCCCTGGCTAGATTTTTTCTTTCCTTATTTATGTTTTGGTGGTGGTAGTGAGGTTTGAAGTCAGGGTCTCACACTTGCCAGCCCTGTAGCTCTACAAATCTGAGCCACACCTCCAGCCCTAGGTAGATTTTAAAATTGAAATAAATGATAAGTTACACACATTTTTTTTCCTTTTTTTTTTTTTTTGGTCAGTCATGTGGCTTGAACTCTGGGCCTGGGAGTCCCTCAGTTCTATGGCTCAAGGCAAGTGCTCTATGCTTGAGCCACAGCACCACTTCCAGTTTTCTGGTGGTTTATTGGAGATAAGAGTCGCATGGACTTTTGTCTTGAGCCACAGTACCACTTCCAGTTTTCTGGTGGTTTATTGGAGATAAGAGTCTCATGGACTTTCCAGCCTGGGCTGGCTTTGAGCCATGATCCTCAGATCTCAGCCTCCTGAATAGCTAGGTTTACAGGTGTGAGCCGCTGGCATCCAGCTTAGTTACACACATTATAACCATAGGAACCTTGGAAAGTACAAGAAGGATAAATATCAAATTCAAGATGCTGATTTTTCCAGGGGGTTGGGAGGTGAGGTGGGGAGGGGGTGTGGGCACTGGACTGCAGCTGTATCTGGAACTTTTAAAAATAAAACCCTGAGACCAATATGGCCCTAGATTCCCAGAGATGTTTTATTCCCTTCTGCTGCTTTTAGTGGGTTTGAAATAGGAAAGTAACATTGAGAAGAGACAAGCATGTAAGCATCTGACAATCAGGCCTCAGCTGAGAATGGTTGCCCAAAGACCGAGCTTATCAGTGTTCTTGGACTTTTAACTGAAACTTTCCTAAAATCACTGGGGGAAAGGCAAGACTGCAAGCAGAAGCAAAACAGCAAGCATACACAAGTCTTTAGGTACCAGGAGGCTTTTATTTTCTCCCAGATTGGGCCTCTCGGAAGGTAAGAGGGGCTTTGATCTTAGCACCAAGCAGCCCAGTGTGAGGAGCATGAAGGCCGCTGGGGCGTACCAGTAACAAAACGCTCTGCTTCCAGAGGGCTCAGCCAACTTTCTCTCCTGGATCCCCTCCGGTGGCTGCCCCACGGTGGTCCTGGGAACGCCGGTTCGGATGGCGTTACCAGCACAGCACTGCTGCCCGATGGCCAGCTCTTGTCCTTCTCGCTAAAGAAGTGTGACCTGGAGAATCCTGTCGCCATGAGAGGTTGGTCAGAATGTTTGGGCTCATGACTGGATTGGTAAATGTGGAGAAGAGTGGCGGTGTGTTTCTCTGTTGGATTGCATTGATGGGAACTTGCAGAGTTTTGTAGATTTTCAGTGTGAAAGATGCTTTCCTTACCCTCTGCTTTCCTAGTCCTGTGTCAGTCAGTGCCAGAGGGCCCAATGTAGTGGTTTCTCTGTGGGAAAAATGAATCCAAGGGCCCATGTGTAGTACGACTCCACTCAGAGGTGATCCTTCGTATCTTTGGTTAGATAATTAAAGTAGGGAGCCAGAGAGAGCCAGTGCAAGCTGGTTTGTTTGGATTACTTGGTAGATGTTTGCCAGCCACGAATATCTTAATTTCTGATAATTATCTTTGATTCACAGCACATGGTTTGATTGCTCCCAGAAGATGAAGACAAGGTCCTCCTAGGTTTCCTTCGGCTGCTGAGTGCTGGTCAGGTGCATGTGGGTTCTACCGTGGGCTAGCTGACCCACCAAGGAAATGATTCTAAAAGAGTTTCGAGAAATGACAGACATCTGCTAACCTCTTTGTTGGCTGAATCACAAATTCTAATGTAAGGGATTATTGGCAAACTATGGTTCAGTCCATTGGCTAAATTTGGCCCATCATTTGATTTTTATGTATTTATTGTTTTGGAGTTTGAAGTCTGGGCATTATGCATGCTAGGCAGATAGAGCCTTCCTTCCTTCCCCAGTCAAAGCTATCCAGGTTCATGGTTACACCACGCTGGGATCTGAGACAGCTCAGACCTCTTAACAGTTCAAGTATTTCGGATCACAGCTAGATTTCTGCTTTTCCTCAGACAAATCCACATGAGCAGCCCTGTAAGCAATTCAAACAGCCTACGTGATGCTATTTCTACCTGCTTTAATGCACTCTGCGTTGGGCTGCTGGCTATTCCAATAAGACTCAACCCAGAGCTGAGAAACTCTAGCTCAGTTTTGAGAAGCCCACAGTTCCCTTTCTCTAATAGCCCGCCCAACCACCGCTTTTGAGGTCCTAGTATGCTTTGCAAGTAAAAAACATAAGGGTTTGGAATGCAATCTTTCTAAAAACATATAAACATATAATAAAATCCAAATATAAAAAATATGACCTGCAAATATTTTAAATGAGCAGCCTAACAATTCTCTGAGGAGATAAATCAGTCGCAACGAAGCTATTTTGGGAATGTTAAAGCATTTTACTGTGCAAAATGCTTACATGTTCATACAAATTTTATATTAAATAAAGAAGGTGAGCAGGCTATGAAGGGCTTATAATATGGCCCAAGATTACATATTATATTACATATAATATGGCCCAAGAGACACCTTTTAATGATTTTAGAGAAACATGATGTCATCCAAAAGTTCTTTACATTTGGAATGGTAGCCAAATATCTTCAAGGAATATATATATTATTGGTTTCAACTCTGTGGGTCATGAAGGTGTGCCAGCAAAGCAGAGTCACATGGGTGAGGAGGTGGGTTTACTACAGGGAATTGACTTTGTGCAGTTTTCTGGACTCCATTAAGTCAGTTGTAAATGGTTCTTGGAATTCTCATCTTCTAAAATGTCATTGACATACATCATTTCCTATCATCTCATCGACAGTTCTTTTTGTTCTTATTGCCTAGTATCTTTTCTTTAATTCTAAGTTTTAGGGATTGAGGTGGTGCTGGAGGTGAGTGGATTTGTTTAATCCATGCCTAGTAGTGGGAGATCCCTGCTTGAGTGTATCAGATCAGGTCACGGTACATCCCCTCAAGACCCTTCCTTTACTCCCATTTTAAGAGATCTTATTTCAGGTGTCTCAGATTGATCTCCGAGGCTTCCTTTCTTCCTCATATATTAGCCAGCTGTTTATCTCAGACCTTGCCCGTCTGGGCTTACAGGAATTGCCAGGCCTCTCTGCAGGGCCAGATTCCTTCTTGTGGAATCTTTTGATCAACCTTGTCTCTCTTGACATCAGTAAATGCTCCACTGGTAGAATTATTATTCTGGCTTAACTAAATCAATCAGTGATTATTGCCTTTAGATACAGCCAGACACACCTTGGGAGAGCACTTGTGTGTGTTTAAAAGCAGTGTCCTGACTGACTCTGCCTTCTGGAATCCTTTTTTAAACAATGTAGTCAGTGACGATTATTTCAGTTGTCTTTATTTGCAGGGTCATTGAAAGGGGATTTTTCTTTTTCACATTGGACCAAAGGTTCGTTCTGGTCATTTCCTATCATGCAAAAGCATGTTTGGAGGTGTGAGAGGACACCAGAGATGATGGCCTGTTGCCGTGCTTCTGTTCACCTTGTGTGCGTTGGTGGACAGGCACAGCCAGGAAAAGGCAGAGCCGGGTGATTGGTAGGGACCCTGGGGTAGCTTTGCAGGCCTGCAGACTAAGGTCTCCACTTCTTCCCTTCACCTACATCTGCCAACCTGCCTACAATCTGTGTTCTCTAGTGGTGCATGCAGAACTGAGATCCTGTGCACATTTGCAGAGCTGAAATTCTAAGAACCTCTGATTGTGCCTGTTTACTTCTTGCTGCAAGGTTAAGAGGGCCTCTCATCATAGAGCTTGTTGTTTTTCTCTTTCTTTTCTTTGTGTCCCCTGTTTCTCTTCCTCTTTAGTTACTAATATCTAACTTCTAATAAACTTTGAATATTGAGAGTTTTTTTAAAAGTGGTCAGACATACTTGGTGTCTTTCAAGATCTTAAACCATCAATGCAGTGCTTTTTAACACTGACATTACTGTTAAAATATTTCAAAACAACCAGATTTTATTTTCCTTTTTTTCCCTTCCCAATTCCATTCTCTGCTCCGCTTTGTCTCCGTGCAGAAACATTGTCATCGCTAAATTCATGATTTTTTTTTTATAGCTCAGATGCCACCCACATTTGCTCAATTTCCCTATTTTTCTCTCATAAAAGGGTGTGTCAACTTTGGAATGAATTTGTTAGCCCCTAATTAGGAAGTCTGCCTCAAACCCACCCATTCTTTCCCCTGAAACACAAGGGCTGAAGGCAGTGAACTCATCTGTTTTGGATTTCTTTGTGCATCACACATGGGGTTGGAGTTGGTTTCTCCTATTATCTTAATTGAATCCATCCTCTGTGTGTAAACATTTTTAAAGGGGATGTCAGTTGTGCTGATAAAGGCAAAGACCTTGAGTTGAAGGCCTCTTTATGATTATTCCATTATATTCAAGTACATTTTGCCTCAGTTTCCCAGAATGGCTCTATAATTTCATGAATGTGGAAAAAGCGGCATAAAAATATCTGAGAATGTGCCTTTGCTGCTTCAGATACTTTAATTCCACTTTAAAATGGCAGAATATTGCAAAATAGGTCTCCTTATTACTATAATCCTGAGTGATGTTTCATATTTTTGCATTGTTTTATATTTCTTCAGTGTAGTTCAATGTCTAACTCTGGAAAGGGGGAATTCATATCATTCTCATGAGGTAAAATAAGCTTACATGGAATCCAGTTTGGACTGATACCTTCCTTTGGCTTATAATTCCTTCCCTTGGCCTTTTTATACTACAGCTTATTTTTCTATCTATGTATTTTTCCCACCTGTGTAAGGTGAAAATAACTTAAAAAGTCTGAAGATGAGTTTTTCTCCTTGTTCAAACAAGCCATAAAAATGACCTAGTTCCATGAGTTTATAGAGGATGAAAACAAGAAATCAACTTTTTTTCTCCTAAATTAAATTTTTTTTTGCTTCAAAACAACTTAGTTTGTGGTAGTTGAGTTTATTTAATCTATTATCCTATTTAAAGATGAAAATTTGTTACAGGAAAAGTAGATAATAGCTTAATTGCTCATGGATTCTTTGTTTTCTGAAAGTAGGATCTTTATAATGTATCAAAACTATAATTTACTAAAATCTGTTTGCACACACATTCAAAAAATTGCCTGCACTCATATATATCATCCCCACAAAGTAGATATTTTTTAGGGGGGGTTCGGTCGTGGGGCCTGAACTCTGGGCCTGGGCGCTGTCCCTCAGCTCTTCAGCTCAAGGCTAGCGCTCTACCACTTGAGCCACAGTGCCACTTCCGGCTTTTTTCTTTTTTCTTATGTGGTGCTGAGGAATCGAACCCAGGGCCTCAGGCATGCAAGGCAAGCGCTCTACCACTGAGCCACCTTCCCAGCCCACAAAGTAGATTTTTAAAAACATAAATCAGACAAGGTCTCATTTCTCCTTAGGTTCCCCAACAAGTGTTCTACTATGATTAGGACATTATAGTTGAGATTCTGTTCTAGAAGGCCCAGTGTCATTTACCGTGGCTCACTTTAGCCATACTGTCTCTTATTTACATGCTATTTCCAATTCCACCTGTCTTTCAAGTGAGCTATCTGCTCACTTGACAAATATTTAGAGGGGCCAATTGGCTTTAAGTAGTGCTCTATAAATGCCTCTGAAAACAAAGAGAGTGGAATACTTGTTTCCATGGAGCTTGCATCCTAGTGGTGGGTAGCTAGTTAAAAAAAAACATATATAATTCATTAGGGTGAAATGAAATGCAACATACAGTACAGGCAAAGATGGTGCACAGCATCCTTGAGAGAGGTAAGTGAAATGAGAGGGTATACTGAGAGAGAATAGCATGTGCAAACACCCTGCAATAGAAATGATTTTGTGTTTGAGAGACAGCAAGCAGAGATCACTACTGGGAAGAAATGAGAGTGAGAAGGGGGAGGAGCACTGGGAGGAGCACAGAGAGGCAAGATCATGTAGGAACTCACAGGTCATGACAAGGAGTTGGGGATAAATTCTAAAAGTGGGAGAGAGTAAACTGAGGATAGACAGGGTTGCTGCAGGTGTAAATGTGGGAAGGAATGGTAACTGAAAGTAAGAGAGTATCAGTAGAATCTGGAGAAATATTCAGATTATAGAAACACTTTTTAAGACTGAGTCACAAGTGCTAAAATTGCAATATTTAGCCATTTGGTAACTGGAAGGGAAATATATATGTCAAAATCTCTTTAATAGTCTTACCCTGAGCAATGTTCCTAAGATGAAAATAACTGACGTTGCTGGAGTTTAAGGTCTTGATTAGGTTGTATCAAATTTCAGCTCATGAA
Source organism: Dipodomys merriami (assembly GCF_024711535.1). NCBI lineage: Eukaryota > Metazoa > Chordata > Mammalia > Rodentia > Heteromyidae > Dipodomys > Dipodomys merriami. The sequence goes on along the minus strand of NW_027206179.1, from coordinate 34,574,758 downwards.
AGAATGGAAACTGGAAATGGGTGGCTCAGACCCGTGTCAGCTTAGGATATGAAGATGGTACGCGGCATCCAGGGCTCTGTGAGCAAACGCCTGCTATTCTCATGGTGCGACACGCACTAAATTAACCACTTGAAGTGGATTCTTCATGTATTAAGTAGGAAGGTTAATGGCTATGCCACAAAATAGCTGTGAGATTTTACTAGGCAATAGGATTACCGTGAAATACCACTGACTCTTAGCTTCCTTTTTTACTGTGTTATAAAAGAGCTGAGTAAAAACACCACCTGTATCACTGAGGTCCATATTAAGGAGTGGGGCTTCGATTCCCTGTATTTTGTTTATCCTGAAAGAATAAAGCAATTTTAAAATTCCAGAATATCAGTCAGCCTTCTATCACTGTGACAAACACCCAAAACAACGTCTAAAGAGAAAACTTTTAAAATTAATTAATTAATTGATTGATTGATTGATTTTTGAAACTATAGTCCGTATTTGGGTGACCTATTGCTTTTGGGCTTGAGATGAGACATCACATCATGGTGCAGAATACAAGTTGGAGCAAGAATCTATGCACCTTGTGGCCCCAATGCAAAGGAGACCTCTTTGTAGGTACGCTCAATGACCTAACACTTCCCACTAAACCCTTCTTAAAGGTGCTACCAAGATCTAGTACTCCCCATTTGATAATGTGTCAATAATGACATTGGCTGTGAGTCAAGCCTTTAATATTTGGGCCTTTGCGGGGCATTAGATCCAAACTGTAGCAGTCAGCTTCCTTTTAATCCAAGTGTGATTAAGGTTAATAGTCACTGTGCTCAGAGCAACTTCCCTGGAAAGAGTTATTTTAGTGTGTGTGTGTGTGTGTGTGTGTGTGTGTGTGTGTGTGTGTGTGTGTGTGTGTGTGTGTGTGTGTGTGTATGTGTATGCATGCCAGTCCTGAGGCTTGAACTCAGGGCCTGGACACTTTCTCTGAGTTTTTTTTGCTCAAGGCTAGTGCTCTACCACTTGAGCCACACTTCCACTTCTGGCTTCTTTGGTGGTTCATTGGATGGAAGAATTTCATGGGCTTTTCTGCATAGACTGGCTTTGAATAATGATCCTCAGATCTCAGCTTCCTGAGTAGCTAGGATTATAGGTGTGAGCCACCAGTCACCCAGATTTATTTACATTTTAAAGATGTTTAAAATGATTCTCTCTTTCTCCCTCCCTCTCCTGTGTGTGATCCTTCTTTGTATCTTTCTTCTTTCTTCTATCTGATTGTTAGTCTTTATTTTCTGACTCTACAGATATACTTGCTTATTTTAGGGTGAAGGAAACATTTTTTTCACCCTTAATAAGAAGAGTTAAGCCACTGATGTATATGTCAGGTAATTTTTCACTATGGATTTCCTACCAGGCAACTTCCTGACTCACCTCTGGCTGTTCCAGCCTCCATCTGGCTAAGGGCAAGGAAGATTCCTTCCTGCTCAGTTTTTGGCAGACAGTGAATAAACATAATAAAATTGCTCTGTGGAAACTTCTATGAAGCTTAACTTTGTGATGTCCTCTGGACTCTTCCCTTGACCCTGTCCCTGTTGGCTTTCTGTACTAGCATCTCTGTAGCTGAAGAATTTGAGTCCTTGGCAATTTTGGAATGTCTGTGTGTCTTATCTTGTTTACCAGGTATGATTTAACCCTGCAAGTCCTTCAGGCTTGGCTCTGAGAGGCTCTCTACCAGCTGGCCCTGTTATATAACACCCGTTACTCGCTTTTCTTGTTTGAGATGAAGGAGACTTCTGGGACCTGTGAGAAATGATGACATTTCAGAGAGGTGATTTCTGAGCATTTGGGGAAGCCATGCCTGTCCTGGAAGATTGTGGGCTGAGTTACCTTTCTTGGTTATGATTTCTTGGAGGTCCATGGATCTGTAGGAACAAAATCTGCACCAAGGCAGCCCTGGAACAAGGTTACAACCCCTGTTGTGTGTGTCACACTCAGCTGCTGCTCTGTGTAGAGGAAGGGCGAAGGCTTTGCTTCCAGCTGCTTGAGTGTTCAGAAGGAAGTAGGACTCACACAGCCTGTCACTCTCTTCTTTTCTGCTCTGAGAGTCAGGCAGGTTTCTGTACATGTCTTCCTAAAAGAGTTGTGTATGTGTGTGTGTGTGGGGGGGGGAGTCTTCAAGTGCTTACATGAACCCAGCAAGCACTTTTGATTTATATTTTGAATGTTGTCCAACTTTGTGCAGCAAAACTTTTGGTTTAGTCTGTGAGAAAGGTTTTGTGTTTGCATTGAGAAGACAGCTGGGAAGCCAAATATTATAGGTGGACATGCAGTTGCTCTGAGTTAATTTTTTAAAGCATATGCTAATTGTAGAAACTGAGGGGTTTCCCTGTGATGTTTCCATATACTTAACTTGAATCATCCTTACTCCATTACTTTTTATTGTCCCTCCCGTCCCTGGCTTTAGACTTGCTTACCGATTTTTGCCCCTGTTTTGTGATCTTTTCATGCATACATTCTAGGTTATTGGGGGTTTTTTTGCTGAGATTTATGAACTCTGAGAAACCTTATGTATTTATTCACTTTTCACTTTTCATCTGTTCTTTGAGAAGAAGTAGCTGTCCTATCAACTGTGGAAGGCCATCAGTGTTTCTAAATCCTGGCTGAGCTGCACGGGAAATCCTAGTGACAAATACTGGATCTTAATTGCAGTTAAGCCCTACTAAAACAGATTCATTTTTACAAAAAATATTGGTCTTGGAAAAATTAATTATTAAAAAAACTCCTAGAGAAAATTGTAACTATAGGAAATAATTGTTATACTTGTGAAAAATTGTGTCCTTTTACAAGTATAATCCTGCTAGTATAAGAGTCTCATTATTTTAAGGAGCCAACTAAGGGTATGCATTGTTCTAGTGGGCCACTATCAATAATTTTAAATAGCCAAAGCAAATTCACTCAACTGCCTTCAGAATGCTAATCAGCAAGAGATGTTTTTGTTTGTTTTTAGAATCCCATAATAAGTTCACTTTATGTCCCTCATGTGAAAGTTCTAAAGTTTTAGAGGAGAATGTTAAAAGCAAGATATCAAGGGCCATTTTGCTATTTTTACATAAATAGACAATTAAAACCCCAGAGAAACTGGACCCTAGATCCTAAATCTAACAGTCCGACAACTGCCAGATGGTTTTTCTCTCATAAAACTTCACATAGATGTCAGGAAGTCACGTCAGGAGAAGATGCTGGTGGCTTTTATCCTGTCTCCACAACTTGATCTCCTATCTATAAATTTTTCCTAGAGTGGAAAAGGAAAAAAGATCTTTCTGTACATATTTGTATCTATTCTAGAAATTGGAGTGCATTTTCTTGTCTTTCTTAATGAGATAGAGGAATGTGTTAGGGGTGGGGAACTGGTGAAAAGAATTAATTTATAAAGTGTCAGATTCTACTCCACTCTAGTACCAAATGCTGAAGCACTGTTGAGGAGGCTGTTGGAAGAGTACTCAGTGATGAAGTTCCGGGAACTTTCTTAGATGTGCCATTTTTGATAGCCTAAGTATAATGATATATGACCAATGACACTTGGTTACTGTGTCTATTCACAATAGCCAAGGTATTAAATAATGTCTGGCATTTGATAAAGAAAATGTGGTACATGGGCACATGGAATAGCATTGCACCCCCTCAAAGAACCAAATCCTGTTATTTGCAGTCACATGGAGGATATTCTGCTAAGTAAAACAAGTCAGGCACAAAAACATAGTACCAAATGTTCTCATTCATTTGTGGAACTTAAAGAAATTGATCTTAGAGAGGGAAAGAACACAATAGTAGTTACCAGTAGCTGGGGGAGGAGGAGGCAGGGTCAATGGGGGGCACAAAGGTACCTTTAGATAAAAGATAACACAAAATAACTTCTTGTGTTTTCTTGCACAATAAAATGATAATAGTTAATGATACAAAATAGGATTTGAATTATTTGAATAATACAAAATAGTAAAAAGGGATTTTCTGCAAAGACATGATAACTGCATGGGGTAATGGATATTCCCAAACCTCTTGATTGTTTATGGGAAAATATACACAGTTATCAAAAGATCATTTTGCATATAATAAATATGTACAATGCTGAGTTATCAATTCAAAACAAAATTGGAGGTGAAGATATGGCTCATGTGGTGGAGTTCCAGCTAGGAGGAAGCAATCCAAACAAGAGCATGAGATCTTGAGTTCAAGCCCTGAAGATACTAAAATAAAAAGCAGTAGCTAGAAACCCATTTGCTCATATTTATAATCCTACCTGAGACCTGGAGAATTGTGGTTCAAGCGAACCTGGACAGAAGAGTCCTTGGGATTCTTATCTCCAAAATGACCAGCTGAGTTGAAGACATGACTCAAGTGGTAGAGCACCAACCAGGAACCAGAAATCTGAAAAAGTGTAAGGACCCGAGTTCAAATCATAATACTGGCACACAAAAAAATCAAAAGAAATAAAATTGTTGCTTCTTGTTCCCAGATAAGATCAGAAGTCTTCTAAGAGTATATTCGCTATGGGGAAGGGTCTTCATATCGATAGATGCAAGAAGGAATCACCTAGTTCTCTTGGGTATTTCTGATAGTTTAGCTGTATAGATTTGATAGCTATACTTTTTTTCCACATAAACAGCAATCACATAAAAGACTATTTATGACTGCAGTTAATAACTAGTTTAAAATGATCAAAAGTCTATATGCTCCTCTGAAGCTATCTTTAAAATTGTGCTAATTAAAGTCATAAATAGATATTGCTTTTTCTTTTTTCTTTTTTGTGAGTCCGGGGGCTTCAACTCAGAGCCAGGGCTCTATCCCTGAGCTTCTTTTGCTCAAAGCTAGAGCTCTACCAGTTGAGCCACAGCACCACTTCTGGATTTTTCTGAGTAATTTATTGGAGATAAGAGTCTCACAGACTTTTCTGCCTGGGTTGGCTTTGAACCATGATCCTTAGATCTCAGCCTCCTGAGTAACTAGATTACAAGTATGAGCCACTGGTGTCCAGTTATAAACAGTGCTTTTTCTAAATGATTATTACTTACAGAGTTTTCCAGATTTATCTTCCCCCTGTGTATACTCTGATGTCAGACTGATTGTCAAATATGGCAGGCACAGAATATTGCTACTAAGCTGTCATATGAAGAGATTGTATCATTGTATTGGGCAATTTTTCATTTTTTCTTGTGCATATGTTTTGATTTCTAGGAAGTTACGAAGTACCTAAAGAGAAGAGGCTAAATTGTCCCTCTCTCTTTCTCTCTATCTGTCTCTCTGTCTTCAGAAGGGGAATTAGAGCTCTTTTAACTGCATAAAGGTCAGTCAGTTCCTCCTACTGATGGAACAAGACTAAAGATGAACTCACGTTGGCTCTCAGGTCTAGCTTTTAGGTTCTGATCAAGGTCCTGACTCTCTTGGTACTGTATTCATGACACTGACAGTAATGTTTATTGAGCTTCTTCTCTGAACTTGTGTACAGAAAACAAACCCTGGCTGCCCCTTTCCTTCTGTTTGCTTTATGTTTTGGCTCATGGCAGAACTTAAATGAAATTTCTGTTGTTTTCCTTTCTAAGAGGAGAAAACATATAACTTTAAGCAATTTCTGTTTTTCAGTCTTTGCTTAAAAAATGCCAAACAGTAATTGACATGTACCATAGGCTAAGACTGGCAGTGTGCCAAGTGCTGAGCATGGACCATATATCTCCTTTCTCCATCAACTCTTCTGTCCTCACTTGCCATACTAGGCCTCAATAACTCTCTTTCTGTTCTTCCATAGTAGTTAATAGATTCTTAGCTCGGAGTCTTGACTTTGCTGGAGTCTCTGATTGGAGTAGTCTGAAGTGCTCCTCCCTCAGCTTCATATAACACGTGCTACCCACAGCTCAAGACTTAGCTCAATACTATCACAACCATTGTAGCAATTATTGCCATCGGAATGATCTTATTTATGTCTCTTTCCATAAGACATAAGAGGCATTTCCAAAGAGTAGGAACCTTTCCTGATTGATCCTGTTTTGCTTTCTGCTCTATCTGCAGTGCACACAAAGAGGAGCTGGTTAAATACAGTCTAGTAGCTATTTCACTTATTGAATAAAGGAGTGAAAGCTCTTGTCTAGTATTCACAAAAAATAGGATATTATTTTTCACATGTAAAAATACAAAAATAGAGTCAGGGAAGTTAAGTGACTTTGCATTACAGAGGTAACAAATGGAGGAAATTAATTTATTACTAACTTTGGCAGATCTTCAGGGTCACCAAAATCTATATTCTTTTTTTTTTTTTATTGTGAGAATACCTTACAGAGGAGTTACAATTACATGGGCAAGATAATGAGTATATTTCTTATCAAGCATTGTTGCCTTCTCCTTTGTTTCCCCTTCCCATCCCTTACCATACTCCCCCCTCCCTCCACCTGATCCTCCCCCCCGCCCCCCACCAAAGTTGTAAAGTTCGTTTTTTGACATAACGACTTGTACATCTCATTGTTGCAATGTGTCCACCTGTATCCCTATTTAAACGATTTGTTTTTTTCCTTCCCCTCCACAAAAAAAATATGGAACGCTTCACGAATTTGCATGTCTTCCTTGCGCAGGGGCCATGCTAATCTTCTCTGTATTGTTCCAATTTTAGTATATGTGTTGCTGAAGTGAACACCGAAATCTATATTCTTATACTGACTTAGGTTTTGTTACACCATCACAAGAATCACCTTGCAGAGTGAATGATGGGTGAGCTCAACCATAAGGTATTCAATCATTCATTTATTTATTCCCTGAAATGCTCTAGAGTAATTTTATGCATATCCTGAAGTTATGTCTGCTCAAATAAGTGGCAGAGGAAGAGTATACCCAGAGGAGATACAATTAAAAGCAAAGAATGAAGATGGAAATGGAAGTAGAGCCCCAAACTCACCAGAAGCACTTGCATTTTCTAGGGTTGAACTGCAAGTCTTATGCTACATTGTCTAGAAGAGAAAGACCAATTGTGTGCTTCACAGTATACGTAAGGCAAACAAGACAAAACAATACCACCCCCCACCCGAAAACAAAACAAAACAAAAAACCAAACACAAACAAAAAGTCAGTGATTCAAAAGCAGAGCAATATTAAGTCCTCCAGGAAATATCCCTTCTTTCTCACAAAAAGGACACTAAAGTAAGAAACAATATCCTCTATCTCTGTTTGGTAAATATAGGCAAATCTTTTCACGTTTGACTCTTATTCTATGACAATACTATAAAGCCTGAGTGAGTAAAAAAGCAATGTAATGCAACTCCACAAATAATTCTAAAGAGATCTCTCAATATAATTTCATGGGGCTCTTGCAGATGCTATTGTTTGATGCTAAAGTGGCTGAACCCAAAAGATACATTGCACATTGTTTTGGAAGGATCTCTTTTGCATCAGATGACAAAAAATATTCTCTTTAAACCAAACTGACCAGACTTGATGTAAGGAGGATAGCCTTATCGTACAGCCACACATTTGTAATATCTCTGATATTGGTTAGATATGAAACCATAAGGCTTGACATATAGTAAAATTCAGAATTAGTTGTACTGGCACACATCATTGGATCTGGGGGGGGGGGGAAATCTTAAAGATTACACTTTAATTCCAAGAGTTATTATTTTTAATTACTAGTAATGGTTGTACAGTAGGCAGTATCTTAGACAGCACAATGTTTAAATCATGCTCTTTTCTACTACTTTGTAGCATAAGGTACTGGGACCATGCACTAGCAATCCACTTGTGAGTCCTTGCTTATTCCTGTTCCATCTTCCAGAGAGTGGAACATTTAATTGTGAGGCTAAACTGACACTTCATCCAATCTTATATGAGTGATGATTTAATTTTGTCTAAATTTATCAAATCACCTGGATGGTTCAAAGTATTAAATAGCCCTAATAATATTTCCACACACTGGCAAGTTATTTTCAACACTGGATTGATTAAGATGGAAAACCTTTGGCATGTCAAGCATGAGTACAGTTGCTGGGAAATAAGTCAAGGAAACACTAATCAGTTCATTTAGGAACTAATAACATCAGCCCCAAGGCTACAAGAGCCATTCAGACAAGGTTTTCTCCATGAGGGGCACATGGTCTCTCTGAACTGGTAGTAGAGTGGATTTCATCAGATAAGCTGTCAAATGCTTCATAGAACATGCCTCAGAGAATTAAGCTTCCACTGTTCGTACAATTTTATCAGACACTAGCAAAGTAGATTTTCCAGTAAAACAGGAAATTGCCCTAAGGCCATGCTTTTGAACATTTATTCAAGATGTACTTTAAATGCTGTTTCAGCTGTCACTTTTTGCTATCGGCAGAAATGTTTTGCTTTTGTTGCAGATGAACAGTTCTCTTTAATCACCAAAATCAACTAAAGTGCAGGGAAAAGAAGGTCTATGAAATTAGAGCATTTGCAAGAGGGGAGAGGTAAGTTTTGATGCAAAAGCAATTTGAGCTGATTTGGAACCACCATCGAGAACATGAATTGTCAACAAAGAAACTTATGTTTCTTTGAATAATTTTTTTCTCTGAATAAGCTTAATAATATATACAATAATAGAAGAAAGCTGTAGAATATAATGTTTGAAAGGACAGACTTTATCAGCCCAGTTTCAAATGCCATTTACAACAGTTATAGGATTTTTGGCTTTCAATAAATTACTTATTTGCCTCACAGTTTCCTTAAGAATAATTACACAATACACAAGGAAGAGAAGACTTTAAAAAACTTTTAATTTTGGAATATTGGGATTTGAATGTAGGGCCTTGTGCTTGATTAAGCAGGCATTCTAAGGCCATGTGGAATATTAAGATTAGGTGTAATGCTTAAAAAGCCCTGCATAATTATTGGCTACAATTATGATAGTTCTTTATAAAAGTAGTAAAAGATCATACGAAAAGTAGAATATAAGCATTCTGATACTACATAGTAATTTGAGTAGCAGAATCAATAACTTGTAAAAGCTACTAATTTTGGTGGCACTAGGAATCAAACCCACGGTCTCACGCTTGCTAGATAAACATGTTATCACTTGTGCTACACTTCCTTCCCATAACAAATGAACCATTTGATTATCTGTAATTGGGATGAATGAGCCCTTAATAGCTATATTCAAAACAGTTTATCATACAGATTCTTTTATCATAGCCAGTAAGTGAAATATAACACAACTGTTTTCCATTTTATTAATTGTGAATCCAAGCCAGAGTCTCAGGAAATAACTGGCTGGTCTCATGTGGCATTCATGTGCTTCTCTTTCTTCTATCTGAGCATAGAAGAGTCATTAATGACTTTTGCCTCAAGTCATTTTTGAAGAACGTGTTTATTTCCTCAGTATAGTAAAAGAAAATGAAATTGTCCCCTTGCTACTTATCTTAAAATTCACACTTAATATTAAACTATACGTCAAAGCTGTAAGTTATTTTTTTATTATTATTGAAGATACAATCTGCTTCAGGGGGCTTTATTGACCAGCACGATAGCATGCCAACACTAGTCACTAAATAGTTATTGCAAAGATTAATTGGTGTTATAAAGCTACATTAGGAAGAAATTTATAACAGACACACTCTCTCTGTATCATCTATGTATCTATGTATCTATCTATCTATATCTTAACAAAAGTGTAACAGGCTAAGAAAATGCTTTCTGTTCTGTTATCAAAGTATAATTTGAAGGTAGAATTTTAATGAAGCATACTCATAATTTAAGATTGAAAATATATTTATATAACTCACTATGGTATTAAAATGATCTTAGTTCTTATAATCAATTATCATGAAGTTAGATTGGGTAAAATTATAGTAGCTAAAAGGAAAGAACAAATGTATAACTGAATTTGTTAAGCTTGTGCATTTGATCATTTTAACCTCATTAGCTTCACGAAATTCACATAATACTTATTATGAAGTTGGAAGCCAGGAACTTACTCTGATATTTCTATAATATATGGGGATATTTAAAGTGACCAACTATGCAGATGGTCAGATGTTTCCAATTCTCATTCATTCCCTCTTCCTGGGCCCTCAGGAAGACTTTCCCCAGTCTGTGTTGTAGTTAGACTGACTGACACATGTGGCTGCATTATGATCCCATGGTGGCTTCGTATGACATGTGTTTCCTGTGGGGCTTTTCATAAACCATCTCATCCAACTCTTATGTCTAATTTTTTATTTTATTTCTGGGGGATGTGGGAGAGTGACTCTGGGACCATGATGTTTAATCTTACTTGTAAACTTGAGTAGGTTGGGAAGCACATCTCTGGGTGTGTCTGTGAGGGCATTTGTAGAGAAGATTAACTAAACATGGTAGCACCATCCCATTTGCTGGGGGTACTGGAGGGATGAAAGGGGAAGAAGAGAGAAGCAATGAGCAGACTTTTCTGTCTGTCTGTCTGTCTGTCTCTATCTCCTGTCTGCCAGAATTTGAGCTACTCTACTCCGTCATGCTTTCCTCACAAGGATGCCTGAAACTTCTGAAACCAAGTGCCAAAACAAATCCTCCTTTTAAGTTGATTATGCCTGGAAGTTTATCACAGGGATGAGAAAGATAACTAACACAATTGTGTTTTTATAAAAAGAATCCTCAACCAATGGAATAGAATTGAAAACCCAGAAATGAACCTACAGACCTATAGCCATCTAATCTTCGATAAGGGAGTTAAAACAATAGAATGGAAGAAAGACAGCCTCTTCAGTAAATGGTGCTGGCAAAATTGGTTAACTACATGTAGAAAACTAAAGCTAGATCCTTATATATCACCCTGCACCAGAATCAACTCCAAATGGATCAAAGACCTTGAACTCAAAGCAGACACTGAAAACATTACAGGATGGAATAGGAGAAACCCTAGGTCTCCTTGGCTCAGGCCGAAATTTTTTGAATAGAGACCCGGAAACACAACAAATCAAAGAAAGGTTGGACAAATGGGATTGTATAAGGTTGCAGAGCTTCTGCAGGGCAAATGACATAGCTAGCAAGATCAATAGAAAGCCCACGGATTGGGAGAAGATCTTTACTAGCTATACAACGGACAAGGGTCTCATATCTAAAATATACTTGGAACTCAAAAAATTAAATCCCCCAACAACAAATCCTCAAAGAAACAACTGCCCAATAAATAAGTGGGCGAAAGACTTAAAGAGAAACTTCTCTGAAGAAGAAAGAAGGATGGCCAATAGACACATGAAGAAATGTTCAACATCCCTAGCCATAAAAGAAATGCAAATCAAAACAACATTGAGATATCACCTCATTCCAGTTAGAACAGCAAAAATCAAGAACTCTAACAACAACAGATGCTGGAGGGGATATGGACAGAAAGGAACCTTACTTCATTGTTGGTGGGAATGTAAACTTGTTCAACCACTTTGGAAAGCAGTGTGGAGGTTCCTCAAAAGACTCCACATAGATCTCCCCTATGACCCAGCAATCCCACTTTGGGGCATTTACCCTAATGTTTACAAACAAGACCACACTAAAGCTACCAGCACAACAATGTTTATTGCAGCATTATTTACCATAGCTAAGATATGGAACCAACCCAGATGCCCCTCAGTAGATGAATGGATCAAGAAAATGTGGTATATATACACAATGGAATTCTCTGCCTCCATCAGAAAGAATGACATTTCCCCATTTGTTAGGAAATGGAAAGGCTTGGAAAAAATTATAGTAAGTGAAGTAAGCCAGGCCCAAACAAACATAGGTCCCATGGTTTCCCTTATTTGCAATATCTAGTATAGGTATGAGTCAAGCGGGAAAGGTCAGATAATGTGATGTTAGGAAAATGAACCCTTAAATATGTATTTTAATGTTTTCGTTTCTTTCATGCATGTGTTTCTAACGCATTTATAAGATTATTTCTTTGTTGCTTTGTATGTCCCTCCCCCACAGTGTAACCCTCGCTTTCACTATATTTGATGTCAGTATAACATGTGGAGGAGATGGGGACAAACAAGTCATTTAAGGATTCAGGTGGACCTGTTGCAACAATGAGAAGTACAAAATGTCATGTCAAAACCAGCTTTACAATGTCGGTGTGGGGGGGAGGGGGGAAGTTGGGAAGGGAGGTGAAGGGTAAACAAAGGAGGAGGCTGCAATGCTTGGAAAGAAATGTATGCATTATCCTGCCCATGTAATTGTAACCCCTCTGTACAGTATGTTCTCAAATAAAAAAAAAAAAAAAGAATCCTCAACTTATAGCCTGAACTGCATTGTACTATATATTAATTCACTAGGAGTTTGAAAAAATAATATTTATCCTTAAGTAGTTGTACAAAGAGGCTTTAATTCAACATGTTAGTTTTTCAGTGCAATATATGTAGAGGATTTCATTATTGACCTACTTCTGTTTTCACATACATACATTGAATAATATGAGCTTTATCATTTTTCTCAAGTTAAGTTTTTAATTATCTTTTAAAAATGGAATTAAAAGCAATAGAAACTCTAGACAGGAGAAGGTGTTGCTTGGCCAGTGATGTGGCATGCCTCTTTTCTTTGCTTTATTGGGGCCACAAGAAAGTTGGAAATAATGTTGCAGGAATGGCTGGCTGTGTCTAGACATGATTAATTTTGCTAGATGTGATTTTTCTGTGAATAATACACATATAGAAATGTTGATTTTCCACCTAATGCAAACAAATGTTGGCATAACTCAATATTTGATGTGTAAACAATTTAACTTTGTTACAAAATATATATAGACTCATTCCTCTGAACTTATCAAAATGAGTACCATCTTCAGTGGTCTGTAGAATATTCTCTAGCTGTCTTTCACACTACTCCTGTATGACGAGGAGAAAGCAGGTTATCCCTATTTTAGAAAATATAAGAGATAAATGGAATAAGTATAAGTGATTTGCCCACCTTAATTATGTCCTGAAATGAGATCATAGTTCCTCCTTTTCTCTTGTAACCCCAGGCTATCATTTTATTTTAACTTTCTTTAGAAGCATCAGTGAATGTGTTTTGGTGTAGTTTGCTGCCTATTTTCAAATCCAAATACAGAATATTTATCCTGTTTATGCAGTGTGGTAAGTTAGTTGTGCTAAAACACTTAGGTTAAAAATGTGAACTTGTTCTGGCATGACAGTGAGTGGATGATTTGAGCCTGATGTGAAGTTCACATCTGTTTATGTGCAATTTTATTCTAAGAAACACGAGGTAAACATGGGACACTACACCCAGCTGGCTGTAGCAGCATGGGAATATACAAAACTCACCCCATACTCCACACACCCACCAGCTCTTAGGTAGTTGGCTGTATTTTGAGCTCATTTCCTCCCCATCTGTGATTACAACTGTCCCTCCTGCTTCAGAAAACCCCTTACAATGACTCACAATGCTTCTGCAGGCAGACTTTAGGACTTGTTCCAATTAAGTGTCAGGTTTATTATTGTGTCTGTTTATTCCTTAACCACTTAACATGTGCAAGACTGTAGTAGTGCTTTTTACCAGATTCCTACTTTGTTTTAATTTGTGATAACTGTTTTGTTCCTAACTCCATATTTCCTATTTCCCACGGTTCATATTGCAAGATAAGGTGCACACAGTGGTTTCTCCAGTGCGTGTGTCACAGTCTAGGGAACTGTATGTGTAATACAGACCAACACACACTTCAGCTTCCTGGCAGTTATACACGCTGCTCATGTATCAGGAACTACTCCACATAGCAGTGGGCAAAAGAGAACAACTCTTGTCCCTGCTTTATGAGATCAAAGAGATCTTGGAGATGGTTGGTTCCTTGGAGAGATGGTTGCACACATGAGCATTTCATACACACATACTGTGTGCATGGGTGAAGAATCATGATGTTAACTTGGAGAGAGATTAAAAATTGGACCCCAGAGGATCTAAAAGATTTCTTAGAAGACACAGCATTTAGCCTGGATTCTGAGTATCACGAGAACGAGGATTTCTGGTGATTCTTACATGGCTCTTTGAAAATGCTCCCATTAATGAGTGACCAATTCTGTCTGTGATCGAAGAAAGTTTTATTTATTTTTTTTTAATTTTATTTTATTTTATTTGAGAACATACTGTACAGAGGGGCTACAATTACACGAAGAAAGTTTTAAACAAAGGAACCATGGCTAATAGAGGAAGATCTTTATGCACTTCAAATAGTTTTTGGATCCTTTGAAGAGACTGACAATGAATTGGCAGATTTGACTTTTAGTAGGTATTCCTTTATGAACAACACTTTTTTTCATTCTTACTTTCTTCCTCTAATTCAAAAGGCACTTCTCTTTCTAATGGTTTGTTCTTGTGTAAATATTATTTACTAATATAGTTGTTACAAAAAACAGAGTGTAGTTCCTTCAAGAGGGACTTAAAACCCTAGAGGCACTTTTAGAGAGGAAAATGGAAGAACGTAGTTGTCCCAGGACACATATTTATTGAGCACCTACTATATGCCAAGTACTAAGCAGGTCAATTGTTCTAATTATCTGATGCCCACCACAGAAAGGATGACGATTCTCCCCAAACCAACAGCAGAGGTTTTCATCTTGGATGTACATTAGGATTACAGTGGATGGGGGAACTTTTAAAAGACCCTTTTCTTAGACCATGCACAGCACCATGCAATAGGAGCCCACGGGACTGGAGCCCAGGTATTGGCTGCTTGGGTAGTGTCCATGTTCAGCTCAGGTTGAGAACCATTTACCCAGGTAAGGTCTGATGCTTCTTCTATTCTTGCTATACCTGCTGTACAGAAGGAAATTTGAGAGAAAATCTAAGAACAAAGTCAATGTTCTTTGACAATTTTAAGCAGAGTTAGCCCTCGCTATGATACTCTGTGAATAAAGGAGCTCAACATTTTCCTTAAAATTACTTGAAATTAGAAATGTATTTATATAGAGTCTATAGAATTTGAGCAATGGCTGTTTCTTTTTCAGCCCAGGACATAGGAAGTATCAGGTTGTTATTAGCATGGAGATGCTGGAAACAGATGGCAGGGGAAAATGATGCCTTTAAGGATGCCAAGTAAGCATCAGAGAAGCAGGGTATCCATTAAAGGATGCAACATGGGCCACAGAATCAAGAAGTTTCCCGAGATATTTTACGGTGAAAAGAACTGAAGTTCCTCAAGATACTGAAGTGGATGAATGACCCAGCTGAGGAAAATTGCTTCTGATAGGTTTCAGGATCCAGCTACTAGTGAGTTTGGAGGATTCAAAGATGACCATATGAGCTGGGCATGGTGGTGTATGTCTATAATCCCAGGACTTGGGATTCTGAAGCAAGAGGGTTGCCATGTTTTTGCAAAAAAAAAAAATCAAAACAAAACCCACAAAACCAAATCAAACAATAGATGATGATATGATCATACCATTCTTAGGTGACAGTATTATAATATCCATATTAGAACTAAGGATGACAGAAAGAAAATTGGCTCTTGGCCATATATGTAAGTTTTAGAATAACATGGAAGTCTGTAGGCAGAAGGAGATATGGCAAATTTGCCTTTGGCACTGGCTGAGTTGTAAAGGCTGCATGTTTTTCCTGCCTTGGGAAAAGTGCTTGAAAGTGTTTTAAGTGCTAGAAAGTGCTTGGAACTGTTTTAACAAGTGAGTATAGAGATGAGAAAAGGGAGAGAAGGAGGGAATAAGTTTGATCAAGGTACATTGTATGGGATGTTAACAATGAAACCTCCCTTGCACAACAACCTATGTTAAATAAAAATCTTAATATAAATATTTTTTAAAGAAAAAGAAAGAAAAAAGCTGGATCCTGGTGCTTGTGCTTGTAATCCTAGCTACTCAGAGAGCTGAGATCTGAGGATCATGGTTCAGGGCCAGCTCAAGCAGTAAAGTCCATGAGATTCTTATCTCCAATTAACCATCAAAAAGCTGGACTGGAGGAGTTGCTCAAGTGGTAAAGCACTAGCCTTGAGTGCAAAAGCTAAAGGACAATGCCCAGGCCTTGAGTTCAAGCCCTAGGACCTGCAAAAAAAGAAAAAAGAAAAGAAAAAAGAAGTTGCTCTGAGTTTCAGTGGATCACTAACCCACACTAGCAGATACTTTCAACCAAGTCTGTGGTTGGCCAATGTTCACAAAAGCTCTTGGTACCTCTTTGGGTAGCCACTCATGGACTAGACTGGTCTTTTCTATTTCTTTCTTTCTTTTTTTATTGTTTTGTTTTTGGTTTTTTGGTTGGTTGTGGGGCTTGAACTCTGGGCCTGGGCACTGTCCCTGCACTCTTCAGCTCAAGGCGAGTGCTCTACCGCTTGGGCCACAGTGCCACTTCTGGTTTTCTAGTAGTTTATTGGAGATAAGAGTCTCACGGACTTTCCTTGCTCCGGCTGGCTTTGAACTGTGATCCTCAGATCTCAGCCTCCTGAGTAGCTAGGATTACAGGTGTGAGCCACCGGTGCCTGGCTTTTTTTTTTTTTTAATTTTATTGTCAAGGTGATATACAGAGGGGTTACAGTTACATAAATAAGGCAATAAGTAAATTTCTTGTCAAACTTGTTACTCTTCCCTCATTTTTCTCCTATTTTCCCTCCCCTTTATTCCCCTCCCCAAGTTGTACATATCATTTCCAACATATTGTCTTGTGGATATCACTGTTGCCTTGTCTTACCATTCTATTGTTCCCCTTACCTTCCCTAATTCAGATAAACATGTATCACTGCATTTTATTTGGTTTCTATTTCTATAGGTCTTGGTAAAAATCTTCAAGTCTTCCCCATTCAGTTTGTGACTGTTTTTCCCAACCATGTACAGACCAGGACCATTTGAAATGCTGTCATAAACTTCTCATCAACCAAAAAAAAATAGACACAAAAATTAAAGGGGATATATAGTTCTTTGAGTAATTTACACAGAAATTTCCGGGAGTTTGGAAGAGATCGGAGCCTATGCAGCTTTTGCTGGTTCTCCTATTTCTTTTTCCAGTCTATTCTCTTTTCTTTTTTTTTTTTTTTAATTTTATGGTTTTTTTTAAATTTAATTTTATTTTATTTGAGAACATACTGTACAGAGGGGTTACAATTACATGGGCAGGATAATGCATACATTTCTTACCAAGCATTGCAGCCTCCTCCTTTGTTTACCCTTCACCTCCCTTCCCAGCCTCCCCCCTCCCCCCACCCAATTATACCCCCCTCCCCCCCACACCGACATTGTAAAGTTGGTTTTGACATGACATTTTGAACTTCTCATTGTTGCAACAGGTCCACCTGAATCCTTAAATGACTTGTTTGTCCCCATCTCCTCCACATGTTATACTGACATCAAATATAGTGAAAGCGGGGGTTACACTGTGGGGGAGGGACATACAAAGCAACAAAGAAATAATCTTATAAACCACTTTGGAAAGCAGTATGGAGGTTCCTCAAAAGACTTCACATAGATCTCCCCTATGATCCAGCAATCCCACTTTTGGGCATTTACCCAAATGTTTACAAACAAGACCACACTAAAGCTACCAGCACAACTATGTTTATTGCAGCATTATTTACCATAGCTAAGATATGGAACCAACCCAGATGCCCCTCAGTAGATGAATGGATCAAGAAAATGTGGTATATATACACAATGGAATTCTATGCCTCCATCAGAAAGAATGACATTTCCCCATTTGTTAGGAAATGGAAAGGTTTGGAAAAAATTATATTAAGTGAAGTAAGCTAGGCCCAAAGAAGCATAGGTCCCATGGTTTCCCTTATTTGCAATATCTAGTATAGGTATGAGTCAAGCGGAAAAGGTCAGATAATGTGATGTTAGGAAAATGAACCCTTAAATATGTATTTTAATGTCTATTCTCTTTTCTGTCCTGATCTGTGCCCCAGGAGTCAGAGCCCTGAAACCTGCTCCTGATTGGGCTTAGCCAATGAGAAACCCTGGCAGGCGATCAAAGGGCAGGAGGAGAGACAATCAGGAATTTAATCTCCAGTCTCTCCCTCTTTTGGTACCCCATCTTTGGCAGTGAATAAAAACAATCTTTGCCTCCAAGACTGTTCCTAGTGGTTCCAGTTTTCATTGTATTCTGATAACACAATTTCCTCCCTTTTTTCTTTAACCAAAGAGTGGTAATAACTTCCTTTTGTTGCTTCTCAGTGTCTTGGTTCCTTTAACACTGCCTTTAGTTCTGTAATTATTTCCTCTATTAAGAGCCTACATAGGAACAGTCTGGAGGGATGGGGTGAAGACTTTCATGTCTTATAGGGACCCTGACTCTTACAGTTGCTTTGAGAATGGATACTAGTCTCATCTCAGTATCCTTAGCCCAAGTTATCTCTTATAGATTATAGGAGGCTAGGATTTGAATATGAGACATTCACTGCCTTTAGGACTTTAAAAATTTGTGAGGAGAGGCCACTTACTTTTGGGCTAAGAGGAGCCTGAAGTATCCTTCATGTTCCAAGCTCAACATTACTTACAATATTTATTGTTACAGCAGGATGTAGTTTGATACATAATAGATAACTCTATACATATCAGATGCAATAGTGAAAGATCTGGACGATATTTTCACTAGTGTATTTTATGATAGCTTACACACAGAAAAGGATGATACATTAACAAGTTATTCAAACTAAAGTTTTAGGTTTCCAATTAAGAACAGGCTTGCTCTCCACAGTGGCTTTTAGACATAGGGTATTTTATCTGGTAAGATGATAGATCTCCATCCTCAGAATAATGGACAGAAGCCTAATTATCGAATTCACTGTATCATCTACCTATATGCAAGTTCTCATGAGATTTACCAAAATGTGATATAAATACATGAGTCAATGAAGCAGGAATTATAATCACTACAAGAAGAGATGGGACTTTATTATTTTTGTATCTATGTTGTGACTGGAACTCAGGGTCTGGGGACCATCCCAAAGCATTTTCTCTCAAGGTTAGTCCTTTACCACTTGAACCATAGCTCCACTTCAGCCTTTTTGGTGGTTAACTGGAGATAAAAATCTCATGGTTTCCTGCCCAGTCTGGCTTCAAACCTGGATCCTAAGATTTCAGCCTTCTAAATAGCTAGGCCACAGGTATCCAGTGGAACTTTATTTTTATGATATGATAAAACCAGTTGTGCCTCATTTAGAACTGTGAGGAACACTTTCGAAAGTTTTTAAGGAATACGTAAAAATGACTATAACATTCAAAGTAAAACTTCCTGGTGTCCTTAAATGAATGAAGGTAGTAGTAAGTAAAATTGAAAGATGAGAGTTTTTTAGAAAACACCTTTGAGGGCTGGGAAGGTGGCTCAGTGGTAGAGTGCTTGCCTTGCATGCATGAAGCCTTGGGGTCGATTCCTTAGCACCACATAAGCAAAAAGAAAAAACCCAGAAATGGCGCTGTGGCTCAAGTGGTACAGTGCTAGCCTTGAGCTGAAGAGCTGAGGGACAGCACCCAGGCCCAGAGTTCAGGCCCCACAACCAGACGCCCCCACCCCCCAAAAAAACCACCTTTGATATGACCAATAGTGTTAGTTCCTCTATACTAGGGAAATTCTACGTAGTTGAAAGTGTCTGCAATTTCAGCATCTCTTGGATTCCCTGGCTGGAATCTTTCTCATCTAAGACATGTTTGTTTCTCTGTCTCAACTCTGAGCTTCAAGGACAAATATAGGCAGTAATCCAGCTGTGGCTGCAATTAGTAGAGGCTGAACAAACAATCTAGCAAACTGGCCACAGGATGGGCACTGGGTACCCCATTAGAGCAAAAGAATTCATCACTAAGGTAGCAAGTTCTTTTTATGGCAGGTCATATGTAACTTTCTTTGTTTGCCCCTTCTCTATTGCCCTTTGGTAGGTATCTTGAGGTCAGGAGTTATGTGTTCATTTAATTCTTTACAACGTTTTGTTAGAAAATTGATTTTTAGTTCAATTGATTTATAGTCAAGTCAAAGTTAAACTGTAGATAATAATGCTAACACAAATAGATGGAATTCTTTTTGTTTGAGCATCAATCATCTTCCATTGCGCATGATCAAGGAGGACTGCACTTACTGTGGAATGGAACTGAGATTATTCAATAAGATCTTTACTGGCTGTAGGATTCAAGAATGGAGTGGCAATTAGTGAAGTCCCACCCTGTGGATTGCCAGTGAATTTATGACTTCAGTTTAAAGTATATGTATGGGGTAGACTACATGCTGTATCATGGAACCCACATCTATGCATGCCTCCTTTTCTCAGAAGTCTCTTGAGTAGTTTGCACATATATTTGAGTGAGATTGGGCTAATGGGCACAAGAGGCAAAAAGTAAAGTCTTCCTTCCCAGTATTCATGTAATTGTTACCAATCTTCAGGGCTCACAGCAATAAGCAGGCTATAGAGCTGATGAGAGGGTTGGCTGAAAAGCCCTATTAGAGGTGAGCAGGGTCCTCTCCCTCTTACTCATTTGCACTGCTGGTAGAGTTAATGTTTTGAGTCTGAAGGACACTATGACTGTTATCAGTTTTATTGGACAAGTGACTATAAAGGTAATTAAAGAGACCATGCCTAATAACCCAACTCTTACAATTTAAAAGTAAGAAAGAGGCCTGATGGGGTACCAGGGATAGACCTATCATCCTAATTAAGTGCTAACAAGACAGTTGTCCTCAGTTTGGTAACTCTAGTGTATTCCCTCTGTTAACCGTCTCCATCCAGTGGGCTCATCTACAATTCTTAATTCTTCTCCACGTTACCCTTCTTCATTCTCCACACGAGCAATGTTGCTATAGGTTTCAGTGTGTAGAGGTGGTGTTCCCAAAGCACTCAACCCAAGTTGTTCATCCAGTTTATTCATTTGTCCACCTTTTTACACTTTCTCCCTGCAGTTCAGATTTGGCCAAATTGCCACACAGCTTGAACTTGTCATCTCCCCTAGCACTTCTACTTTATTAAGCAAGCATATCTCATAAATGAAAACAAGAGAAGATGTGTGGCAAACTCATTCTCTTCTTACTTAAATTAAAAAAAAATCTCCTAGCTGACTTGCATTGCTTCAAGGAAGTGGGTAAAAATAAATCAAATATTTAAATGTATGTTGAGGATAAACAAATGAACATGCATAATCAAGGTACAATTTTCTAAATCAGAGAAGCCCCTGGCTCTAGCTTTATTCCAGTACTTGGACATTTTGATTAAATATGCCAAAGGAAGTGTTTTTAGAAAGGTAGAACAATGACTTGTGAGGTACAAGTCAAATAAAATGCTTGTTGCAGAATTTCTGGTGAGTACTTCTGTGAGTAATTAGCTAAGTTATTACATGCTAATATTATTTTTTGCCTTTTTAATTAGTTAAATTCTAGGTTAGTTGTGTCTCCTTATTTTTTATGAGGTTGATTAAAAAAGTGAGAGAAAGGAATCAATATTTGCTGCATGTTAATTTTAAGAAGCAATGGACTAGTCATTCATACATAACACAGACCCAGGAATTGTTACAGGGACTTGAAAGAGTCACTTGAATAAAGGGAGTTAGTGGTGAAAGTATGATAGTTTAGGCTCCTGAATTACAAAGTATGATGTGCTCTTGGTACATGGACTACCTACCATGCCCATCAATGCAAACAGAGACTTAACTATAGAAAATGATTAGTCACTATTTAGAAAAATATCACAGATATGACTCTTATTTTTAGGGACCACATCCATTTTCCTGTGACATTTCTGTATTAGTTTCTTCTTTATAATGACTTCAAAATCATTCCTAATTTTTAATGTTTATTATGTATGTCTTTTTTTGTGAGTACTTTACCTAGGTTTATAAAAGACAATATTGAGTAGGTCCAATATATTTTTTCAAAAATGGAAGTGATCTGTATCCAAGAAGGAGAGGTATTTTATTTCATATTGGCTAATTGCTTATGGATACAAGATAACCAGTTAAAATCAGATGGAAAGAGGAAAAATGGCAGAATGTGAATTACAGGAGGTTGCTGGCTTGGGACTGTTCAGTTGAAGATAGTTATGAATTTTTCAGAATACAGTAATTACATTTATTTGGTTAATGATTTTATATACTATCATGCACAAGGAAGGGATTTAAAAATCCCAGAAAAGGCAAGCCAATGCATTTCTCTAATAAAGACACCAATGATTGAAAGCAAAAACCTGACAAATATGACAAAAATTCATCTTTGGATTGAAGACATCCACTAAGACAGAAACATACTGTCCCCTCCTTAAAAGACAATAAATAGATGTTATGAGTCTTTAAAGTATCTCAATAAAGTAATTTAAAATCTGTTTTGTTCCTTTGGCGATAGCTGAAGTTTAAAATCAGGGCCTTATACCTGCTGGGCAAATTCTCTATTACTTGAGCTGTTTCTAGCTTTGGGCTTTTGGTTTTTGCCTAGGCCAGCTGGACCATAATCTGCCCTTTTACACTTATTGCTGCAGCAAGGATTACAACATCACCACATCTGTAGAGAAACAGTTGTAATTAATTTTTTTTTTTGCCCAGGCTGGCCTGAGACCATGATCCTCTTTTGGCCCAGACTGACATTAAATCATAATCTTCCCCATCTGAGCTTCTCAAGTAGTAAAACTGACAAGTATGGAGACACTGTGCCCAGATTTTTTTACTTTGTGCATATCCTAGCTGAACAAAAAAAGTTTAATTGTGTACATATAATGTGTTTTGATCAAATTTACCCATCTATTATTCTTTGTTACTTATTCTTGCCCATTTTTGATCATATTTACCATTTAATCCTTCTTCTTAGGTCTTCCTTAACAATCCTTCATTTACAACTCTATCTTTTCTTTCTTTTCTTTTTTTTTTTTTAGGTCCGAGACTGGGACTTGATCTTGGTTTGGTACCTGCTACTTTTGCTCGTTGGCTAGCTTTCTATCAACTGAATCATACCTCCAAACCTGACTTTGCCTTATTTTAAAGGTCAAGATTATACAAATGAGGAAAAATATATTTGTCTTTATACATTGTAGGTATTTAGAAATGTAATCAGGCTCATTTCTAAGCAATATAATATATTAGAATTATATCTCCCTTATTTTATATCCTTTAGTTTTTCTTAGAGTTTAGATTTTCTTTTTAATTTACTTCTTGGTGCTTTTGGAAAAAAAAAAACCTGTCTTCGACTTAAAATGCCTCTCAAATCAAACACTGGCTATGGTAAAACTATCATACCGTCTATTGGCTTCTCTTCTGAATAAACTCTGCCTGGAGCTTCTAGAATGAATTGGACAAGTTCCTTCCCAACATGATACACAGCTTTCACCCTGGTACCATCTCATAATTGTTAACAATGAGTTGTTCATAATATTTAAAGTGTTCATGAGATAATTTTACACGCCCAGTCCTGTATAATGTAGTTGATGCACAGTATTTCACTGGGTCCTCAGAAGCTTCTCTATTAGCATTTACTAATTCCCCAGGCTGAGAGGCAAAAACACTCAAGTAAAACAGATGTGTAATGCATAGACCAATGGGACTACGCTGTCATAGGAAGAGCAGGAGGTGCCACACCCTAGGTTAGTGCAGGAGTAGTGAGCATGGATAAAGTATGTGATGGACTAGTCTGAGGTTTAGGGAAAATCTCATTGGGAAACTGACTTGTCAAAGTCAAGTAGTAATGAGTAAGCCCTCATAGAACATAGAAGAACAAGATGTAGACTGGAAGGGAGATTATTTCAGGTCTTGGGTATTATGTTAAAGGGTTAGTTTAATGTCAATGTCTGGATCTTGCAAAGTAATAAACTCTTTAGGTTAATTAGGCGTTATTTTCTCCTCTCTTTTTTGTGCCAGTCCTAGGGCTTGAACTTGGGGCTTGAGCACTGTCCCTGAGCTTTTTGCTCATGGCTAGTGCTCTATCATCAGTCACAGCTCCACTTTTGTGCCCAGGCTGGCTTTGAACTGAGATCCCCAGATCTCAGCCTCCTGAGTAGCTAGGATTACAGGCGTGAACCACCAGTGCCCAGCTAGGGAAATTCTTTTTAAAATGTTGAATAAACCATCCATGTGCATGCAGTTTATATGCAGTCGAGCCTAGATATGAATTGAGATCTGTCTAGCTTCAAAGCTACTTCTGTTCACTTTTTTATTGCTTTCTTAAAAGGACTACAATCTTCTGTTCCTTAACTGCCTTATTTCCATATAGGAAAATCTTCACAATCAGATATGCTTCTCCTCATGGATATGAGTTAAATGATACATCCAGGGCTACTGTAATTGAGTTTAGGTAGATTATTTTGTGTTCTTAAAAAGAATATATATCTACTCCACAAAGAGAATTCACTGTTTAATCTTATAACTTTCTACCTCTACAATATTTAATATATTAAAAGAAATTCTCCCTCATTGAACTTTTCTTTTTTTGTAAACTTGCTGTCCTTCAGATAGAACACTGCCTAGATCACAAGAAGAGAAGATGCATATTGCTGATATTCTATGTATGATAGAGCAAAGGAACAAAGGGGCTGGGTCTTGAAAGACATCATTGAGCCACTGGTCCTATCTTGGTACTGCCTATGTTGAAACTGTTCAATAAGAAAACAAAAATATGAATTTACCATCTCTGCAATTACTAGTCACATTGATTGTTAAGTAGCCACTGAAAGTATTCCTGTGTAGTCACAGGAAAGCAAAGCAGAAGACTCTGCCTAAATGCAAACAGTTGAAAAATCACATTTATGATTATGATGAAAAGAGAACAATTTCCAAGATGCAGAGCTTTCCCCAGAATTTCTGAAAATGCTTTTAGAGTAGATGTGCCCAGTTGTGAAATCTGGTGCTTTATGAGGAAATGACTTTGCTGACCCTGAACACCTGAGTGGAGGCTGGGAGACAGGGCTTCGTGGGTAGCCTTGAGAGATGCCTGTGCCGGTGGCAGTTTGGGTAAGATGACTTCTGAGTCTCAATCATTGTTATTTCTTTAAGTCTTAATGTCTTTAAATGGAAGTGGTCTCTTTATCATAAAGGGTCTACATTGGAAGGAATTCGGACAAAGTCCCTAAATCTAAGCTTTGGGTCTGCCTCCATGTGGCTTCATGACTCTGAGAAAATAGTTTTCTCATCTCCTTATTTTCTCCTCTTAACAATGAAGGATTTTCCCTTCCCTTCTCCTCTCTTTTCTTCCTTTCCTTCTTTAGAAAAACTAGTGGAACCCTCTCCTCTTCTTCTCTTTAAGAACTCTTGGAGACAGATTGGCCTTTCAGAGGCCAGATTATGTTTCCTCCCTGGCTTCCCTCTCATTTTGCCTCTCTCCTGACAGCTTTGCAGAGCTGAGAAGTCTATAGATGACAGCTTGCAAACCTTCCTTTTGCCAGCGTTTTTGGAGATTGCACTGATAGGGAGCACAGAACCATAACAGGAATATCAGAGTTCACACTCACCGTGAGGAGAAAAGCGGACCGGTTGTTCCCCTCCCCTGTTGTTGGGCAATGGCCACTGAAGCCCATGGCACTCACTGGCCCAGGAAAGTAAAGGAGTTTTAATCCCTTTAAGAGAGCCGGCTTTCTAAGTAGTATATCCTTTGGTTGACATTTTTGGTCACGTCCGCATATTGGTTAAATTTATAAATTTGCTTATCCAAAAGAGAAGAAAGAAAGTTTTGTCAAAAATAATTAAATGCTTGGAGTCATATTTGTTGGCCTTATGCAAATGTGAATACCATGGGTACTTTGAATGCAAGTTTGCAGATAGTCTTTTAAACTGCCAGTCTCTTTTCAAATGTTCTAACACAAAAGTGTTTGTCCACTTTCCACAGAATGAGGCTTTTTGGGCTCTATACAAATGATGCATGGCTTGCATCGGGACAAAATAACCTGCTTACTTCTCATCTTTTGTCTGACCTAGTATTTGCCCTCCTCTTGAATGTGTTCCTTGAATAAATACTTAAAGTCCAAATACAAATTTCCTTTCTAAGGAGATTTCTTTGGGCTTGTTTTGTATCAGTTTCTTACCCTACTTGAAAGTTAAAGCCATAAAAAACATTGCTATGGCCTTTACTAAGCTTTGAAGATCTGGCATGCTTCTATGTGAATATCGTTTCATCTGGAGCATTTGAATTGAGAAAATCCTTTATGTGATTTCAACAACCTTTTGTCCAGATCGCTAAATGCACTGACAGAGCTTTTTGACAGCCACAGAAAATTCTCTGCTGAATACTTAATCAGTTCCTTAACTGGTTGGCTTCCATTTTTCCCTTTCTTTAAGGCTATACAACTAGAACTCTTTGCCTGAAAAGTTGAGATCAAGTATATTTTATATCATGCTATTTTTATTATACAGACTCGGTATTTCATACGCATGCACATACATTAGGATATATTGAAATTATTTGCTTATATTCTTGTAAGACTAGTTTTTTCTTACTGATGCAGTTTTTTAAAATTCAATAGCTTCGGTCTTAATTATGTAATAAGATTATTAGGGTATGTTTACGTATTAACACAGAATTCTAAACCAAATGACATCCTTTTTCTAGGGGTCAAATAGAAGACTTGGGACAATGAAGAATTTATGATCAATTTCTATCCTATTGAATGAAGTCAGTAACATTCAGTTTTTCCTCTCTTTTGAGTGTTTCACAACAGAGCTGTTTCTGACAGATTTTGTAAACCAAGGAAGACAATACGTTTTTTGTGGTGAGACTTCATTGACTAGGTATTGGGAGTGAGTGGACTAGAACTTGACTGATTGATTCCTCCTCTTCTGTCTTCCAAAGTTATTAAGTCAACCATGTTTTCTCATTGTTTTTTCTATGTAAACAGACTTCCTTTGGTTGTTATAAAGTTTTTGAAGAAGGGTCAAGTCTTACTAAAATGCCTTTTGTACAGATATGGGCAATGATGCCACCATCATTATAATCATGTAATCTTATTTCTTTGGATCTTGATTTTAATGTGGCTAGAGGTCATTTTTGTTTAAACAGGGATTCAGTTGGGGAGAAACACTACTTTGAGAGATACAACATGCATTACAACATCATAATATATTCATCCAGATGTCTGCAAGACAGAAAATTACAAGGCTCAGCAAGCTGTGTGAATGTTTTTAAAAGGTGGGAAAAAAATGACAGAAAAGAAAAGCTAAATATTTCTTTTGTATCACATTGTTTCAAATCATGTTTGTAGTTTGCCAGTAATGAAGTTCTCCATGTATATTAAACTTAGACATCACTGTTATTTTATGTGTGTATCATAATCTTGTCCTATTTATCCATGTTTATTTAATTATAATATGGTTGCAAAGAATGTAGCATTCAGGGCTTCCAAGGTATCTGTTAAGTTATTATTAAGATATATTAGCTGGGCACTGGTAGCTCACACCTATAATCCTAGCTACTCAGGAGGCTGAAATCTGAGGATTGCAGTTCGAAGCCAGCCTGGGCAGAAAAGTCCCCATGAAACTCTTTTCTCAAATTAACCACTCAAAAACTGGAAATGGCACTGTGTCTCAAGTGGTAGAGTGCTAATCTTGAGTACAAAGATGCTCAGGGACAGTGCTCAGGGCCTGAGTTCAAGCCCTGCAACTGATTAAAAAAAAAAAGAAGAAGGTATAGTGAGAACTTGCCTTCTCTTTTTGTCATTCACAAATTATATGGAAGTGCATCTACTCTCTTGGGATCTGGCCCATATTTTCAAATACATTTGAAGTATGTGTACTTGATTATCCTGAACAGTGCTGAAACCATTTGGATCAATTTATTTTTTTCAAAGTTGTTAATGCTGTAGTCAGTATGTCAATAAGTATGTCCCACCTATCAGAAAGAATGACATTTTACCATTCATAAGGAAATGGAAAGATTTGAGAAAATTATATTAAGTGAAGTAAGCCAGACCTAAAGAAACAAAGGTCACATGGTTTTCCTCATTTGTGGTAGCCAGAATGTGTCTATAAATCTATAAGTAAACAGATTGAGTAGTATGCAAGTGGTTAAAAATGAAGTAACTGAAGTATGGTAGAGTCTAGGGCCAGCTGTAATTCCTTAGAAAGTCAAAGTCAAAGCCCAAGGAAAAAAACAGGAAATGGGCACTTATAAGAGCGGGGTGAGGCCAGGGGAGAAGGATAGATAGACAAATGAAGGCAGGGGTGAAGGGGAGAGATATGATCAAGAATTCACTGTCTATAGTATAAAATTAAGGAAAGTAAAGAAAGGGGTAACACTCATCAAGATGCAATGTAGTTATAAGCAGCTTCGTATAACTACTTAAAGATAATTTTTATAAAAAAAGACCTCTGAGATTATAAACCAAAATAAGTCTGTCTTCCATTTTTTTCAAATTTTTTATTGTGATTAAGTGGTTACATAATTTCCCAAATTTCACAGTATTGTGGGATAGTGATACTTAGTTAAAGTCACAAACACATTCTAACTTTCATGGGGCAAATTGTCTATCAAGGTCTATAACATTTATGAGTTCTAGGAGCTTTGCGATACAGTTATTTCTTCCACATGGGGTGATATGTACATTTCTTTTGTTTTGTTTAGGATCAGCTGGTCCCTCTTTCCCACTTGTTCCCTCCCTCCCATCGCTGCCATTGAGTTGCTTAGTTCATTTTGATCAATGTCCAGTGCAGCTGATGGATCCCGCTGTTGTATGTTTTTCCCTGATTCCCTCTAGTTCTGTGTGTCGTCCTCCTGGTTTCCCTCTGGGGTGCACATATATACCATATATGTGATCAGCAGCATGGGGTTATTTAGTAGTGATTCGACCAGATGAGTGGAAGTCCTTTGTTTCTTAAGTCCTGTTAATTTTGTCGTATCATCTTATGTTTTGGACTTAACATCACTTATCAGTGAGACCATGTGCCATTTATCTCTTTGCTTTTAGCTTACCTCACTCAACACGATTTCTTCTAGCTCCATCCATTTCCCTGCAAATGCCATTATTTTGTCCTTTCTAATGGCTGTACAATATTCCATTGTGTATAGATACCACAATTTTTGGATCCATTCATCTGTGGTGGGACATCTGGGTTGTTTCCATATCCTGGCTATTGTGAACAGTGCTGCAATAAACATGGAGGTGCACGTGTCCTTGTATATTGGTTCCTGTTGTTCAGGATAGATGCCTAGAAGTGGTATGACTGGGTCGTAAGGGAGGTCAATCTTTAGCTTTCTAAGGACCCTCCAGACTGCTTTCCAAAGTGGTTGTATAAGTGTACATTCCCACCAGCAGTGTAATAGGGTCCTCTTTCTCCGCATCCCCTCCAGCATTTGTCGTTGGCTGACTTTAGGATGTGGGCCATTCTGACTGGGGTAAGGTGGTATCTCAGAGTAGGAGAGACATTTGAACTCATAGGCACAGGCAGGAACTTCTTGAACAGAGTCCCAGGGTCACAATAAATTGGAGAGAAACTTGACAAATTGGACTACCTTAAAATAAAAAGTTTCTGCACAGCTAAAGCTATAGCAACCAAGCTAGAAAGACAACCAATTAACTGGGAAAAATATTTACCAGCAATATATCAGACAAGGGGTTAATATCCAGTATATATAGGGAACTCAAGAAACGAATCCTTCCCAAATCTAACAAAGCAATTACTAAGTGGGCAAGGGAACTAAAGAGAGACTTCTCAGAAGAAGAGAAAAAAATGGCAAAGAAACACATGAAGAAATGTTCATTTTTTTAAAAGTATTTACCTAGTGACTTCTGTGTAGACTGTAGTTTTTCAGTCATACAGGAATGGTTGGGGTTCACTAGGGGTGTCTGTACCTGAAGATAAGATATCAGAGCACTTTTCAGAAAAGGGAAGGGAGATTCCAGGTGGGAACAATGGTCATGAATTTATTGTGACATTCACTCTATTTTTAGCAATCCAATCACTTCTCTAGTGGCTACTGCCCCATGCAGCCTCTGGGATATGCCAAGTACCCAGTGCGTAATGGCCGGATGAAAGAACAAATTCACTCTCTGGAGCACATTCTTCATTTTCTCTGCAGCTAAACCACTGATATGGCAATAGCCCACTCAGCTTGTTATTTTTATAAAACTTTTCCTGTTTTTCCTTATGTTATTTTCTTTCTTGCTTGCATGCTTGCTTTCTTGCTTTTTTTTTTTTTTTTTTTGTCGGTCGTGTGGCTTGAACTCTGGGCTTGGGCACTGTCCTTGTGCTCCTCAGCTCAAGGCGAGCACTCTACCACTTGAGCCAGCACCATGTCCAGTTTTCTAGTGGTTTATTGGAGATAAGAGTCTCATGGACTTTCCTGCCTGGGCTGGCTTTGAATCGCGATCCTCAGATCTCAGCCTCCTGAGTAGGATTACAAGCGTGAGCCACAGTGCCTGGCTTCCTGAAGTTATTTTCTACAAGGTAAAGGTTTCCACACTTTTTTTTTTGACACGAACCCATGTTAATTGGCAAGTTTAGTGCCATACATACCCCAAACAGGTATTTTGTGAGTAAAATAGGGTATTACCTTATAAAACATCTTTAATCATGAAAAAATAAGATCAATAGAATTTCTAATAAATTATTCTTGCATTCTGTTAGATTGCTTGCCTGTCTTTCTCACTCTCCTCTTAGAGACTGTTGGCTATAAATAGTCAATGAACAATGCAGTCCCTGTCCCGCAGAGTTCACATTTGATCAGTAGTCCAGATGACTGACCATAAGGCAGGCTAATGATGGAGAAGTTTATTTGATGATACACTAGAAGTGAATCCTACTTTATAATTTTGTTACAGATACAAAATTTAAAGTATTTGTTACTATGTACAACCTTTCATCTGTGGCTAGACATTTTTCACACTGAATTAAGTTCAAATATATTCTAAACTTTTCAGTCTTTAAATCATACACACAATATTGGGTAATTTTTTTAATTTAATTTAATTTTATTTGTGAACATACTGTACAGAGGAGTTACAATTACGTGGGCAGGATAATGCGTACATTTCTTACCAAGCATTGCAGCCTCCTCCTTTGTTTACCCTTCACATCCCTTCCCAGCCTCCCCCCTCCCCCCCAATCCCAATCCTTCTCCTTCCCCCCCTTCCGCCCCCCCCCCCCGCACCGACGTTGTAAAGCTAGTTTTGGACATGACAACTTGTACTTCTCATTGTTGCAACAGGTCCACCTGTATCCTTAAACAACTGGTTTTTCCCCATCTCCTCCACAAGTTATACTGACATCAAATATAGTGAAAGCAGGGGTTATACTGTGGGGGAGGGATATACAAAGCAACAAAGAGATAATCTTATAAATGCGTTAGAAACACATGCATGAAAGAAAAAAACATTAAAATACACATCTAAGGGTTCATTTTCCTGACATCACATTATCTGACCTTTTAATATTGGGTAATTTTTGTTTAAAGTTCCCTCCTTCCCTTTTTCTTATCATCAGTAGCTTGTCCACATGAAATTGTCCTGTTAGTAAGTTTTACTTTTTTTTTATGTTGTTCTTGGGGTTTTAAACTCAGGGCCTGGGTGTTGTCCCTGAGGTGTGTTTTGTTTTGTTTAAAGCTAGTGCTCTACCACTTGAACCAAAGTTCCACTTCCAGCTTTTTGGTGATTAATTGGAGATAATACTCTCACTCTTTCCTGCCCAGGTTGGCTTTGGACTGTGATCTTGAATCTCAGCCTCCTGAGATGTGAATCACCCACACCTGGCAGTTTTATTATTTTTTATTTTTATTATTTTTTTTTATTTTTTGGGTCTGGCCGTGGGGGCCTGAACTCTGGGCCTGGGCGTTGTCCCTCAGCTCTTCAGCTCAAGGCTAGCACTCTACCACTTGAGCCACAGCACCACTTCTGGCTTTTTTCTTTTTGCTTATGTGGTGCTGAGGAATCGAACCCAGGGCCTCGTGTATGCAAGGCAAGTGCTCTACCACTGAGCCACCTTCTCAGCCCCCAGGTTTATTTTTTTAATGAGATATTAATTTATTTTTGATAAGGAAGGAGCTCTATCACTTCAGCCACACACCCCAATTTTTTGTGCACTGACTTTTTAGAGACAGAGTCTGACTTTTTGCCCAGCCCTGTACCTGGACCACAATCCTCCTATTTATACTTCTTGCCATAGCTGGAATAACAGGTACATACCACCATAACCAATTCCTACTATTGTGATGAAATCTCACAAACTGTTTTGCCCAGACTGGCTTGCTTCATGATCTCATCCTACCAAGAAGTCAGTATTATAGACATGAGCCATCATACCTGGCTTATTTTATATGTGTGTGTGTGTGTGTGTGTGTGTGTGTGTGTGTGTGTGTGTGTGTATAAATATATTTCTTGCATATATATTTCTCATATATAGTTCTTAATTTTTACTTTGAGGAAAGGCTCTTAAGTAAATATTCACTAAACATATTGTAGAGTTTCATTGACTTTAGGCATATAGAATGATGTCATATTGTGTTATGGATTATAAACAAAAGTATAGTAATTCTGCAAATAACCTCAGTTTTCTTGGCCAGCAATCTAGACACTGACATCAATGAAAATATCCTTTTAGTTTGGTATGTACATCTTTTTTTCAGGACTCTTCATCTCTTTCTGTCTAATTGTTTCATTCCTTTCCTTGGTTTCCATTTACTTTCTTCTTGATCTTAGGGCATATGTATCTGCTTTTAGCAAATCCAAGTGGTTTCCAGAATGGTAGAAAAGGACAATGATTTATAGAAGACTGGTAAATCCTACACAAAGCAGTAACATGCTAATTTTTACAGTAGATACATTGTGCAATTAGTTTATTTTGAATGATTATAAAATACTACCACCTACTAGCTGCTATGAAATTCAAATCCGTGAAGTTTAGCCACAAGCAGAATATACTTTCTTCTTCTTCTTTAGAGAACACTCTAATGCAGATGTCCCTGGGAGGGGGGAGGGGAAAAAATATTTCCTTATACAATGTAGGGGTCTGAGTTGCTGGGGGCTACCACCTTCATCACATGCACCCCATGTCACCTTGAGTGTTGGTCTAATAGGGAAAGAGAGTAGATGTAGGTAGGAAAGGCAAACCACTCCAAAAGAGAAGTGATATATATATGTATATGTATATATATATATATATATATATATATGATACACACACACACACACCACACACACACCTCTGCACCCTGCCCAAATATAGATGAAGGAGTGGATAAGGAAATGCAGTCTCTGGCACCAGCCACTTCCCAGCAGAAACCCCACAGAAGGAGAACTGAGAGAATTGAACAGCTAAGCCCTCCCTGCCACAACCCATAGCATTGTGAAATGTTCCTAAGGACAGGAGAAATGTTAATGTAATCATTAAAAAAAATCCCTTGCCTTGCAAAGTAAACCTTTGATGCAGTGTTTTAGTCCTAAGAACAAGGTATGCATCTTATATTAACAGTGCTAGTTTAAATTATGAAGTACAGTGTTTAGATTGCTTTCAGTATACAAAGTGATGGTGAGCTGTAACAATCACTTATGTTTTTTCAGCAGTGGAGACAATGGGCTCCTAGACCTAACAGACTTGAAGCTGAATTATCTGACAGTTCACTACACATTTAAATAGGGACAAGCAAAATGAACTCTCCCAATTGTTTTATATGACAAAAGTATAATGAGAATATACGGTTTTATTTTTCCAAATTGTTTCTAATTGATTGGAGGAAAAAGTTTGTCTTTCTTGATGTGAAATAGAGCAGAAAAAAAAACCCAGACATTCATCTTACAGTCTGAGGATCTGTTCATGGAAACACTCTATGGTTTAAAATGCAAGTCTATGAATCAAGTTACAGAAAATATCACTCAAAAGTAAATACATATTTCTTAATACATAGTACTTTAGAAACATAGAAATATTTAATGGGCAAGAGATACACTGAAGTAAATATTGAAGCTACTTCTCCATAAAAAGACTTGAATTCTGTTTTACTATGTACTACTAGCATGGCTAGTCTTCTTGTTGAAGGAAATTTTTCCTTGAGGGTTCCTCAGTCTATTGATTCTACATTCAATTCTACATTCAATGAAACAAAAAACAAACACAAAACCAAGCAAAGTATTTAAAAGTCAACTGTACATTGTATACTGCACTTGTCTTTTTCTATTTTATTTAATGTACTTCTTTTTTGGCCAGTACTGGATCTTGAACTCAGGGCCTGGTTGCTTGGGTTTTTTTTGCTCAAGGGTAGCAATGGAGCCACAGTTCACTTCTGGCTTTTTGGTAGTTCATTGGAGATAAGAGTGTCACTGACTTTATTATCTGAGCTGACTTCAAACCACGATCCTCTGATCTTAGCCTCTTGAGTGGGATTATTACAGCAAAGGCCACTGGTGCCCAGCTTATACTTATTTATTTATTTTTATTATCTTTAAATAGTTGTACATAGGAGCTGCCTTTCAACAAAGTAGTTTATGAGTGTGAGGCATCTTGGTTCTTGTAATAAACCAATTTGTTCTTAATATTATAAGTAAATTTGGTGGTTAAAATAGTAAGCCAAGTTGTGGTCAACTTGCTCAGAGAGGAATCCAAAGGGAAGGCCTATGTCACATCTAATCAAACAAAGAGGTTAAGGCTTGGAGGAGTCAGAGTTTGAGGAATTAAAGGGATGTATAAATGCAAGAGAATTTTCTCAGTGATTTCTCTTGGGCTGTGGGTATAAGTGGACAGTACAGTACTTGCCTAGCTATCTTGAGGCTTTTCATTTAATCCCTCACAACACACACACACACACACACACACACACACACACACACACACAGAGAAAAGGGGGAGCAGAAGGGGAGAGGAGAAGGAAATGAAAGAGGAGGTAGAGAGTAAGAGGTCTGGATGCTTTGTTAACTTTCACTTAACCATGGGATATAGGATGGAGAGGCTGAGTGTATTACAGGATGGACGGACTCTGGGTCTGCTGTCTTCCTCTCCAAAGCTACATGCTTTGTGAATTTCTTCAGCTCATACCACAGTGTCAGGATGGTAATGAAATGATGACAGTAGGTTCTCTTGGGTACTTACTTTAGGCATGGCGTTAGAGGTTGGAAATTCATTCAATATCAGATTATCCATTCAAGCAAGAGTCTCCTATTCCTGTTTTGCATCTCTGAACTATGAAGTTCAAGGAGGTTGAGTAATTTGCTCAAGGCCACAGAATTATTTGTGGAAGAGGCAGGATGCAGCTCACCTTTGTCTGACCTCAGAGTTCTTGTACTGTCTACGAGGTGTCTATGAGGTGTCCACAACAAACTTTGTGGATCCATAGACAACTTTACCATCACATATTTTTTTCAGGCTTCAGGCTTCAGTCTTCCCCTTGCTCTGACATTAGTGACTGCCCCAGGCACTAGCATTTCACTGCACAATGTAGCAATTATTTATAACTTAGAGATTTGCAGCCTGGGGCTGGTTTACCAGAACTGTTTTGAACAAAAACAAAAGGAACTCTTTTTCTTGGTTGCTCCATGATTCTTTGATGTGGAGGAACTCTATCTCCTGTAGGAGATGTGGACAAGGAATACACCCAGAAGAAAAACCTCTGCCAGGCCCATGACCTTGCTTGTGTTGGATGAGTTGAACTTTCATAATAAATCTCATCAACTGCCGCATTTTATTTACAGTCATTTTAAATTCCCTGAGCGCTGTGGTAGGACAGAGATAACTGAAGATGGTATTGTTGTCTCTAGGGACTGGACCATCTATGTGTATTATGTAGGGCCCAAGTAAAAGTATCATTTTATATTATAATGACATCATAAATCTTTGTTATGGAATGTTGAGACAAATAAATACTAATCTCCCACATATCCCCTTCTGTATATATCCCCTTCTATATATATTCTTTTTCTTTCTTCCTGATACCAGGATTTGAACACAAGGCCTGTGCTCTTGCTCAGCTTTCTTGCTATAGCTGGCACTTGAACACTTGAGGCATGCCTCCAGGCCAGTCTTTTTGCTGGTTAATTGGAGATAAAGTGGCCTTTTGTGCCCTGGCTAGCTTTGAACCTTGATCTTTCAAGTCTCAGCTATGATTGCAGTTGTGGGCTACTGGCATCTAGATATTATTATTACTATTATTATTATTATTAGTAGTAGTAGTAGTATTTATAGGTATGATTTATTGTTTTTTGTTGGTTTGTTTGTGTTTTGTTGGTTTGTTTGTGTTTTTGTTGGTTGTGGGGCTTGAACTCGGGGCCTGAGTGCTTTCCCTCAGCTCTTCAGCTTAAGGCTAGTGCTCTACCACTTGAGCCACAGTGCCACTTCTGGTTTTCTGAGTGGTTTATTGGAGATAAGAGTCCCATGGACTTTCCTGCCTGGGCTGGCTTTGAACCATGAGCCTCAGATCTCAGCCTCCTGAGTAGCTAGGATTATAGGTATGAGCCACTGGTACCTGGCTTGACCTATTGTTTTAAGACTCAATTAAGGCTTCCACTTCTTCCAGAAAAATATTATATTTTTCCATGCCAGAGTTAGGTGGCCTGTCTGTGGTCCCATAGCACTCTGTTATTGCATTTATCATATAAATAACCCAGCAGATGTTTGGGGCTGACAATTTATAAAGTAAAGTACAAACCATGTCTATTAGCTTTGTACTCCCAGTACCAGCTGCTGATACCATAGAATTCTTTGTTAAGTCTTTGAGAAGGATTGAGATTCACTTTTTATGTAATCAATACTTGGCAAATACCTACTATGTGGAAATGCAATGAAGTAGGAAATCAGGCCTTTCCTTTTGCTCCGAAAGCCCATATATTTGTACACGCTAAATGAGCAATGTACAATAGGACTTGACATCATGACTGGAAGTCATTCAGACTTTACAGAATTGGAATGCATTGTATAAGCATCCCAAATGTAGACAAAGTAATATTCTTTTTGTTCTAACTTTAGGGATTTATTGTTATTCTTTGACTTTATATATTATATATATGCATTTTAATTATCTTTAAGTAGTTGCACACATGGGTTTCAATTCAACATGTCAGTTTGTGAGTACAATGGATCTTGATCAATGTCCCTCTTTTCATCACACTCCACCATCTCTTATAGCCCTACCCATCGCATCTTAATGAGTACTCACAGCCAATAACTAATGAATCAGTTATCATTGACCTGTGTGTACAAGGCTAACTACAGAAGTAACTGATATACACACATAGCTTTACATAGCAAAGAGAAGCAAAGTATCTTCTTGGAAAGCTTAATTATTACCAATTTATTCCTCTTCATGCCCAAGTCTAAGGAGAAAAAAATACCAAGAACTTTTGCTGTGGTCAAGTTTTTCAATTCATATAGAAACTGCAGAGTAAATCTGGTTGGTTGTATTAGTCTCTTGCTTGAGATTATATGTTTAATTTATGCTCTCTCTGTAATATATTTCTAATATATGTACTATGTAATATATATGTATAATATATATGTAATATATTATATAGTACATATATTAGAAATATATTACATATATTATATAGTATATATAGTATATATACTATATATAATATATAGTATGCAATGTATAATGTATATTATACACATATTTTATATATATATATATATATATATATATATATATATATAAAGGCAAATATTCTGCCCCATCCTATTCAGGTCCTATTAGACACCTCTCCGTCATTTTGTATCCTGCATACTATGACTGCACCATAACAAACAGTGCCCCAGTTAGCTAGAAGTCTACTTCTCCACACCTTTTCCTACAATCTGTGCTTTGAGAAGTTACCCCTTTTTCCCTCTGAGGAGCTTTCCACAACTCAAAGTTCAATAGCCAATATATGAATCTATGAGTTCCACTGCATTGTGCATACCACCCAACATACATCATGCTTTGCATATTTCATTATTTCTTTTGGTTGTCTGCTTGAGTTGAAATCTGAGAAAACAAGGACCATGCCTTATTGTTCATATCTTTCTGGGTAGTGACTGGTACTTAAATAGGTCTCCATTTTTATTCTATTCTGTTACATTTGATTTATTGAGGTAATTTGAAAATATACAATGTAGTTATTGATGAAAAACACAGTTGTGTACAGCAATTATTTTCTTCTATGAGTTTGACTGTAAGTATAGTCAGGCAATATCTGTACTTCTATACCTGGCTTGTTTCAGTTAGCATAATGCCCTCAAGGTTTACCCATGTTGTTGCATGTTATACGATTTCTTTCTTTTTAAACTCTGTGTGCTATTCCACTGTATGCATATATGCCACATTTTCTTTACCCACTCATTCACTGATGAGCCTTCACACTTCCACATCTTGGCTATTGTGGGTAGTATTGAAAAGAGCATGTTAGTGTGTCCCGACCCGCAGGACTTCAACGAGGGCAGTGAACCTAAGCGAGAAGGAATGAAGGGACAAGAGACACGAAGAAGGACAGCAAGACAAGGATTCTGATCAAGCTGCCAAATTTTATTTTTCACACAAGGGTATTTATATGCTTGGACTTAGGGCGTGGTGCAAAGTGGTCGTTAGTAGATTTAGGGCAGGGTGAAAAGGTGGTTGTTAGTAGCTGCAGGGTGTTTACTTTAGGGCATGGTGAAAAGGTGGGATTCTGTAAACTCAGCCTCAGGTTGTTCCAGTGAGATAGGTAAGCCTATCAAGTTTGAGAGACTTAACTTTTGGCTCCCAACATTAGTGCTACTGTATTTTTGAGATCCTAATATAATTCCAAAAAATTCCATAAAAAATGGAATTTACCATTGAATATATAGAAGCTTTATTTTTTCATTAAAAAAAACCTCTATACTATTTTTCCATAGCAGTTGGCAATTTTACCAGTAGTTTTCAAAGATCTATATTCGAAATATCCGGTCTAACATCTTGTCTTTTAAAAAACTTAAGGGTCTTCTACTTGTATAAGCTAGTATTTTATTGTAGTTCTGATTTTCAGTTTCCTGATTAGTGACATTGACAATTTTTCATATACCCTTTGTATGTTTTATTGCACCAATGTCTATTTAAATCTTTAGCCCATTTTTAAAATTACATGAGTAGAAGTTTTGCTATTGAATTCCGTCTTTATTAAGAAATTAATCCTTTCTCACTGCAGCTGTTAGTGGTCACCTACTTGCATATATTGTGCTGTTTAAGATTCAGTTATGTTAGAAATCAGGAGAAAAGGTGACTACATAGCTACTTCCCCATTTGCAGTCCTAAGGACTCCCCTAATCCCACAATTCCTCCTCTGTTTGGGGAGACAGTTTCTTGGCAAGACTATTTTAGAGTTTATGCTAATAAGCTGGAATCAGGCAAGAAGCTTTGGAATACATATTCTACCTATTACCTCTTATTTATTACTTCTTTGGCTTCTCTGAACCCAGTTTTCCTGTCTGTATAATGAAAATAATAACAACTTCTTCATGGATTATTATTTTTAAGCATTAGAGGAAACTGAACAGAGTAGAGGTAGGCTCTTGAGCATTCCTTTAAACTCTTCTCTTTTCTTCCAAGTTTTTGGATTTCCATCTTGTTCATTTTTGTTTTATTTATACTGTAGTATTTAAACTGTGGGTACTGAAATACCTACTAGTAACTAAGGAACTTGGTTAAGGAGAATGCAGTTTTCTTTCAGCAAGTTAGGTCAGAACAGAATTGTGTCATAGGGACATGAAGACTATATGAATCACTTCTTTGGGGATTTTTAATTCTTGAATTTACATTTGAATAAGTTTGAAGAGAATACAGTGATATATTTCCCTTCTTGACTCTTGCAATTTTTATTTTGTTAAGAATCAACCACAGACACCCACCTCATTGACTGCGGTGCTTCATGTAGGAGTTAAGAGTGATGGTTTAAGTGTAGTCTGATGGGCGATTCCCTTGCAATTGTATAACTGGAACATGTCCTCTACAGAACAAACTGTGGATCAAGAGCTCAGGACTGTAGACATATGTATTTCCTACCATATTGAGTCAGTCTGAGAAAGTAAAGGTGACCTCAAACCTATAGAGATGGGGGAACAGGGTGTTCTGACATGCCTTGTTCTGTGGTTCTGGGTCTGGCTTTGACCAAGCTGTGCTTTGCCTTCATCTGACTACGTGACTTTTCCATAAAATTCTCCTGGCAGCATGTTCGATTTTAACCAGACCTCATTATTGTGTCACCTAGCAAGAAACAGACTGGTTTGTTTAACCACTGATACACAAGATGAATAAAGCCTGTTCTTCTATTTTGACTACTATTAAAATATTACAGGCATTTTTATGTTTCTAAACACTAATCAGATACATTATTTTCAATGACTATATGATTTTCTATCATATACGTATCCAACTTCATTTAACCTTTCCCTTAAGTGAGGAAAATTCCTGTAATTTCTTTAGGCTATCATTTTGAAGTGGAAAGGCCAAAAGCCCTTGAAATATATTGTCAAGTTGTTTTTGAAGAAAGTTGTATCCCTTGGGATCCTATCTGTATTCTACCAGAATGTCATTTTTCCAAATCTTGTTGACACTGGGTATGGACACTATAAAATATTTTCATAATAGAAACTAGTAAAGTTTAAAACTTTCTATAAATTTAACATACATCTTTTTTTTCTACTTAAGTTTGGGAGTTTTATACCTTTTTATACCTTTTCCCTTGGAATTATAAACTACTGTTTTTGAAAACCTTATCAAAATACTCTTCTAGATGCATGTACTGGGGCTGACCGAGGCTAAGATTCTGGGAGTGGGGGTGGGAGGAGCTGCATAAGGGTTCTCCCAAATTGGACAGCAAGATGA
The DNA here is from genome assembly GCF_024711535.1 of Dipodomys merriami. Classification (NCBI taxonomy): domain Eukaryota; kingdom Metazoa; phylum Chordata; class Mammalia; order Rodentia; family Heteromyidae; genus Dipodomys; species Dipodomys merriami. Next base: position 34,534,171 of record NW_027206179.1, on the reverse strand, counting down.
GAGGGAGATTTATATATGCAGAGAGGGGATGGAGTGTGCTGGTCCAACAAGAATCGCATACATATTTTCATATATAACTCTGAACTTTCCAATATCATTCTAAAGGAATAAAATTGAATTAATTTTATTGATCTAGTTTATCTCACTCAGGCTAGTCCAAATATCATTCTATTAAGTTATTGCCATAAAAACCATGAATTGAAATTTTGCATTATTTGTTTCTACTAAGTATTTGAAAGTATGAATTTTATATGCACAATATCATATCAATCCAGACTAGGCACATCATTAGGGACCAGTAGATGCAGGTGGTAATGACTATGGGGTAGACAGTGTGAACATAGAGAAAACCTCCCATCTTCAGAAGATGACAGGGAAGGATGAGAGAGATGAGACAAAGGAACTAATCTTCAAGATCGTTCCACAGTTCAGATAGGTGAACTTGGAGATCTTCCTCAAAGAGAGACAACTGAGAAACATACTCTCTAGAAGAGTCTACATCCTGAACTGGGGGGGGCGCGGCAGCAGTGCTGATCCTGTTCAGACAATCTCATTTACTCTTCCCACGTATTGTATAATTTCGGAGTGAACAAATAACAGATAATATGCAACTAGCATATTTTTATAGTGGACTTTTTATCTTGCGTATACTTTGGTGTTTGGAGAAGCATCACGGGAATAGAAAAAGGAAAAGTTTGAAAAGCTTGTTCAAAAAATATGAGGGTATGAGAGAGGAAAAACTTACCTTCTTTTTGTTTATTTAGAGAAGGATTTTGAACTGTCTATTAATAATAAAACACAGGACAATACTTCTGTATGTACCTGTGGAGGAGCATAGCAAAATAGAAGGTTTGTTTACTTACTATAGATGTAGAAGTTCAGAAAACAAGTCCAGAGCTAACAGAATAAGTGTATAGCTTTATATTATAATGGAACATGCAACATTCTCAGGAGACAATGGTATCAAACAATGTGTCATCCAAAGTCATTGGGAGTGAAGACTCAATGTTGTCTTTATAGTCTTCTGATTAGCAGTCATTCATCCAGTTCTGTTGGAAAGGATGAAAACAGTCAAAGTAGATGTCTTCAGAAATAGTAATGAAAATATTTGACAATAGAAAATTGCCAAGATGTAAAAAAAAAGGCAGATCAAGTAGGCAGCAATCAGTGTAACAGTAGAACCGTTTGCAGTCAGCATAGAAGTGTTGAAGGGCATATAAGTTGGTTGTACTGATAGGAAGAATAATGCATATATTTGTCTATAGCAACGTTTTACAACCTAAAACAGCATGTAGGTGATGAGGGGCTCTAGCTTTAGGAGTTTTTCATTAATAAAGTTATTTCAGATAGAACCATATGAAATTTTTGAGGTACGCTAACAGAAATGACAGATAGACTTAAAGATAGCAAGTGTTAACAATGCTGTGTTATCAGGGATATAGAAAATTTTAGGAAATCTTCAAATCTCCAATTGTCTACCCAAATAATTCAGATGAAGTAATGAGGCTGGAGTTTCATTGGAAGATAGTTTGTGCCAAGTTCTGGCTGGGGAATCTGGCTTCAGTAATGAAATATACATATATATATACACACATATGTCATATATATATTATAATGACTGTACATAAACCTCAATTATGGGACTGTATCAGAGAAGCGGCCTTTCAGGAAACCTCCACATATTCCGTGTTTTGAAGTTTGGGGTCATTATTTAATTATTTATTGTGTAGCATTCTAGAATAGCAGGGTGATAGTGGGCATATGATTCAGAAAGAGTGAAATAGTGCTTTGCTCTTTTTTTTATTTGAATATTAGAAAAAGTATGCTAGGACATACAAGTAACTAACCTCCAGATTTGCCTCATCCTCCCTGAGGGGATTGGTTTTGTAGCCTCTTTGGATAGTTTATAGTTGCTAGAAACTGAGGTATAAATTGAAAAAAATGAAAAGGTTTGGGAACTGGAACAAATGATAAGAGATAATATTAGCTTATAATGTTAACTGTTATTATTTTTTGATACAAGATCTTGCTATGAAGTCCAAACTGGCCCTAAGTTCATTGTATAGCTGAGATGGACCATGAACTTAATGGTCTTCCTGCCTCTACCTTCCCAGTACTGGACCTACAGGCGTGTGCCACCACCCCACCTAGACAGTTTTATTTTTTAAATTAGAACTAGACTCCATGGAAATAATCTGCCAAGTGAAAGAGTCAAGCTACTCCATGGTAATAAGTTACTCCAAGAAAAGCAAAGTTAGTGTAAGAATCCATTCTTGTAGCATTGCCTATTATGCAGAAAAATATTCATCTGAAGCCAAATTCCCATTTCTGTAGCTTTAATTATGTGCTTTTTGTACAGTAATTTGACAAAGGCTTTGGTAGGTGTAGATGCTTGAAAAAAGTAATGTCCATTTTGTTAGATGACTTCTATTTAATTAATTTAATTGGTCTCCATGTGATCTGATTTTATTACCATCTTAACATGGTAAAGAGAGAAAGTAATTGTTTTAAAAGAGAGAGAGAGAGAGAGGCAAATGAGACAAGGAAGGACCCCTTTCCCTCAGTTCAACCTCCTCCATTAGCGACATGTGAAGAAGCAGGAACAAAGCACTCTGTGTTTCTTTCCTCTAGAGGATCCTTCAGAGCCGGGTCTGTCTGTAAGAAGCTTTCTTTTTGCTAGTGTGGACTGAATCACTGACAAAGGCCAGTGTTAATTGTTGGCTTCAAGTATCTAATCCCTGGAAAGGAAGCATTTCCTTGGATAGCTTCGTAATGCACTTGTCAAACATTTTAAACCACTGAACAGAAAGGAGTATTGTGATGACAGGACACAAGATTGCCAGTTCTTTGCAATGGGAAGATCCTTCCTGGCTTCAGTGGCTCAGGCACCAATCCAAACTCAGTGTGGAGTACACTCTGGGGCTCCGTTTTGATCATTCATTTTGACTGGGCTTAGTTTGCATGTTTCCTTGTAGAATATGTTATGAATATTTTGTTGCAAACGATATATCTTCCAGTGTATACTAAATGTCTTTTACAGGACTTTATGATTACAAACATGTCTTATATTCTCAGAAAAGAGACTAGAATAATGGTGGTAGGTAGGAGGAGAGAAAAAGAAAGGAAAGACAATGGAATCTCCTTTTCTTTCTGCAGATTGAAGATTAATTTTCAGGCACCTTTTCCAAATCAAATACAACCAATATCTGGTTAGTTCCTGTCCATCTAGAAGCCTGAATGTATTCCTAATTTATTCTTGGGACTGACGTATCTATTGTTCTGACTTAACAATGCATTGGCTTTATGACTGCCAAACATTGCTGTACTAAACCACACTAACCACACTATTGATGATAATTGCTGAGTTCAAAGAGATACCAAACAGCGCTCACTCCCCAAACCTGTGATAATAGGTACATTTATCCTTCTATTACCTAAAGTAAGAGAAGGGTAAGGAGAAAGAAGTTTTTAGGCTTAACTCACCTGAGGCATTTAGTGTACATATATACCTTGGCCATCCTCACAAGCCTAGAAGAATTTGTTAGAGCAAAGTAGTATGCCCTGGGTTACAAAAGACATTATTAGCAGCAGAGGGGAGAGGTTGACTTCCCAGCCTCTCATTTTAAACAAAAGTGCTCTAATAAATATTTGCATCTCCTTTCTTCTTTTTTTTTTCTCTTTTTCATGCTTCGTTTTTTCTTTTTTCTTTTTTTTTTTGGGTCCGGTTGTGGGGCCTGAAATCTGGGCCTGGGCGCTGTCCCTCAGCTCTTCAGCTCAAGGCTAGCGCTCTACCACTTGAGCCACAGTGCCACTTCCGGCTTTTTTCTTTTTGCTTATGTGCTGCTGAGGGATCGAACCCAGGGCCTCAGGCATGCAAGGCAAGCGCTCTACCACTGAGCCACCTTCTCAGCCCCTCCTTATTTCTTTTCTTCTCTACCCCCTTCTAAGTCCCTTTCATTTCTTCTCAAGGAAGTCTCATCTTCCCTCCACATTGACGATGGGCAGTGAGTCTTGCTTGGTACTTGGGAACACTATGAGTTCAATTTGCTACCAGCCCTTGGACTGCACAGCTCTTTGCCCTCCACTTCTTATTCTAATAATCTGTCAACATTCTCTTCTGTCTTAACCATTATCTTCCTTAATATTGAGAGTACTAGGCTTTCATCTTGCTTTATGAAACAAGAGCACTAGATTCCTCTCATTCTTCTGAATGGCGAAATTAACTAGGGCTTTAATAAATACGGTTGAAGCCAAGTGCTGGTGGCTCATGCCTGTAATCTTAGTTACTGAGGAGGCTAAGATCTGAGGATCAAGGTTGAGAGCTGGCCCTGGCTGGGAAGTCTATGAGACTCTTATCTCCAATTAACCATCATAAAAGCCAGAAATGGAGCTGTGGCTTAAGTGATACAGTGCTAGCCCTGAGCACAAAAACTTAGGGACAGCACCCCTGAGTCCAAGCCCCAGGACCTGCAGATCTGTTTGCTTTAGTCTCCAAACTTTGAAGACTTTCTCAGCATCCTGGAGGTGTTGTCAGGCAGATGTTCTCTGAATATGCTTAGTTGGCATAGCAGGTAGTCAAGGTATACCTGATGAAAGAATGAAATACACTAAGTCCTCATTCACCTGTTATGGGGTGGGAGATGTGCCAGGAAAATGATTACTCTATTCTGTAGGCCTTTTGTTAATGGTTGAATCCTATTCATGTCATTAGTAATTTAATATTCCCCAATTAGACTAAAATTCCCAATGTGGCAAACCTATTTTGGAATTTTAGTCTAATTGGGGAATAATAAATGTTGATGTCCCTTGAGGATAATGTTGTTTATCTCCCTCATTTGTTTTGTGTATGTGTGTGTGCATGCATGCATGTGTGTGCACATATGCTAGGATCCAGATGCATGTGGCTGATACTTAGCATAGACATGGAGCCTATGCTTTCCTCCTCCTCCTCCTCCTCCTCCTCCTCCTCCTCCTCCTCCTCCTCCTCCTCCTCCTCCTCTTCCTCTTCCTCTTCCTCTTCCTCTTCCTCTTCCTCTTCTTCTTCTTCTTCTTCTTCTTCTTCTTCTTCTTCTTCTTCTTCTTCTTCTTCTTCTTCTTCTTCTTCTTCTTCTTCTTCTCCTTCTTCTTCTTCTCCTTCTCCTTCTCCTCCTTCTCCTTCTCCTCCTTCTTCTCCTTCTCCTCTTCCTCCTCCTCCTCCTCCTCTTCCTCCTCCTCCTCCTCCTCTTCCTCCTCCTCCTCCTCTTCCTCCTCCTCCTCCTCCTCCTCCTCCTCCTCTTCCTCCTCCTCCTCCTCCTCCTCCTCCTCCTCTTCTTCTTCTTCTTCTTCTTCTTCTTCTTCTTCTTCTTCTTCTTCTTCTTCTTCTTCTTCTTCTTCTTCTTCTTCTTCTTCTTCTTCTTCTTCTTCTTCTTCTTCTCCTCCTCCTCCTCCTCCTTCTCCTTCTCCTCCTCCTTCTCCTCCTCTTCCTCCTCCTTCTCCTCCTCCTTCTCCTCCTTCTTCTCCTCCTTCTTTCTTCTCCTCCTTCCTTCTTCTCCTCCTTCTTTCTTCTCCTCCTTCCTTCTTCTCCTTCTTTTCTTCTCCTTCTTCTTCTTTCTTCTTCTTCTTTTGGTTGTAGGGTTTGAACTCAGGACCTAGGTGCTGTCCCTGAGCTCTTTTTGCTCTAGCCTAGCACTCTACCACTTTGAGCCACAGTTCCACTTCTGGCTTTCTGATGGAGAGTAGAGTCTCAGAGGGACTTTTCTGCCCAGGTTGGCTTTGAACCATGATCCTTAGAACTCAAGCCTCTTGAGTAGATAAGATTACAGGTGCAAGCCACCGGTGCCTGGCTTTTTTCCCCTTAGTTTTGTGGTGGTTCTTGCTTTTGAACTCAGGGTTTTGCACTAGCTTTTCAGGCATTCTGACACTGGAATCCATACCTCCAGCCCTTTCTGCTCTGTTTCTTTGGTATTTGTTTTTAGTTACGGTTCCCATTCCTTGCTCGGGCATGAATGGCTATCCTCCTGTTTTACACTTCCAGACATAATTGGATGGCATTTGTGCTACTGTGCCAGACATTTTCTGTGGAAAAGAGGTTTCACAAACTCTTTGCTCCAGTTAGCAGGATCTTCTCCATGTTAGCCTGCCAAACAGGATTAAGGTATGAGCCACCTTGCCTGGCTTTTTATCTTTGTATCGCAAATCCTTTCAGTTTCTATGGTGGTTTCTTCTGTTAGTCTAGGGGCAGCTTGGGAGGCTGGAAGATCCTTCAGGGTCTGACAACAGATCTGAGTGGTTCATGACTACGTTACTTTTAGAGTTACCTTGCCTTGTGCATATTCATGCACCTATGTACTTTTTTTTTGTCAGTCAAGGGGCTTGAACTGGGGGCCTGGTCACTGTCTCTGAGTTCTTTTAACTCAAGCCTAGCACTCTACTACTTTGAGACACAGTATCACTTTGGGTTTTCTGGTGGTCAATTGGAGATAAGAGTCTCACAGACTTTCCTGCCCTGGCTGTCTTTGTACTGTGATTCTCAGGTCTCAGCCTCCTGAGTAGCTAGGATTACAGGTGTGGGCTACCAGCGCCTGGCACCTATGTACTGTTTAAAAATTATCTTTAAGCAGTTATATAACAAAGCTGCCATTTAACAAAGCATCTCATGAATATATCTTGATCAATGTCATCCCTTTCAACATTCTCACTCAAGTTTAAAATAATACATTTATGATTGGCAGACATTTTTTGAGCCATCATTCTGAATCTATAGAAGCATAGTACCAAAACCTAATCTGCCAGTTTTCATCCCAGAATGACATTATTATGTATAGAATTTCTTAAAGGATTAATTAAATTGAATAACTTGCTTAGGCTTATACTTTCAACAGTTATTGCTTCAAGTGCTGTTTGTCTTTATGTGTTTGGGAGTTTATATAGAATATTTTTAGGTTTTAAGCATTCCTGTATGTCCTTTGACAAGCTCAACAGCATTGAGCCCTGGGCTCAGGGGATATAAAGTGAAGAATAGGACTGCAACATAGGCCTTAAAAATGGGTGTCACACAAGGAACCAAATAGCTATCCACCAAGTTGGGGACACACATGTGTGGTTGCTGCTTTCAAGCAGAGCATTTGGTGTGGGAGCTTTTCTCGTCAATGCTTTCAGAGCTGAAACTTTCAAAGAGAATCATCAGGAGGAGACTGGAAATAGATTTTGTTGTCTGAAGGGTCCAACACTTGCTACGCAGGGACAGAATGGATAGGAGGGAAATTTGTGTTTTTTGTTGTTTGTTTGTCGGTCATGGGGTTTGAGCTCTGGGTCTGGGTGCAGTCCCTCAGCTCTTCAGCTCAAGGCAAGTGCTCTACCACTTGAGCCACAGCACAACTTCTGGTTTTCTGAGTGGTTTGTTGGAGATAAGAGTCTCACAGCCTTTCCTGCCTGGGCTGGCTTTGAACCATGATCCTCAGATCTCAGTCTCTTGAGTAGCTAGGATTACAGGTGTGAGCCACCTGCACCTGGCAATTTTTTTCTTCTTGTTGTTGTTTTATTTTGTTTTCTCAGTTCTCACCAAGAAGGAAGTCATATAAGCACATTTGAGTGATTCAATGGAAATAATCTGTCTATATAGAAGAAGGCCTGTAGGAACAGGCCTCGTTGTTTACTTTATCACTATCTGCTGGGTTCAAAGTTAGAAGAACTGGATAAGAGTTTTACACTGATGCTTTGTTGTGCTTATCCATACTACATATAAGCTTGATGAGAAATATGTCTTGCCTAGCTGCAAGAAATATAATTCTATACTGGGTAATACATTTTCATCATATTTGGGATGCCATCTTTCCATTTTTCTTCTTCAAACTGAGATACTTTTTTTTGGTGCAATCCTACTAATTTTAATAAGTATCCAAATGCTTATTAAAGGCTAGGCACCACAGCATGCATATTAACATTTTCCTTTTTAATCCTCTACCAAAAAATCCTTTGGAGTAAGCTATCCTATTATTCCTATTTATGTGGATCAGCTTTCCATTACTGCAACAAAACACTGAAATAGTCAATAAAGAAAAAATGTTTATTTGGGCTCACCATTTAGCAGTTACAGTTTATGATGGAGTGCCCTTATGGCACTTGAGACCGTGCCATTCTGCACATCATGGCAGAAAGCTGCTTATTTGGTAGTCTGGATGCAGACACAGAGACTAAAAGATCAGAGTCCCATAACTGCTATTCAAGGAAATGACCTCAGTAACCAGAAGACATCTCATTAGGCCCTCCTCTTAAAGGGTCACCTCCCATGATGGGCTGGAGACCAAACTGTTAAAATTGGGACTTTGGGGAACACTTGAACAAAGAGTACAATACCATTTTTACTGGTAACTAAACCAAGACTTACAGAGATTAAATAACTAAAAAGGTGAGGAAGTAGAAACAATTGGGTAGCAACTAAGTTACCCATATGGTTTCTGCTCTTTTGGCTTGCCTGTAATACACATGCTTTGTTGGGAGAATTCCTACCCTAGTAGTGTTAATTCCATGAGCTCCTTCAAAGTTAGTTCTTTTTGCATTTCATAGCTGACTACTATTATGGTGCTACGTTCATGAAATGTTTTTCTTACGTTCAGATAATTTTGGAAACAATGTCTATCTCTAGTATTTGGATCTAGGGCACAATGACAGGATAGGAAATGATTGGAATTGATGTTTCCTACCTAGAAGAAAGTGTTCCTTAGTTTATTCCTTCATTCTGGTTCTTCTAAGCCCTTGATTCCTAAGCTTTCCTCACACTTCTGTGGATTATCTCTGTGTGCCAAATAAAATCATGTCTGGCTTAAGATAGCTGTAGCCAGTCACTGGTGCTTACACCCAGTAACCCTGATCAAACATGATTAATCTGATCAACCATGTATTCACTCCCTTCCAGTTTTGCTCCCTTCTGCTTTCCTCTTGTCAGCTTTCTCTCATCCTTCTTTTACATTTTTGTCTTTCTTTTTATTTTTTTACTAGTCTCATGTTTTTCTTTCTCTTGTTTGGAGGCTTTCCAGGATAAATGAAGAATAAGCATGCTAATACAAAAATAGAAAAAATAAAAATATGTTGAGGGTGTTTAATCATAACTTTTATTTTTCTTTTCAATTTAAACGAAAAGTTCCTCGATTATATATTGTGTCCCATTCCAAGTCTTATTTGTATGTATACAAATACTATTATTAATAGCAAAAAATAAAAACAAGATAACTTAATCCTCTCCCAAACTACAGAGTACATCGAGAAATTTTACAATTCAAACACATTTATGGCTTGTCTAAACTAATTAGATGATTGGATCCATGCAGTATTTATTTTTCAAACGATCTGTTGCCAGCTTTATCTCTTAGAAAAGCAATTAACAAAGTTATTTTGGGGAGGAAGCATTTAATGTTTTCTCTGTAGTAGGATGAAAGAGTTTAAGTTTTGATGTCCAGACTTATGCTATAATGGAAAGTAAATTTAAATATTTAACACAGTACTACAGGAATTGTAGCTAAAAAGTTTACTTGGAAATGAAATGAGTCATTTCACTGAGTTATTTATCTCTTAGGCTTGCAAGCATGATCAACAGAAGTTTGTATTTGTCCTCAATTCTCTTCCTGAGACATCTAACAGCTGTTGCTTCCCTCAAACTATAAACTCCATGTTCCTGCCTTACCTTAACTAATTTCCTCAGATCCTAGACGTAATAACAATTCCAGATCTGAAAAGTTTTTGTAAATTACAGTAATTACTAGTAAAAATAACTGGTAGAGGATTTGGTGAACCAGAGCTGGGTCGCCTAACATTAACAAATTTAAGCCAGGTAGTGTTTCTAAACATAAACCACTTAAAAAGAGAAAAACGAGCCTCTTCTAGAAGTATTTTTTTACATGGGTGAATCTCATTATTTTTCTCTCCTTAAGATAATGTTGCACAAACCAACACAGCTGACTTCTGAATCCGTAAAAATTCTCTTTCTAGAATTGACTTAACAGAAGGAACCGCAACGAATCCAGGAGGGTGCATGAAATATGGTGTCCAGCCTTGTTTTTGTGTATTTCCACAAATTGTGCAGGAGTACAGTATTGCTGGACACTTTCTCTTAATGGGTTCTTTTGTTAAACTACCAACCTTATTTATGTCTATTATCCTGACCACAGTAGTTAACAAGTGCCTGGACTTTTTTTTAGCTTTTCTTTTTTTTGTTAGAGTAGGATATAGTCCCTTCGTACCATTTCTAATTCCTGTTATACTTATTGGTAACATTCTAAATATTTTTAGGTTAGATTTTTAAAAGTCAGAATAAACTAGTATTTTTTGTCAATTAGGAGTAAAAGCATGCCAGGCATGGGTGGCTCATGCCTGTAATCCTAGCTACTCAGGAGGCTGAGATCTGAGGATCATGGTTCAAAGCCAGCTCGGGCAGGAAAGACTGTGAGACTCTTGTTCCCAATAAACCACCAGAAAACTGGAAGTGGCCCTGTAGCTCAAGCAGTAGAGCTCTCACCTTGAGCTGAAGAGCTGAGGGACAGCACCCAAGCCCAGAGTTAAGACCCATGATGGAGAAAAAAAAGTACATTATACCCAATCTTAACTCAGGATAATATTTGCATCCTTGGACCTCAGTCTTTTCCTTTTCTGCTGAAAATACTGTTTTGGGAGTATTACAAGTAATATAACAGAGATGGTAAGAAAAAAATGATAGGATTTTAGAATAGTGATTTGAACAACAACAACAAAAAATGGAAGGAATAGTAAATGCCAAGACTTGTGATTTGTAGTAATGGAGATTTTCAGTAGATACTACGTTTTTGAACAACAAACCTGGAAGATTTGGGAAATAAGGTGAATGGGCTCAGGAATACCTTATTAACACTTGTTAATAAAGTGTGTTCCAGAAATTGAACTCCTTTCAGAAGAAAGTTCTATGACAGAGCAATCTTGTGGAATAGAAATAGCTGGTTAGGTTTTTTGGCATTTAGTGTTAGAAGTAAAAAAAATCTTGTTCTGCTTATATTACATCTAAAAATATCTAATAGCTTTTACTGGGCTGTGAATTATGTCCTGTGTTGGGTCCACTGCCACTGTGTGCCTTTTCTAAGCAGAGAGACTTTGTAATTCTGGCAAGTACTGTGGTTTAGAGATAGTTTCACTAAGTCTCCTGAAATTTCATGGGCTGGAAAAAGTAGTACATTAATGAGAATCCTGACATAATTAGTAGTGTTGATTTTGTAACATAAACTATGATTGCTTGAAAGTTTACAATGTCAATTACTGAGGCCACAAATTACTGAAATGTATACTAAAATAATCTGCTGATAAAGCAGTTATTTTTCTAGGGATCAAATTATGGCATCATGCTTGTTCAGCTAATACTCCTCTACTGTGTTATAGCCCAACCCCACCCCCAAAGTCAAGTTGTTTATTGTATCAGTAAGAGAATTATTCATTGAGAAGTTTTGTTACTTCCTTTTATAATTAAAAAACTTGGATATTTTTATTATCTTGAAGTAGTTGTACAAAGAAGTTGCCATTCACCAAAGCAGTAACTTTCAAGAATAAGTTCGAATGTTTATAGAGCTTTTTGCAGTTTCTAGTTTCAGGCATATCTTTCAGTATGGGTGGGCTGAAGCTTTTAACAAAATAGTTTGGAATCAGTCAACTTGAGGCAAGTGGTTCAAAATAGTCTTGGAGAACAAATACTATATAGATAAGTCTAGTTGAGCAATAAGTATGAGATGGTATGATTCTTCGTGTGTGTGTGTGTGTGTGTGTGTGTGTGTGTGTGTATTCTAGTAGTGGGGCTTGAACTCAAAACCTCATCCTCTAACTTGACTATTTTGCTCAAGGATGGCACTCTCTGCCTCTTGAAACCTCTATTTCTGGTTTTATACTAGTTACTTGGAGATAAAAATATCTAGTTTGTATGCTTGGGCTGGCTTTCAACTTCAATCCTCAGACCTCAACCTACTAAACAGGATTACAGGTTTGAGCCATCAGTGCTCAAATTAGTATGTTTATTTTTAGGAGATATAATTGAGTAGTCTCTGTTATAAGAATGAATAAGCCATGTTCCAGTGGCTCACGCTTTACTTAGTTCAAAGCCAGCCCATGAAGGAAAAAAGATCTGTGAGACTCTTATCTCCAATTAACCACTCCAAAAAACCCCACAAAAACCAAAAACCAAAAACAAAACGAAGTGAGCTGTGGTAGAGCACTGGCCTTGAGCAAAGGAGCTCAGAGACAGCCCTTAAGTCCTGAGTTTAACCCCAGGATTAGCAAAAAAAAAAAAAAAAAAAAAAAAAGAATGAAGAAATTTTTGGACAGTTCCGTCAAAAACAATGAAGTTATTTGCCCTTTGTCTTCCTGGGCAAGAGCTCACTGAAATAACAATTTGTAATGCCATTTTAATGTAAGCAACATGCCGCTTATATACAATTCAGGTTGTCCATAGCAAGATTTTATAATGTAATTATAATGTATATTTCAATAAGATTTAAACTCTTGGTCACTTATTGGTTGTCCCAGAATATAAACAACCAAAATGTTTTGGAAGTTCAATTTAGAAAACATTGCTTTTAGAGCTGAAAGAAATGGAAGCAATAAAAAATGCCAAATATTAAATATATCAAAATAGTCCTAAAAAGATGAAGCAGAGGCATTTTTCTTAGATAGAATGTTTTGCCTATTTTCCTTGGATATAATTTGTAGTCTATTGGTGATTTGTGAGACTTCTAAAGTAGAGAAAATACTTTTATTGTTTCTTCCTCATAGCAAAAAATTCTCATAGGCAATAAGCTTATGTACGTTTTTTTAAAAAAAATCTTGTTTTGTTGTTAGAAGTTAGCATTAATTGGTGACATCGTTAATGTTTTTTTAATTTAGAAATGGGATTAAGGCACATAATTTGTTTTGGACATGCCCCAGCTGGTTCTATAATACCTATTGATAAGTTTGACTAAAATTATTATAGTGACTGTTTCAGTGTGAAGTAGATAGCTTTGGTGTAGAAGCTGAGATCTAAACATTTCATCTCAAAAAAACTGAAATAGGATTTGTGACCTTAGGGAGAGAGTTACCACTGGAATAATTTCAGCATTATTTTAAGCATCACACCAGGAATTCCGCAGCCGGTGCGTCTAGCTTGTTCTTTTTCTCATTTCCCTCTTTACAATTTAACTTGAAAGTTTCATTCCTTTCCTCTGACTTTATTGATGAACAGAAGACTCTAGATCTTCTCTTTCTATTTGCAGTAGGAAACATCAATATTTTTAGAGGTGTATGAGTTTAATAGTTAAAAAAAGCCCTACATGTTATACTACTTGTTTAATATTTTAATATTCATTATTTTCTTTTATGTTTTCCAGTTGCTACCTTTCAGATGTTAAGAAATATATGCACATAAAAATAACCCTGGGGATGATGTATATTGCTTCTGGCATATATCAGGAGCTTTCTGGGGATTCAGCTGAGTCTCAATGTTGAGAAAGTAATCTAATAATTCCTAAATAAAACTCCATACTAGATTCTCTGAAGACAAAAAAAATCAGTGATAGTATATAGATTCAGTGTTGGTCCTCTCACATGTCACTTCCCCTCACAATGGGGCTATTTGCTCCCAAAGAAATCAGGTGAATAAAAAATGAATGTAAATGGCTTTGGGGATGGACTGCATGCAGTATTCATGGAGCAAATATTGTAACAATGTTGATTTGGAAATTGCAGATCAATCCAGTGTTGTTGTCCTAAGGTGTGAATCAAAAAGAAAGCTTAGGATGAAAGAAAATGGATTCAGTTACTGGCTGACTTCAACATAGTTGATCTGTGATCAATCTATAAGGCCCATAGTATCACCATGGCTAGTGGTTGAATTTTTTTCACTTGTCTTTTCTGTGTTTCTGTTATGGGGTACTCATTTTCTTTTAAAACAAATCTGGATATTATAGTCTAATTTTACTTGAAAATGATAGGAGAGAAGAGGGGGAAGATGCTGTGGGAATAGCAATATAATATATCAGATTCTCACAAGTACTTAGGTTGCATTCACTCCTTGGGATAGACTACGCTAAGCTACTTTCAAAGCATATACTCCTGAGAGGAATTCTGTCAAGTTTCTATAAAGTGTCTAAGCATATCAGTGTGTTGCTACCACATTTTCCATGCAAAACTCAAACTTGAGAGCCACACATGAACGAATTCAAGGCATCTCAAAGGGAGAGTTTCACAAGATGGAAATTTTTTCAAGGCTATATCTTTTATATCACTATAAAGTAGGGAGAAATGAAAAAGAGAGAGAGAGAAACATTTTCTGCTTTCCACTCAGAAAATATCACTGAAGACTAAAAATGGTGGTTATTATCTATGGTCTTTATACCTCCTGTACTGGGAAAACACACCGAAGGCCTTAGACTCTGGTTCTAAATGGGTTGGAATGCATGTGCTGTTTACTATGCTAAAGCTTGGAGGTGTGATCTAGGCCCACCCACAAAGCAGGGTTCAGAAGCAATTTGAGAACTTCCGATCCTAGTCAGATGCATCATCCATTGCGCCAATGGCTCGCGCTCTCAATTTGAGAACTTCTTGGCCTTCCAATTCCCTTGTCTCTTCACCAGTTTTTAAAGAGTTTACAGCTTCTTACCATCACAAGAAGGTACAGGAAGACAGTCCTTGTATATTCATTTATTCTTGTAAGCTAACATCTAAAAGTAGATGTGGTGGGAGGGGAGCTCTTTGCTTTGGATATTCAGTTTTTACTTCCTGGTTTCAATGTCTTACTCTGGCCCTTTCAATATTTATTTATTTTAATTTGCCTATCACACTTATCTAATCTCTATCTGTCTGTCTGTCTGTCTGTCTAGTATTGATTACAATTCTTTCCTCTCTGTCATTAGTGGAATGTTTCTGGAAAAATCTGGGAAGTGCCACAGTACAGCAGCAACACTATAGTGATAGTTTCATCTTACACAGACTCTTTCTTTAGAGAAGATGTAGGCCATTGTAATTTCCACTGGAACCAACACTTTACTATTCCATGATGGTGGTGTTGACATGGTTCTTGAGGAGACAACTCAAAAGCTGAAGATAACATAAGAAATAGCTGAAGAACCTGGTACACATACAAAATTTTGTATGTTAACAAAAATGGTTTTATGAAGACAGCTGCAGATGTTCTATCTTCCAGAGAACAGCTGGAAGAAACCACCAAGCCCTGGTGCTAATGTCAAGGTCAGCAGCTGTTGACCTCTTGACTTGAGTTGCTATGGAAGCAGCAGACAGAGTTACTCCTGGGAGATGGTCCTTCCAGAATTCACCACATCGATGACTTCAAAAGGGTCATTTGAAGGAGGGGATGAGTATGTGTGTGTGTGCACATGCCAAGGAGAGGGCTAGGAAAAATTAAAATTAGACCGAGGATTTGTGGGAAGTGATTTTTTCCTTCATCAACCTTTGATGCATCAATATGACTGCAGTGCATCCCAGGGGGCCTGGAGGCCTGGGAATTTGGGGTTGATCCCTGAGCCAAACTAAAAGCACCCAATAGGAAACAGGCAATCACAGTGTTGGTGTCTCAAGTGGGAGGCTTTCGTAAGGAAGAACCCGGAGTTGCTAAGTCATGCCAGGATTAGCTGTCTCTGATTCTTAATTGTCAGAGATTTGGAATCTTTATCCAAGGTTGGATGAAATTGAATCCTCTTTTTGGTGTCAGTGGGGCATGTATTCTCTGTTGATGTAAAGGACAGACATAATGAACGGATGTTGTATTTATTCATTTCATCTCTTTTCTTTAAAAAAAAATTATTATCAAGGTGATGTACAGAGGGGTTATAGTGATTTCATTTCTTGTCTACCTTGTTACCTCTTCCCTCATTTTTCTCCCTCTTTCCCTTCCCCCACGCGCCCCCCCCCCAGGTTGTACAGATCATTTCCGACATTATATAAATTGTAGGAACATCTGCTATGTGAACAGGCAAAAGTCTTCAAATTAAATTCTCTATTTCTATTTTCAACAAGGTCTCTAATAATGGAGAGGCTTAAACATGGTTTGTGGACCTAATTTGTTGTTGTTATTGCTGGTTTTTTAGACAGTCTCTATACAGCCCCAGCTAGACTTGACCTTCTTTTTGTTTGTCTGTATTGCTTTTTTTCTGTTTTTACCCAACACTGACCTTAAACTTCCTATGTCTGCCTTCAGAGTGCTGTGATTATAGATGTGTACCACTGTTCCCATATAAAATGTTTGCCTATTTATTGTTTATCGTTTGTTTGTTTTTGCTGATAGAAGGACTTAGATACAGGTCCTGGAGTTTGCTCATCTTGTTGTTTGCTTAATTAGCCTTCAACCACTTGAGCCACACCTCAATGTAGCTTTTTGCTGATTATTTTGGAGATAGGGTCTCATGGGCTTTTTGCCCCTGGCTGGCTTTCAGTTGAGATCCTCCAAGATCTCAGCTTCCTTCAAAGCTAGGTATGAGCCACTGGTACCCATCTAAAACATGTCTTAAATAGTTATCTGAACCCAAAGTTTATAGTTTTTGACCACTGAATTGAAAGGAAATTCAAGTTCTGCAAAAGACTATGGAGTTACACTTTGATAATCATTGAGCATTTCTGTTTTAGCTCAAAAGAATCTTGAGTAATATCCTGTTGTAACTGAGGATTGCAATGAATGTCTAACATGAAGCAGGCAACTAACTTTGGCTTAAGTATACTTAAGATGACTAGACAAAATATGAACCTCTATACCCTAAGGCTTAAAGGGTGGATCTCCTAGTATGAAATACAAGATTCTAATAATCTTATCCTAAATCAGAATAGACTGGCAGGAAATGACAAAAATCATATTGTCATTTGGAATGGATTTTGCCAGGAAACTTCTATTTACTGATCTTCAGCACTGTTGAAACTGCCATGGATAAGCCTGCCCACTCTCTTTTGATACTGCTCTGTTCATATTTTTTTATATGTAATGTGGACTAGTCACACAGAGTTTTCTTTGCTTGAGTGAAGGCTTCTCTGATCAGCTAAGTAAAGTAATAGACTATGAATTGCTAAGCCAATAATACTGATATTCATTTGTACATATACACACACATATACAGCTATATAGAGAGGAAGTTGACAAAATCTCGTTAATCATCTGGTAGGAGTTAAAATGATGTAAAAGCTAGCTCATAAAACTCTGGAGTTAACCAAAATATATCTTGAAAGGTTTTTCTTTTTCAAGTATAATTTTTAAAAAGGATCAATGTGAGCATTCGCACGTATTATTTTTGGGAAGTGAGTACATATAAGGACTTCCCTATTTGTCCATTTACTTGGAATGCTGGTAGTTCTTTATGGGAGTTGTTCTTACTAATACCCCCCCAAAGGAAAAAAACCCTCAAACTCAATTCAAACCCCAAAATCTATGTATGATTCCAACCTATGAGCTTCAGCTCTTCTGTTGTTCTATGATTATTGAGTTATTGTCCTCCATGTTTGTCAATGTCTTTTAAATATGTACCATATGAAAACTTTCTCATAAGACAGAGCTATGAAAACTTTTACTTTCCCTGGTGAAACTGTAAGGTTTTTCTTTCAGCTACTAAAAAATAGCAAGACCAACCTAGTAGCCTGTCTGGAGTCAGTTAAGCTCATTCCTGGAAAGGGTACAGATCTGGATTTAATTTTTTCAACAATGATCAATATATATTGATTCCCAAAATAATCTACCCAATTAGTTTAGATTCTTTGTTGTTTACTGCCTCAAATTTGATGTGGGAATAAAGTTGTTGTAAGTAGACTCCCCACAACTTTTCAGAGTTTCTCTTAGACATAACTGGGCTATAACGGGCATAGTCCTTGTAGATCAGAAAGTTGTGCAAATGAATGAATATAAATAAGAATATAACCTTTTAATAGTCAGTGTCTTTCAAGCAATCTTCACGTACTGGATCACATTCTTCCAGGATTTGCTCTGTCTGTCACAGATAATCCCTAGATGGTGATACACTCATTCTGTTTTTTCAGATATCCTGAAAGCAATAACCATATCAAACAATATATCTCTCTTGCCCCTTATCTTTTCTACTCCACTTCTACCTAGCCTAAAAATCCCTAGCCCAATGAACTAAAAGGGATTATTTCAGGACCAGAAGGTATTGAGCTTCAAGTTACTTTTTAATGCATTTTTTATTATTATAAAGGTGATGTCAGTGGGGTTACAGTTACATAAGTCAGATAAAAGTACATTGCTTTTTCAACCATGTTACCCCTTCCCTCACTCTCTCCCAGTTTTTTCCTCCTGTCCCCACCCACAAGTTGTATAGTTTATTTTCAACACAGTGTCCAGTGAGCACCACTGCTGCATTTGTTCACTCTGTCCCACCAATTCTGTTTTCCCCCTTACCCTCCTGAAGACAGATAAATGAATAAACAAGACAAAAAGGAAAAGAAAACAAAAAACAGCAACAAAGAATCAAACTTCTTGTTTCCATTTCCTGGAGTTCATGTCAATAAATGTTATTTCATATGATTGAATGTACATAGGTATTATACTTCCGTGTTCTGCTCCTAAGAATTTCCTCCTTTTGTCTCATTGTGTGTGAGACCTGTATAATTGATCATGTCCTAGTATATTTTTTAAAATTGTTTTATGGGCTGGGAAGGTGGCTCAGTGGTAGAGTGCTTGCCTTGCATGCTCAAGGCCCTGGGTTTGATTCCTCAGCACCACATAAGCAAAAAGATAAAAGCTGGAAGTGGTGCTGTGGCTCAAGTGGTAGAGCGCTAGCCTTGAGCTGAAGAGCTGAGGGACAGTGCCCAGGCCCAGAGTTCAGGCCCCACGACCAGATCCAAAAAAATAAAATAAAATAAAATTGTTTTACCATCTAGTGTGTTTACTTATAGATAGTTTACAGGATGTTTTCTCTTAGAAACTTTATTTGTAGACTTAATTCAATATATTTTCAGAGGTTCACATAGCAATGCAAATGACTCCTGTTTGTGGTGGTGCAAATGAAGTTTGTCTGATAGAGAAAAATAAATCTCTGGAAATCAAATTCTCATTTGAATGGGTTCTAATATCATTAAGTTATAATGGACACCTTTGCTCTTGGAAAGTCCTGTATACAGAATCACATAACTGCTGGCAAGCTGAGATTAGTGAAGATGTGTAAATCAACTAATAAAGATTAGAAGGGATGAAGTATGTGGAGCATCAGACATCTGTAGACATCCTTCGACCTGTGTACTTTGTCTGTTGACTCTCTTGCAAGAGTTTACTGTCTTAAGAGCCAGCCTCTGAGCAAGGAGAGTGATGTTATCTCCTAGACAAACTTGAAAGGAGAATAAACAACACATTCCTCTTCGGTAAAGTACGTCACACTGCTGACTTTTTTTTTTGTATGTAAGAGTTTACCAAAGAAAATCTGGAACCACTAAATATTCCTTGCTCAACCAATACCCTGTAACCATAACATCCAGCTCTTTGGAAGAAAGATGAAGGATTGGTAATATTTAAAATTACCCAAAGTCCCTGTAAATAGCCAGTTCACTAGCTAGTCAAAAAGGGAATCCATTCTATTTGTGAGGTTATAAGTCTGTAACTCAGATTTAGATTATATAATCCTGAATAAACTGATTCTAGTTGTAATAGAAGAGATAATCTGGATTATCACAGTATTAGCTTCTCATTTTATCCAAAGTCTTCTACAATCCTTAAAAAAAAAGTCTGGGAGAATAGTAAGTATTAAAAAAAAAACCCACAATAGCTCTTTGTCACAATCACGTCTGCAATTACTCTTTTGTCTGAAAACAAACAAATGATCAGCTATATCCATCTGGGGACAAATCAAGGGCAGATACTTCCAGGCCAGTTAGACTGACTTCATGAAGTACTTAGCATAGAAGAGGATTTAGGAAATTCATTCCAATTTTCTGGTGATACAAGGGTGCATGCCAAATTCCTCTTCCTTGGTTTAACCATCACATATCTTGTTGTTTTACAAAA
Organism: Dipodomys merriami; assembly: GCF_024711535.1. NCBI lineage: Eukaryota > Metazoa > Chordata > Mammalia > Rodentia > Heteromyidae > Dipodomys > Dipodomys merriami. Next base: position 34,514,202 of record NW_027206179.1, on the reverse strand, counting down.
TTTAAAGATCCTTTTGATGGGAGAAAGGAACACAATGACATGGCCAGCTTTATAAGAGGGAAGGCCATTAGACAGGTCTAGTTGGTGAATTGCTCTAAGGTTAGGGTAACAGCTAGTGGGAGCAGAAGGAATCAACTCACAGGAATGCAGTTATCTAGGATTCTGGGATCCCTGTGTATAGCTAATTTGAATAATTTCATGCTCCAGTACATCAAGACTGTTTCTAATTGTCTGATACCTGGCCCTAAGGGTTGTTCTATTGAAAGAGTAAATTAGTCAGGACTAAGGCCTCCAGGACAGCGTCTTGGCCTAGCAAGCCGAAAAACCAGATGCAAAAAAAAGACATTTGCTTCAAAACATCTTGCCTATGGCCCTTCCTAGCTGCTTTTGGTTTTGATAACCTTACCATGACCCTGGGAAAAGGATTTGCAGAAGGAACTTAATTAGAAATTGCCAACCAATAAGAATGTTGTAGGACCTGACCAATAAAGTGTCCAACGGAGCACAGCCCAGGGTATAAATACCCTTCAGACAGAGCCACCTAAGCAAAAGAGAGGGTGAATATGGACAGAGAAAACACACAGTGGACAGATAAGAGAGCAGCAGTGGCAGCAGTCTTTGAGCAAGATACTTTTCTGAAAAAAGTTCTTTATACTCACCCTTCATTGTCCTGAACTTCATCAAATTCCTGAAATAGGAACCCAAGGAGACAACAGTGGCCGTGGCTGTCAGTGGAGCTGCAACACTGGTAGGCATTGCCTGCTGCTTAGCTACAATACTAAGTAGGCATTGTCTACCACTGAGCTATGGAACTGACCAGGCATTGTTTAATATAGGGTTGCAACTTTAGTTCTCTCTGCCAGCTACCGAGCCAGGAGGACTGTCTGAGCTCTGGCTACTGAAAACATAACAGAAAGTTCCTTACCTCTAGAAAAATGAGACTAGACCTGAAAACAAGAGACAGCATGAGGTTAGAATGGGTAAATGTATATTATATGCAAACATGGACAACATCACGGTTTTACAGTATATGGGCAGAAGATAGATTGCTACTTGAGAAATTCCAGGGTAGGTCTGATTCCTTTTCTTCAATATGCACAACAGAGACAAAATAAGGTCTGGAAGTACCTGGGACTATGGCTCATATATTCTGCACCAGAGCATTTTTTATAGCATGACATTGCTTTTTTCCAGCCTAATATGTTTGTTTAAGCCTGCCCTATATACATCCAGTTATTCATATTCTAGTGTTTAGAAGATGGAGGAAAGTTCATTTCCATCATTTTCCATTTATTTGATGTACTTGAAGTGGTGAATATTTTCTCCTTTTATTTTTCTGTTGTCTTCTTGATTTATTTATCTAAAGAATCTGAAAAAATACAATGTTCTTGTGGATGCCACCTTATGTAAACAGTTTGTGGGAAATCTGTAAGCAATCGCTGGAAACATATGTGAGCAATTACCAAAAACATATTTCCAAAGGATTCCCTATTAGCATGGCAGTGAATGGACTTGAGCATTCATGCTGTGGCCAACAAGTTATACAATACTGGGCTAAAACAATTGGTCTGGAACCCAAAAGCTATGCAATTAATACTTGATAAGTAAATGGATTATCTTAAACAACAAAGTGTGCATCTACTGTATTCAGGACACTGTTTTTGGTTCTAGGGTTAGATCAATGACTTATAGTCCCTTCCCTGTGGAGTTGAGATTCTAGTTGAATATAGAAAACAAAACAAGCAAATTCATGGTGCATCAGATCTATGAAGAACAATGAACTAGGTGCTGGTGGCTCATGCTTATAATCTTAGCTACTCAGGAGGCTGAGATCTGTGGATTGTGGTTTGAAATTAGCCCAAGCAGGAAAGTATATAAGATTCTTATTTATAATTAAGTGGCAAAATTAGTGAAAATGGAGCTGTGGCTTAAGTTGTAGAGTGCTAACCTTTAGCAAAAAAGCTCTGGGACGGATCCCAGAATCTGTATGCAAGCTCTAGGACCAGCACAGAAAAAGTGGGGGAAAAATGAAGCAGAGAAAGGAGAGAAAGGAAATATCAAACAAGAAGAGGTTACTCTTACATAGCATAGAGTGATTTGAGAAAGTTGATATTTGAGCAGTTATCTTAAAGAAGGCTAGGGAAAACATTCCAAGAAAATAAGTGCACAGATACTCTTTGCCCTTTGCAAGAATACTGCAGTAATTTTCAAAGGACAGCAAAGAAATCAATGTGGCTACAGTGAGTGAGAGAACTGTCTCCAGTTGAGAACAAGAGGAGTGGCAAGATACCAGATCTTATAGGATAGAAAACGGATGCACTGTAGTTAACAATAGGAGGAGCATTTGTAGTGGTGGGGGTGACTGTAATAAGAATCTTCTTAGTGAATTCAGAGATTATATTTTAACTTTTATTAGTAACTACATAGAAAGGTTTTGAGGTTGGGAGCAAAGTTTTATATAGAAAATGACCTGATATATTCTAAAAGAAAGTTCTAAGAGATAGAGAAGTTAGTGTTGAAATTACACCTGGGTGGTGGCAGTGGGTTTGGAAAAAAAAAGTCTAGATTCTAGATGTATTTTCATAGTAAATGTAGTAAGAGTTGCTGAAGAGTTGAATGTTGGGTAAGCCATGAAGAGAGAAATCAATAACTTTAAAATTTTTATCCCAAGAAATGAGATGGGGGAAGCAGTACAAAGAGTAGGCTTTAGAGGTGGCTGAAATACTCAGTTTTGATCATCCTAAAACTTAAACACACATGAAACATTCCAGTGGAATGTAGCATTGAGCTAGGCAAATCTGAAGTTCTTATTTTTATTTATTTATTTATTTATTTATTTTTTGTCAGTCATGGGGCTTAAACTCTGGGCTTGGGAGCTGTCCCTCAGCTCTTTAGCTCAAGGCTAGCACTCTACCACTGGCTTTGAACTGTGATCCTCAGATCTCAGCCTCCTGAGTAGGATTACAGGTGTGAGCCACTGGTGCCCAGCTTAAATCTGAAGTTCTTAAGGCAATATAATGTTTGGAGTCAACAGCATCTAAATGGGATGTAAAAATCAGGAGAATAGGGAACAATTACTGAAGGAGTAAGTACAGAGAGAGAACATAAGTTGGTCTGGGGATTGTCAGTGTTCAAAGTTTAAGATGAGGAATATGCATTAAAGGAAACTTAGGAAGGGGAGAGAGAGTGATATCTACACACAGCAGGGTGAGATGGTATTTCAAGAAAGAAGGAGTGATCATCTGTGCCAAATGCTGCTGATAGGTGTTGAAAAATAGTATAGGGGCTGGGAATGTGGCTTAGTGGTAGAGTGCTTGCCTACCATGCATGAAGACCTGGGTTTGAGTCTCAGTAACACATAAACAGATAAATCCGGAAGTGTTACTATGACTCAAGAGGCAGTGCTAGCCTTAAGCAAAAGAAGCTCAGGGACAGTGCCCAGGCCCTGAGTTCAAGCCTCAGGATTGGCAAAAAAAAAAAAAAAGAAAAGTATAGAAAACTCATTATTGGATTTAGCACAGTGGCAGCTACCAGTGACCTTGAAAGAAAGATTTTAGTAAAATTGTGTGTGTATGTGTGAAAATTGGTAACTAACTTCTAGACACTTCATCAATGGTTTTGCTACATAGCTGTGAGTATTTCTGTTCTTTCAGTGAAATAATAATGAACACAATGAAGTGGTTATATTCTAGGAACTTGATGTTTAATTAAGAGCTACTTACATAGGGATTATGTGGTATCTGCTTTCACAGAAATGCTGACACAGCACATTGTTAAGAACCATTGATGCTTTTTCCTGTTTGGTACTTTGTGTTATTTTGAACTATCGATTTGAAAACTATTTGGTATATTTTGATCCATTGTAATCCTTTTCTTTGTTATTCAAATGCTACTTCTTGGACCAGTGAGAACTTCAAGTCGGCATCTATGTCATTTGACACAGACTTCATGGTCTTTCATAGTTTTCTTGGTTTCTGATATGCGCAGAATCCAGACCCATCTTATCCATTTCCAGTCCTGAGACGGGATATTCATTTCACCAAGGTGCCCTGGTTTTGTCCAAAGACAACTGTTACTCAGAACCCATGTTTGGGGAAATTGGGATATATCTTATGATCATGTTCCTCTTTCAGCTTAGGCCTCTTTAGTGGACAGATGTAAGAAGTGCTTATTTCAAAGAGAAAAAAAATACAAGGTGAGTTCTCATTCATATTTTCAAGTCAACTATAGGACTAGGGAGGTTTTACTCAGATTATCTGACTTAGTATCTGTACATTCTCTTTCACTAAAAACATCTTGTTAATAATACATTAGTGAACTGAGTAACTAAATTGGAAGGTGAGGCTATAAAAGGCCCTTCTTTCCACAGACCACTTTGGAGCTTGAATGATGTAAAGAACTGAGGGGACCGACACTGAATAAGAACTTTAAATGATAGAATACCACAAGTTTAGGTTAGTATAAGATTTGTTTATGAGATTTTGGTACAAAGATGTTCTTACATAGGTATAATTCTAAAAATTCACAGATTGCTTCAAAATGAGGGGCCACAATTCTAATGAATGGGGTGGAAGAGACACTTATTTAGCTATTAGGAGATTTTTTAAAAAATATTTATATATTTTATTAATATTAGGAAATATTTTGTCATTCATATACTTTATTATTTATATATTTGGAAAATTTCAAGAGGTATATTTATTTTAGAAAATTCCCCTCAAAAACATGCTTCAACCTGTTAGAAAGGATGGCTACTTACTTAGGAAAAGTAAAAAACTTTATTTTCTGATCCAGGGCTAGGTTTTAAAAATGTGTTGTGGAGTTGGGGGTATATGGTCTCAATGTGTGTGTGTATGTGTGTGTGTGTGTGAGAGAGAGGGGGGGGGAGAGAAAGAGAAGGAGAAAGAGAAAGAGAGAGACAGACAGAGACAGACAGAGACAGACAGAGAGAGATGGGTAAAAGTAGAGTGAGATAAATCTTTAGAAAAATGTCTCTAGTTCCTCTGCTTAGAACCAATATAATTGAAAAGGCATGAATATGAAGAGACCTGGTTGTAAGTGGAGCTTAATAACTGCACAAGGTCAGATTATTCCTCTCTCATATGGACAGAGGGACAAATTTCATACTCATTTCTGAGCTCTATTTTCACATTATATATTTATTAGTAATCTCAAAAAAAAAAAAAGGAAAACATGTAATATCCTGACTTTGGGTTTTCTTTTTATGATACTGGCTTCCCTAGCTTTAAGAATTATTAAAAAAGATGTTGCATTATCAATTAATGCTATATTTTATACTAATGTGTATGCTTGTATGCAAAGTAACTATATAAATCAGCACATGGGGTTTTAATGCTTCCTCTTATTTGGGGCAATTTCTTGGGAAATACAATATTTGGAAAGATACACTTGAAATTCTTCTAACTGATTCGGGGTTATATGTACATAATTTTGTGGAGGTGCTTTCTGTGAAGTGCTGGATTTGGGGGATGAGTATTATATATTGACATACAAGGACTATTGCTTGCATTGCCTGTAAAGAGTCCTTTGTGGTGGAGGGGGCTTATTGTAACACACTGTGATAGGTTTTTTGAATGACATTGTAACTCTGTGCTATGTATACTCTGTCCTCTTTTCTGTCCTCTTTTCTCTGTTTATGTCCTCCTCACTGGTAACTTACTGTAGACTTTAGCTTAAATATCATCTGTTCTGGGAAACTTTTCACAAGGGACTGATATCTAGTTGCTTCTGCACTTCTCCAATCAGAGTTCTTGCCAAACTCTGCCTTGAGTGATCGGCTTTTGGTCTGCTGATAGGAATAAGTGAACACAGTCCTTCCATTCTAGAATGATAACTTGGCTTTCCTCATAGTATTTTGTTGTTGGTGGTGGTAGTGGTGTTTGTGGGTGGAGCTTGAACTCTGGGCCTGAGTACTGTCACTGAGTGATTTTGCTCAAGGCTAGTGCTCTACCACTTTGGGCTACAGGTCCAGTGCCAGTTTTCTGGTAGTTAATTGAAGATAAGAGTCACACAGACTTTCCTGCCTGGACTGGCTTTGAGCTGTGAGCCTCAGATCTCAGCCTCTTGAGTAGCTAGGATTATAGGTATGAGCCACCAGTGCCCAGATCCTTATAATATTTTCATATGTCCTGATAAGGTGGTTCCTCACATAATGAACCATAACAACCACTAGAACTGTGGTATTCTAAGTCACCAACTTCCACTTTTCCTTGATAGTTACACATTTACCATAAATTATGTCATTTATGCCATCTGTATTTCCTTCAAATATTTAATGAATCAGTTCTTCAGGAATTAATGCCTGTATGTAGTAAAAGAGTACACTGTTTTTTTTTAAACAATTTAAATTTTATTGGTTTTGTTTACATAATAAGAAATCAGCAACTTCAGTGGTTGCCACTTTTTAAGTGACCACAGGAAAAAAAGCAAGATATAGAACTATTTTACATGTTTATGTTACAATTTTATAAAATTAGCTACAGTTTACTCGTGTTTTGTTATCACTAGTGTTTTTTTGGCCGTATATGCAAGTTGTTGATACTGAAAGGTGGTTGAACACATACCCATTAACAAATAAAGGAGAGATAAGGTTAAAATCACTTAGGATTGTACATTAGGATTTTACTTAACATTCTTGTTAGTATTGCTTTGTCAGTTACTATATTAAACTCTTCTTGGTATTAGAAAATACAAAGTTAGATAGTAGCACCTTTCATTTTGGTTTTAATTATGCAAAGAAAGCACTTGCATTTCTTGCCCCTGTTTACATGTTAAAGTTTTGAACCAAATATTTTCCACATTTTATGTGTATATTATACAAAATAATGAGTTTCCTGTTGATATTTTACTATATGCATATAAAGTACTTTGATCAGAAGAAGTGCATTAATACTGTGTGCATGCAGGTTAAAAAACTGGCAAGATGATTACAGCTCTCTATGCTGAATGGGGAAGAAAAGGGTATTAGGATAAAAATGAGAAGGTTATTAGGACATAAAAACTTAGGACATAATAATAAAATTGATCTAAACCTCAACAGGAATTAAAAAAAAATATATGCACATGCTGCGAAAACATTAGTGACCTAAAGTTAATTTCAGATTGAATATCTGAAAAGTCTTTTACGCTGACAAGGTTTGAAAAAGAATAGGAAGAACTTAGGAAACAAGACCTCTGGGTGACTTGTGAACAGAATCCATGGGGCATGGGGATTAATTATTGTCCTTTCTTTGTGACATGGTTGCATTTTGGTTTATTGTATATGGTCTCACAAGGTTTGGCAGAAAATAGCATTCCTAGCTGATTTCCAACATGTGGTCTGGCTTACTAAAAGGAAAAAGAAGGGGTGGGGAGGGGTAGATTCAATTTGGTTATATTTTAAGACAGAGTTGAAGCTCTTGGGCTCCTTTTGTTCCTGAAGTCACTCTGAGAACACTGCCCTGGGTTTTGCTGGAACAGAATCAGGACCTTTTGCATGGATGTGACAGGCAATGACGAACACCAGGCTAAGAATGGGAATATGTCCCCATGGATTTCCTCCAACCCCACCTCATTTCCTCTCTCTTCCGTTTCTGTGGTGCATACTTTCACACACTTCTCATCTGGACTTAACCTAAGGCACTTTGTGGAGAAGCTTAAAAATTTAGGCAAAAATGCACAAAGTAAAGTGATCTTTTTTTTCCCCCCTAAAGGGTTCCACTAAAGCAATTTGCCCTTGAATTGATAGAAAAAGCACTATATCCAGAACCTCTCTATTGCTTATGTACAAATATAATGTAAAAATTAGTAATCAGCCTTATAGGTAGCTGCTAAATTGACTAATCTGTGTGATTGTAAAAGAGAGAATTTTAACTGCAATATGCTAGAGACCACTTTGCCCACAGCATGGCTCTGCTGCACATGGACACTGAACCAGACAATTCACATTCTGTCCATTATTGGGTCACTGGCATCTCTCTGTCCTAAAAACATGAACGCTGGGGCCTGCCCTTTGTTTTTATCATCTCCATGTAGTGTAGGTGACTATGTATTTACAGACAATACCGAACAAATAGAACTTAAACTACAACAATGAAGGAATTGTTTAATAATATAAAAAATACTGTAGGTAGTTGTAAGATCTCAAAAGAGTATGTTGTGTTAGCAACTGCAATCCATCTTTCTCTTTGAGACCTGTGATCCGAGCTAAATGTAGAGTATGATGATTTTCCAAAAGCAACCTTGATCTCTTAGACACTTCCTTCCTTATCATAAATGTTTCTAATGTTCCCTAAATCCACCAGCTAACCAGCTTTCACTTTTTGCATCCAATTACAGTCAGACCAAGGGTGTGACATTCTTTTCTTTTTTTCAAAGTTGTTTAATTAAAAAAAATTGCAACTGAGGAATCAAAACTTCATTAAAAAATTTAGCTTCACCATGACTCATCTTCCTTTGTCCCGATTCATATAATTTAACAATGAACCTCATTTAAGATAAAGTGGCAGATGAATACACTGGAAGCTACTAAAAGCTATGCTGGAGTGCTAAGTATAATGGAAAACGTTAAGTGCTTTCCCCATGAAGTGTCTCAGTTCTCATGGCCTTTCCACTTTCCTTCTTGTGTTGTAAAGAGCTCATTAGATGTCAAAGCAATCTCCCTTACATTGTCACATGGATTTGTGTGAACATACAGCTTTGTGTTTTGTTTTGGAAATGGATTTGTCCCATTTTAATGACTTCTGTCCAAAATAAAGAGAATGAGATTAAGATTCCCTCTCTCAAGATGAGCTGTACTTATTACTAGAACGGAAGTTGTCATATCCGTGATCATGAGCTTTGAACTTTAAGCAGGACTGCTTTTCCTCCAAGGACTGTTTTTCTTCAAATGACTGGCACCAGCAGCACAAGCATGACTGTACAAAACAAAGTAATGTGTCACATGCTGACATTTGTCACACCGTCACCCTTCCTCCTGCTCTCGGAGCTCTGGCTTTCATGCAGAATCGGAAGTTCTGGGGCCCTTTCTGCTCCAGGCTCTCTAGTTTTTCCCCTTAAAAAGACTTTTTTTCACTAAAAAAATACCAAAAGAGAAAACATCTATATAATTAAAATTAATCACCAAGAAGACACTACTCTTCTTGGTATTAACTCTCGGTGACTTGGTTGCTCTTATGATGTGATAAATGTAGAATGTAAAACTTTCTTCCTTGGAAACAGAAATATAATCTCATGCATGACTGTATTTGTCCATGTATATATACAATTTATTTCAATGGGATACCATTATATATATACTGTATAACTTGTTTTACCTTATGTGATAGTACTATAAGTATCTTTTAATCATAGTATTATAATAGCCCTTTTCAATATGCACAAAAGGAATATAGAACATTTAAGAGTATGCATTTAATTTTTCCTTTAAAGTTTTTTTTAAAAAATCCCAAAATTTGTTCACCATCTGTTTTATGAAAAACTATGTGTGAAAAAATAGGTTTGTTGTTTTCAGTTTTTAAAATAAGGGAGTTGATCTTATAAGTGTTCTTTACCTCCCTAAAAGAATGAGTTGTCATTACCTGACTTTTGAAATGGTAACCCCTCTGTACAATACCTTAATAATAACAAAAGAATATTTTTTAAAAAATCTGACTTATGGCCAGGTATTGGTAAATACCCTTGTAATCCTAGCTATGCAGGAGTCTGAAATCTGAGGATTGTGGTTCAAAGCCAACCTGAGGAAGAAAGCCTGTGAAACTTTTATCTTGAGTTAACCACTAAAAAAGCTAGAAATAGAGCTGTGGCTCAAGTGGCAGAATTCTATGCATGAGCAAAAAAAGCTCAGGGACAGTGCCCAGGCCCTGAATTCAAGCCCCAGGACTGGTACAAATCAATCAATCAATCAATAAATCAATAGATTAATTAAAAATGGGAGTTATGAATGAGCAAAGAATTTTATAGACTGTTGTAGTGTAACTAGGAAAGCAAATCTTTGTATTTTCAATGATAAAAGACTAGAGACAATGACTCATTCCGATGCAAGGAGAAGGTATAGTTTATTTTGAATTGGATTGTTAAACAAAATAATGAATGTATAAATGGAAGTTAAAGTGTAAAGCTGAATGAGTACTAATTAAACATCTTACACATTGAACAGCAGCTCTGCTGTACATAGAAAGTGGAAAAGAAGAGGTAGAACCTGATTCTAAATTTTAATTTGATTTGCTATGTCTTTTTGTTTCCTACTGCTACCCCCAACTTCTGCCCAAGTGGTGGGGACAAAGCCCAGGGCCTTGTGCAAATGCTATACACTGAGCTAACTAGCTCCAGTCCTTTGACGTATTGTTCTTTTAGTCTGTGTGAAAAAGGGAGTCACATTTCTGATACAAATTGTGACTGAATAGTCCCACATCTGCCAAGTACAGAGGAACAATGCCTTTAATCATGTTTACAGTTTTTACTTTATTTGTGTGATACCTGTCACAATGCTTTCTTTTATTTTTCAGTACTGAGACTTGAATTCAGAACTTGTGCAAGCCTTTCCCAGTCCTGTTGCTTTTAGTTTGTTTTTCAGATAGGTTCTGGCACTTTTTCCTTGGCTAATTTTGAGTCTCTTCCCTCTGCCTTCTAAGGAACTAAAATTATAGGCATGCTCCTGAGCAATTTTATGAGTACAACTGATTGGCAAAAGCTGTAGGGAGTGTCTGGCTAGCACTGATAGACAAATATCATCTGTAATGATTTTTAAGCAGAAGTCATACTTTAAAATAATCATCCATAATATAGTACAAAAGAACACTAAACAATTATCTGAATCTCTCCAGCTAGAAACACTAATAATTTTCAAGGGTTAAATTTTACATCATACTACAAAAAACTTCTGTTTTAGAATAGTCTCTTACCTTAAAACAGTTTTTGAACCTTTTGCTCACCAAGTACAGAGCAATTGGATTAATGCAGGAATTCAAGGAGGCCATATTGATGCCAATATAATCCAATACCAACAAAAAGCTGCCGAAACCAAAATGAACAAATAAATAGCCAACAAAAACAAAGTATCTGTCAAAAAATAATCCACATTGAGTGGAATATTGCACATTTTTGTAGTTTTGTGAAGAAAAGAATTAGCCAGTGATTCTGAGGTTTTTTTTTTAATTTGCTTTTAGTGATGACTTCTGTGTCTGTTTGTCTCTAGCATTCTGTCTCTGTCTTCTCCACTGCCTTCCCCCATCCCCTCCTACCTTGTAAAGTAAAATTTCATTTGGAACTACGAAGGCTGGATGAAAAGAAAGGATTGACAAGTGCCAGGGAGAATCAGATCTGATATGGTCAATCTCTCCACTCCCCCATCGATGTGACAACTCTTCCTCCCTGTTCCCAGAGTTCTCTTAGGCCCCTTATTTCTCCTATGACACAGGAGTGAAAAGCAAAACTGGAAGTCTTAATTGCTCCCAAAGATTAGAAAAGTGGCACTCTCTCTGCCCATGAAAAGGATCGATGGAAACACTTCTGAATGGCACCTAATTACAGGATGATTTCTGTTATACCTTTCTTACCTTAGAAGTTCACATCTGTTGGGATCACTCTGATCATAAAGTGTGAGCTTCAAAATCCTGCCCAGATGAAGGGGAAGCCAACAGAGAGCAAATACCAGGACTAGGCAAAACACTGTTTTGGCCACTTCTCGCCTCTGAAATAAAACCACAACCATACCCTTAAAAGTGATTTCTTCCTATTCAAAAGTTCTTTCCAAACAGAATACTTAGTATGATTTACAAAATCCAGTGACATTTGAAAAGACTCAGGATGCTCAGCTTTCAAGTGAAGAGTGAATGTTAATTAGAACTAAAATGACTAGAGAGTCATCTCTTAAAAGTGACAGTTCTCTTTGGAACTTTTTAGAATGTATAGAATATCTCTAATTAGACAAACCATAAGTAAGAACATGGAAATATGCTTTGGTGTATGATTTAGCTTTGATATCATCATAATTTTTCTCAGTATTGTAATTACAGCCTTGGGCTGCTCATCTCGCATCTTCTTACCTGCTTTAAGTGATCATTTAAGGCAATTTGCATGCCACTTTTCTTTCTCAGCATTTCACATGTCATCAGGGTATAAAAAAATGCAGTGATGGCCAATGGCAAGCAGAAATAGAAACTGAATAGCCACCAATCTTTAGCTTTCTTGTAAAACTAGGGAGAAGAGAGAATTTCGTGGTTAATACTTAAATTACATATATATATATATATATATATATATATATATAAATGTTTTTCTGGTATTTGGAATTGAACTCAGGTCCTCTTACCTGCTAGCCAAATGTTCTCCCACTTGAATCATGCTATACTAAATGTTAAACTTTAGAAAAAATATTCATCAAGGATTAATTTGCTTCTAATATGAATTTATTTTATAAATATTATATAGAACTTTTCAGCCTACATCTGCTGAACAAATAATTAAAGAGATGCATTAAATGAAACTTTCCAAAACATGTTTCAGTTATCTGGGAAAGTATAGCAACTATGTCCAATATATTGGGTAAAATTTAATATTTACCATTTCCACTTCACATAAGCAGGCTATCATTAGAGGATTATTTGTGCTTAATATCTTACCTGAAAATGTAAAGATATTTTAATACTTAGGTGAAATTTTCACTTTTTATTAAGTGTGTTTAATGGTCAGTTACAAAAAGGTATGTTAACAATTAAGATCAGTATTATATAAATCTAAGTCAATTAAAATTATCAAATATTCATGAGTCCTTGTCTTTTCTCTTATTCTTTTTCTATTCTTCCACTTTTTTCTAAAAGTGTTGTTTTATCTGTATCTGTGCCTATGTGGCATACCCTGTCTTTTTACTAGTAAGGCAACAATATCATTTTCAAGTTCATGCTAATCTCCTTCATTATGCTCTTACTTCCCGGGATATATTCCATTCACAAAGTTTTATACAGTCATCTTATAAATAATGGAAAATAGAAATTAATCCCTGGTAATAGTTAGACAAACCCCTTTTGCATTAACATCTTTCCACCTATTCTGTTGAAAATATCTTTTTATTTTAGTGTTTTTGTTTGGAGTCTAATATCATTGTTCCTTTCTTCCCAATCAAATAATTCTTTTTTTCCTTGTGCTGGGGCTTGAATTTGGGTTGAGTGCTGTCCCTGAGCTTTTCTGCTGAAGGTCAGTTCTGTACCACTTAAGCAAAGCTCCACTTTTGGCTTTTTTTGGTAGTTAGAGGTAAAAATCTCATAGACTTTCCTGCCTGGGCTGCCTTCAAACCACGATCCTCATATCTCTGCCTTCTGAGTAGCTAGGATTATAGGCATGAGCCACTGGCACACTGCTCAACCATTATTTAATAAATGGCCAAGATTTTTTTAATGCCAAGGCAGTTTTCCTTTTGCCATCAGAGCAATAGATGGTCCAGCAGAATCCACTCATACCAGGTTTTGAATCATCCTTGCCTTTTGTGACTGTTGAGCTGTCTTACACAGATTGTAGAGCAGTAAAAAGTTCTGAATGGTCTTTGAGTACAAAAATTATAATTTTTACATCAGTTCTCATGTGAACTTGGTTTATGTTTGTTCGTAAGATTCAGGGTTCTCAGGGAATGCTCTGGATTCTTGCAAGTTGGGTCATTATTTATGGTTATGGGATCTATACTCTTAATTTCTGCCAGTAATAAACTCGTAAACTAACAGCTTCCTAAGGAAGAGGGACTAGAAAAAAAAGTAGCTAATATTCAGGAAGAAATATCAGCAAAAGAAAGGAAATAAAAGGAAAATTTACCTGCATGAAGGCTGTTTGCTGTACAGGATGCAACATACAAATATGTAGATGTCTTCCTTGGTAGTCCATGGAAATCATGTCAAAAGCTATAGCTTCAGGGACAGCCAGAACTATGGAGGCCACCCAAATTAAAGCAATTTCTACTGCCGTCCATTTTGGAACACCAATTCCTTTAATGCGACTCCACGACGCAACAGCTCGATATCTGGAGATGAAAATAGAACTGTTTTCCAAGCTGGGAGAGCTTGGTTTTATTGAATTTACGTAGTTTATTTCCTAAACAAATAGTAGCAACAGCAGTATCATGCTTAGGATCTTTTGTGACTAAAAAAAAAAAAAAACCCTCACCTGTCAATACTTAGAGCACATAGACTCAGCACAGTGATTCCCACAGAGGCCTTCTGTATGAAAGGCACCAGCTTACACATCTCAACTCCAAATGGCCAGTCCTTTGCGAGGAGCTGCATAGAGACACATGAAACTCAGTTAGAGAGCCTTACAAAGGCCCCCTCTGAATGGCATTACTACAATAACACATTACTTACAGAGTAATTAATATGTATGGTTCTTACTCTCGTAGACAACTCCTTTGTAAAGCACCAGTGTTTAATATGTACAACAAGAGAAAAGGTTGGGAATAATAAAGACATGGCTAGTTATTGAGAATTCATCATGCTATATAATAAGCGTAGTTGGGATTCCTCTGGGCACAGTGGGAAGCTATACACTATCATACAGACTCAAAGCTCAGGTCAAGGACAAACCAAAGTGTAGACTAGTTTAAAACAGATGATAAATATTTCTTAGTGGAAGAGACTAGAGTATTCCTATGGAACAGTACTTATTATACTTATTATAAGAACAACTTATTCTTTGGTGTAACCAATTTCTTTAATTGGATAGTAACTCAGAGTAATCACATTGCTCTCTGAGCACATTAGTAGCTTCCTGTTACACTGTGGCTGACTCTAGCTCTTTCTCTATCTTAGAAGGTTCTTTAATAAAAAAAAATCTTGGCTAAGTCTCTTACTTCTTTCTGGTTGCTCAAGTCTCTTTCCAATATAACCTACTTTGACCACGTTGTTAAATACAGTAGTAATGGTCAGATCTTTCCATTTCCCTGATCTTATCCCACTTTGTCTTTTATCTGTTCTAGTTCTGGGACTTGAATTCAGGACCTAGATGCTGTCCTTGAGCTTTCTTGCTCATGGCTAGTACCATACCACTTGAGCAATTGCTCTATTTCTAGCTTTTTGGTGATTAGAGATGAATCTTATGGACTTTCCTGTCCAGGCTGACTTTGAATGTTGATCCTCAGATCTCAGTCTCTTGAGTGGCTAGTATTACAGACATGAAATACTAGTGCCCAGACTCACTTCTATTTTTTCAATAGCAATTGTCACTTCCTATTGCATAGAACACTTACTTGGTTGCTTGTTTTTTACTGTCTCCCTTCTTAGACAGAATATCAATTCTTCAATTGCCTAGGATAATGTCTGACACAAAGTAAATAAAAGCTTAAGAAACATATATGCTATCTATCTAATATCAGTAATACAATGAACCTATTCTTGGTATTAAATATATGTGATTTCTCTTTATCTGACTACAGACTAATGACACTACCCATCATTAAATGTAGTTATTTTCTTTTCTTTGGACAAATTGTCACTAATGAATTGTGGTAGATGAACCACTCTAAGTAAACATGTGGATGTAATGCTTTTGAGGTTTTAAGCACAAAGAAAATTATTTTAAGTCTTTGGGTTGAAAAATTATTTTAGAAATACCTTCCAAAGTGAAAACTATTTTGAAACATAATTGGGCATGTCTGACCTTTAACTAGGCTAACATATGTGCCTCATTATGAATAGAATTTCATTTCTAAACTAAATGTGACAAATTACACAGATATATGGAACCAATGCTGGAAGACTTAAGATATATGTGTTTAAGGTAGAGCTCTGACCTACAGAGCAAGGTAAAGTTAACAGAGCAGTGAAGAGACAGCTCTAACCAAAGTCATTGGATTCATGAAGAGAATGAGGAGTGATGGATCTGGAATAATTAATCCCCATTTGAAAGGAGCATCTGCCAAGAAACATCATGCTAGGAACCCCATATATATATATATACACACACACACATATATGTATGTGTATATACATACATATGTATCTTGAATTTTCATAAGGGACCAGAGGTAGAATTTTTATATGACATCTGACAATTTATAAAAGCTACTGGCTAATTCATATTTTAAAAAGGTAATACAACATACTGTTGTATTAACCAATCTTGTGACTTCTGGATTAATCAATTGAATTAAACCCTTAACTCTCCTTTGTTAGTTGATTCAGTAAGTATTGAGTATTCAAACTTGCCAAGAACTGTTTTGTATACAGGATGCATGAAAAACTACTATTGAACATGTAAACCACCCTGCTCTCGTGGATCGTAGAGTCTGGTTAGGGAGACATAAAAAGCTACCAATATTAGATATGTTGCCAAATAGAAACAATCCTCTCAAGATGATGATGGTAGGATTTGGTGCTTTCTTTCTTTCTTTTTTTTAAAGATTAAGTAGTTGTGCAAAGAGATTACAAGAGGTACTTTCTTCATAGACTTCTCAACAAGATCCCTTGGAAGATATAAAAACTTAACTAAAACAAGGGATTGTACCATACAAAGAGAATCTGCAAAGTGCTAGACATCAACTCAAGCCTGATGAACTGCAGAGACAGCAAGAAGGCTTCAAGACTGGAACTTAGTAGCCTAGCCAAGTAGAGAGGAGATGGAGTTGTAGATGTAATGTGAATGCTTTTTTTTTTTTTTTAAGGAAAATTTACTGCAGCGTTTGAGTGGGAAAAGGGCATGATATTGTTTATCATTGTTAAAAATGTCATTCTGGATGCTCAGTTTAGAATAGAATATGTGGTCAAGATGTAAGCACTGGAAAGAACTGGTTGTAGGCTAGGACCATGTGATTCTCTTGTAACTGAGCCTTCATGGGTAAATTAATGAAATGTTTTTCTTGTAAGAAGCCTATCCCAGTGTCCCTCCCTAGTTCAAGCTATAAAACCAAGACAGAGCACATTCTTTCTTTTCTCTGGTCAAGCTAACCAGAGTGAACATGTTCTCTCCCTTCCATTCCTATGATTGTAACTATTGTAGCTCTCATTCAAACCTTGCCTTCTTGGTTGCAGAGAAATGAAATAAAGGTATCACAAGATGATTTATAGGACTGTACATCACTTAGTGGCCTCACAGATGACACCTGGGTCAAAAATCTCCAAATCTTGACTTTTATCAACTCGTGAAAGTACTAGTTGGCCTCTGGGCTCCCCTTTCTGTGAACTTTTCCCGTATATAACCCACAACCATGCTTGCTGGGGAAGGTGGATGTGAGGCCTTGATTCTCTCATTCTCCATAGATACCTTTCTCTACTCTCAGCGTTAATGTTCGGTATTTTGTTCATATCACGCATCCAAGTTTGGGGATTTGGTAGCCAGGATTGCCTAGGATGGATTTGCACCTTGGACAAGTTGACTACTTTCAGAGTCACTAATGTTTGTCCTATTTGTCTTGGAACATCTTCTCTGAGGATATAATTAAAAAATGCTTTGAAAGAAATAATTTCTAATTATGCATCTATTCAAAGTGATAAAGGGTTACTTTTATGGTGAAAATAACTCAAAAACCATATTGCCTTAGGCATCACCTGAAAATTATATGTTTCATGGAGAACACAATCTGCCAGAAAGGCAGAGCAATGGATGACACTTCTAAAGAACTGTGATAGAAATCAGTTTGACATGGGATAAGGGGGTTACTTTTTCTTTGCTTTGGGTAAGAAAGGAATGGAGGAATAGGCTCCAATTCCATCCATATGGATTAACGTATAGAGATCATTCCAGGTACCTCCCACCAGAGGGAGACCTGACTGTAGAAAGAGAAATCTGTTACTAGTTGTTTGGAAATGAGGTTCCCCCTTCCTCCCCCCCCCCCCCCCCCCCCGTTCCCAAATATCATATAGTTCCCACAAACATTCCTCTTTATCACTTTAAGGCTAGAGACTGAGTCCTTATATTCTGGAAATAAAAACAAAACAAAGCAAAACAAGGGACTGAGGAGTAACTTGGTATAAAGTGGAGCAGACCTTGTTATCTGGATACCCACTGGGCTGTTAACCTTTCAGGGATTAATGCTTGAATATATCACACCCAAGTCAAGCTTGACCTGCTAGAGTCTGACTCCAAAGCAACCAAAAAAATTGGTGGATAACCAGTATGACAACTTAAATTGCTCTTCAAAGAAGCTGCTTCTAAAGATCAATAGCTAAGACTATATGTGATTTCAGTTGCATCGTTATTAACACAGTTATTCATTCCTAGCTACATTTTTGTCATTTCCCTGAAAACTAACCACTATAATTCCATTTAAATTATTTCTTGATTCTTGTATTTGTATAGAAAGACAATTGTACGACCCAGATTTCCCTGGCTAGAGCAGAAAAGCACTGATAATAGGCTTTGTCATCCAAAACCCCTTATGGTTGATGATCATACCAATCCCTTGGTTTTACCAGTAACTAACTCTTTTAGGGTTCCTGTACAATATAATAAAAAAAACTCTCTAGAGCAAATACTGAATAAGGGTAATAACCATCTTAGAGCTGGTGTACACCCACACCTAGAGAGAACTTGTCTATTGGTTATTTGTCCACACTTCTTTAAGTCTTCCACAGAGAAGCTTGAGCTTTGTCCCATACCCTATGGTCATGAATTGTCCTGAGCTTATCAATATAATCACAGTCAGCTAGCTATTTGATGATAATTTTCTGCTAAATTCTGCGTAAGGAAAGCCACTTTGAGGGCCTCCCAGGACTACTTTGATGAAGAAATAGCCATACTCTTTCCTTTTGGTCAGTGTATAGAGGGGTCAATATTTGGGACATTCAGAGTTTACACTCCTCCTAGTATAAATCTTTAAAGGTTTTTGCAATCAACAAATCTGAGAAATAAAACATCAAGTAAAATGTCAAACCACAATGGTTACAGACTCCAGGTTTGGTACAGTCCAGGAAACTGAGACCCAAGATACAGAGCTCAATTTAAATAATTTATTAAGCATCCGATGTGTTCTGGTAGGATACTTGTTTGTTTACGGGAGCTTTGAAGGAATTTCACAGACAAGTAAACATCTGGTTATCTGGAGAATAGAGTGGACTTGTCTACTGGTTATCTGTCCAAACTTCTTTCCAGCCACCACCAGTTCCAAGAAACAAAGCACTTGATCAGTTTTCTAAAAGTGTTCTCAAGAACTGAGAGGTGGGGCTGGGAAGGTGGCTCAGTGGTAGAGTGCTTGCCTTGCATGCCTGAGGCCTTGGGTTCGATTCCCTCAGCACCACATAAGCAAAAAGAAAAAAGCCGGAAGTGGTGCTGTGTCTCAAGTGGTAGAGCACTAGCCTTGAGCTGAAGAACTGAGGGACAGTGCCCAGGCCCAGAGTTCAGGCCCAACTGGACCCCCCCCCAAAAAAAAAGAACTGAGAGGTGGCACATTCCTGTACTCCCCACTAAGATATATGATATAAGATTGATGAGCTATAAATGTTTACCCAGGAATCAGAGAGATGGTTTTTGGTATAGATTCAACAGACTCTTCTTGCCCCAGGTGAGGTAAGGACTCTATGGGCACAGGCTAAGGAATCCATCACTTTAGAGACAATAGTATCTTTAGCCAACACAGCTGCCTTTTGCTGGTTATTTTGTAGTAGTTTCTGGGCATTTCTGCCTGTGTTACTTTGAGCTTGTCTGTTCTATTTCCTAAGTTGTTAGGATTGCAGATGTGAGCCACTGACATCCTATCTATCCTTCCTTCCTCCCTCCTTCCCATCCTTTCTTCCTGCTTTCCTTCCATCCTCCCTCCCTCCCTCCCTCCCTTCCTTCCTTCCTTCCTTCCTTCCTTCCTTCCTTCCTTCCTTCCTTCCTTCCTTCCTTCCTTCCTTTCCTCCTTCCTTCCTTTCTTTCCTCCTTCCTTCCTTTCATCCTCTCTCCTTCCCTCCCTTCCTTCCTTTTTCATTTATCTAACTATCCATTCACTTATTTTTCTATTGGTTCTGTTTCTGCAGAGAAACTCAGATCAACATACCTAGCAATTTTTTTATCCATATAATGTCCAAACATTGGCATATTTTTGAAAAATATTTTTGTCTCAAAGTATTTCCAAATAGATACAGCTGGTAGATGGAGGGGTAGCAGTCTGGCCAATGAAAATGAACCCAGCACTGAACTCAGGCACAGTTTTGTGGTTGTTATTGCTTTTGGCTCAACCTAAAAATTGGATCATTGCTCTTCATACCACCAGGAGGCCTGTAGCCCAACCTCTGACCCATGCAATCAGAGAAGATAGGGCAACATAAACTAAAACTTGTGACAATCTTCTTAAGTTCAACAGAGATAGTAGGGAACCTAATCATAACTGAGGGATTACAACTTCTGGATCTACAATTTTGAAAGACAAGGGACTGAAGAAGAGAGAATATTGACCTTCATCAGCTTTCAGTATCTCCAGCTTTCCATTCAAAACTGGATGCTACTGGCTCTGAGAGACTGGAGAAGATGTGGGAAGAGTATGTTTTGTGGCCTCCATAGTTTTCTACTGAGAAAGCTAGCTGTTGCAGGCTCTTCTGTGTCCCTCGTCTAAAAAGCTCAACCTCTGCCTCGCTCTGGCTAGAAGATCTTTGGAGACAGAAACTATTTCTGCTACTGAAGATCATCGCTGTCCTTCACAGCCTCTGGCAGCACAGATGTGGGGCAAGTTAGTGCCTGGAGCTTGTTTAAAATGCAGACATCAAATTCTTGTCTAATAGTAAACAATGTCTTGGATGTAGGAAAGCAGTAACATTCTATTAGGAAATCACTCTACACCAAGAAGCTGTTTTTAATAGTTGATGATTTAAAAAAAAATTCTATGACCGTTGGAATTTATTCTTTTACCTGACTGGCAAAAATACCCATATCTAGCACCTCAGACTTCCAATCCAACAAGCTATCTTTCCCCTCACCTCAACAGAATCAAAGAAGTCACTTTTGTTAAGAAGAAACTAATTTAACTTAAAATCTAGCAATAGCACATTTTTTTTTTGGGTCCTGTCATGGGACCTGAACTCTGGGCCTGGGCACTGTCCCTCAGCTCTTCAGCTCAAGGCTAGCGCTCTACCAGTTGAGCCACAGCACCACTTTTGGCTATTTTTCTTTTTGCTTATGTGGTGCTGAGGAATCGAACCCAGGGCCTCATGCATGCAAGGCAAGCGCTCTACCACTGAGCCACCTTCCCAGCCCACACATTTCTTATTCTCTGTTTTTATTCTCTTCCTTTGGATGTTACTCTATCAATTAGATAAATGAAGGAAATGGTCTGGATACTGAAGACAAATCAAACATATCAGAAAGGTCAGCATGTAGTGTATTTAGCATGTGCAAGGCTCTGAAGTCAACCTCTAGAACCCACAAAAGATAAAAATGTGAAAAAAAGTTAAATCTCTGATCACAAAAAAAGTTGTTAGACTTCTGCATCAGCCTAGTAGCCTTCCACATGAATTAAATTCCCTGGTCTTGTTTAAAATTAAGTTTGAATATATATCACCTAATATTTACCAAAGGTAAGGTAGTAATGAAATAAGACACGTGGTTTACAGATCACATGTCTTATTTCATGGAATAGCCATTGACGGAGTTAGGTCCTACAGACATTTTGGTGTTCAATCAACAAATGAAGGCTTCTGTTTGTTTTGGCTGATTTCTACTGGAGATGTATATTACTTCTGTAGCATATTTCTTTTGTATGGTAAAAACTAACCAACACTAGACTGAAAGAAGACATGACCATACTGATGATAAGGCTATTCTAGAAAAGCTACAATTTCATAAGATGAAAGAAAAAAGGAAAGTGGACCTCATTAAGTTACTTTTATAATAAATTGTAAAATTATTTTTATATTATATTTTTTAAAAGTTCTACAAGTTAAATATCATGAATAGGAAATATTCTTTCTTTAAGGTATTAGGAAAACGTAAAACCTCTCCTACTGGGAGATTTACATTTTCATTTTTCTTTTTAATTAAAAATCACATTCTTGAGAAATTAAATGCGGGAGGAGGAATAACCTGTTAATTCTCAGCTAATGTCAAAAGGAACCAAACCCCATAAAGTCAGGAAATGCCAAAGTTAATCATCTTGCACTAGTAAGTAAATGTCCATTTGCCTCATTAACCACACATGCCAACCATTACATGCGATTTTCTTTTTTTTTTCATTTTCAAAGTTAAGATTATACACTGAGCTTTAACTGTTTACTTGTTTTTAAAGTATTTTACAACATTTAGAATGCCTAAGACATGTGGTACACTGGGTCACTCATTAGACACTTGTTAAGTAAACATGGATAAATAAGTAATTGCCTGTGATCATATGAAAGGAAGAAAAACTATATTAAAACAACATAGTAAGGAAGATACTCTGCTCCATCTCATGATAAATTGTAAGCATTTCTTTCAAATGTGGCAACACAGAAGTGTTTTTACAGTAAGAATCAAAGTAGCAAAATAATGGAGTGGATGTGTCAACAACTTCATGAAAGGAGATGCTTTGTTTTTATCTTGGTTATCTGTAGCAGATAAGTTTTTTTCTGTGTTTAAACTAGCGTTTTAATCAGATAGGACATCCTCATTGCCACCACTTATCCACCAGCTTCTTTGCATTCTATGTGGGAATAAATAAGGGAAGTCCTTAACCCCACATAGAATGCAAAGGAAGCTGGTGGATAGGTGCTTACATAGTACCCATGATTGAAGGACAAATAGAAATGACAAGTTCTACTATGCACTAGTCAAAATGCACTTAGCTGCTTAAAGATTAGATTATAAGGGGTACAAATATGTGGGTCAGAAATAATGCCAGTGCGGAAGTGGTGCTGTGGCTCAATTGGTAGAGCGCTAGCCTTGAGCTGAAGAGCTGAGGGACAGTGCCCAGGCCCAGAGTTCAGGCCCCACGACCGACACACAAAAAAAAAGAAAAGAAAAGAAAAGAAAAGAAAAAAGAAACAATGCCAGTGCTTCTTCCAGAAGCCCTGTTAGGTAGGTCACGCTGTTCACAGTGACTCTTGGAGTTGTATAAAATAGAGACCCCAGGAACCATATCGTGCACACATATTGTGTGTGCCATATAGTGTATTACACCTGTAATCCTAGCTACTCAAGAGGCTCAGATTTGAGGTTCTTGATTTGAAGCCATCCTGGGTAGGAGAGTTTGTGAGATCTCCAACTTACCACCAGAAAACTGGAAGTAGAGCTGTGGCTCAAAGTGGTAGAGTGCTAGCCTTGGGTGAAAGAGCTCAGAGACAGCCACCAAGCCTGAGTCCAATCCCCAGGACCAGCAACCACAACAAAAGAAGCAGTTGCCAAGAGTCAGTGCCTTGCTTATACCTGTAATTCTAGCTACTGGGAAGCCTGTCCAGCCTGGCAGAAAAGTTCTTGTGACTCTCTTTTCTCTAATTAATCACCAAAAGCCTGGAAGTAGGGCTATGCCTCAAGTGGTAGAGCACCAGCCTTGAGTGAAAAAAAACTAAGGGATAGTTCCCAAGCCCTGAATTCAAGCCCAAGTACATGCGCCCTTGTGTGCGTATGCGTGTGCACGCATGCACGTGTGTGCGCGCACACACACACACACACAGCATTCTACTAGCCTAGGAAGATTCTCATTAAACTTCCTGAAATTGTGCTGAAGATCAGTTTTCTGAAAATCAGTTAAAATTCTTAAGACAAAACCTCTAGGAAAACTAGAGATAGAAAAGTTTTTTAAATCATTTCCTAGGAGACATTGTACTTCATCTCAAGTATATTTCCCTGAAAGCATCACATTGAAATTTATTTCCAAGTCTGCCAGAGATCAGTAAAGAAATGGATAACTATTCTTGTATGATGAGAAATAAACTTTAAAATGTTGCAATAGATTTTGCTTGTAAAATTTCTTGGACACCTATTTTGAAAAGATCCAACTAAGAGGACCTAAAACCATGAGGTTCATTTATCTGAATCTTCTAAGATCTTGTGAATGCAGAAGAGATGGGAAAACAGCAGCCCTGGGATCTTGGGCTCAGAACACACTAGAAAGAACTCACTGCTTACACCTCATTCTATCAGTGTAATATCTCATAGGATGCTGAGAAGCAACTGTTGAAAGACGTCTGATGTCTATGGAATCTAATATTTAATGTAGTTGAGGAGTCAGTGTATGGTGTAAGCGTCCTGAGCTTGGTCTTCCTTCTTTCTGGAAACTACAATAAAACTGAAACAGAGAAGAGAAGGGATACAGGTCAGAAGATAAGAATATGATTTAGAACCTCTTGGATGCAGAATTGTGTGAGAAATGTTTCGATCTATGTCGCTAATAAGTTTCTGACTCAGAATGGTTTTATCTCCACCTCCCTCATGCTCCCTATTCACCTTCTTCTTTTCTAACCAATACATTTTGGTTATTTTCTTATTCTTTTATATTTTTATCAGAGGGTCTATGGAAAAGGAGAGGGAGAAGGAAGAGAAAGAGAGAGAGAGAGAGTAATAATTTTAAAATAAAAACACTGGGAATAAAAGAAGTCTAAAATTAGATAAGTTTTGGCCACTATATACCCATATACCACACTGAGCTATCTGTTTCTCAAACATAACCACCCTCTATTTGACTTTGCAAAGCTCTGAAAGAGACTTTCACATCATAAATTATATTGCAAATCTTATTTCAGCCCAGGCTTTCTGTCAACACCGTTTAAAGTACTTAATCATTTATTAGCATTTGACCTGTTTCTCTAAAAATAATCAACTATAGCATATCAACCACACAAAGCTAACCTTATATGGCTGGATGTGTTTGTGAAATGGAGACTATGGCTCCCTTGGCCTTGAGACAAAGGATCGTGGCCATGTTGTACAACTACAGAAATAACTCCAGTCTTAAACAACTCTCTTTAAATGAACAGAGAGAAATGTAAAGCCTTTGGAAAATAAGCCTTACAATATTGAAAGAAACATTACCTTGACAGTTTTAGAGGCTTGGATTTATGGAATGACCAAGTGTCAGGGCAAAGGTAAACAGAGTCAACTAGAGAACCTTTCAGTGTGTAAGGCCTAGTATTTGCCAACCATTATGTCACAGGAATCTATAGCCAACTTGTGAAGCAATCTATTGGGGATGCAAAGTCTTGAGGGTCTGGGTTCTTTGAATTCAACTGTGGATTTGGTTATTTGACCAACACCTTCAAACAGATAGGATCACAAGCTGTCTTCTTATTCAGCTGAACATTTATAAAATATGTGTATAAAAAGTCCATTGATCTCATGTCTTACCTAAGACAGCATCTTTTATCTGCAAGTACTGGTTAGTATGTTGAAGGCACTATGCTAGATGTATGCTGAGTGACCCCAATCACTCAGAGCTGACAGTCTTACTCTTTGTTAGCACTTGTTCAAAGATAATAGCTTATATGTGCTTACCTTGTGCTCTTTCAAATGTTTTTGCTTTATAAATGGATCTCAAAGGTATTGCTGACTCCATTGTTGGTATAAAATGCTTCTACTACTAAACTATCTTTGCATGTTACTAAATGATTGCTGAAACATCTCAGTTAATACCTTAGGCAATAAGAACAGTATTAAGGCTGGGCATCACTGGCTCATACCTGTAAACATAGCTACTCAGGAGGCTGAGATTTTAGGATTGCTGTCCAAAGCCAGCTTGGGCAAGAAAGCCTGTGAGAGTCTTAGCTCCAATTAACAACCAAAAAAGCAAGAAGTGGAGCTGTGGCTCAAGAGGTAGAGCATTAAGCTTGGAGCACAACAGCTCAGGTAGAATTCAAGCCCTAGAATTGGCAAAGGAAAAAAAAGTATTAATAAGTTCGTACCTTCATTGGTTTCATTATTACAAGTACAGCTGACTGATAGGAAAACTATAACTTCAAAAATTAAATTTAAAAGTGTGTCATCAGTTTTTAAATTCAGTGACAAAATTAGTTCATTGGACAAAAACCCGTTAGGTACTAACAGGTACTAACTAGTAATGCTAGCGAGAAAGGTGAGGTGGTTCAGAAAGATAATTCTGATTGTCACAAGCAGAAGGCGTCTGATTCTTTGCAAACGTCCTTTGTTCAAAACTCATTTGGTGGCTCAGTGAAGCAAGTCCACATTTTGACACGCCAGCATTTCAGTGCCTCTGCCCACCCCATCTTGACTAGTTAAACGTTAAAGATCAGCAATTCTGTCAGCACTTGGAAGGCAGCCTCCTTGCCTACCGAGTCTTAATGGCAAACCATCTCAAAGCATGTCTGGGTGACCTGGCTCATTTCGACCTCTCCACCACCACTGAACACCTGACAACAGTTGGATCCTTATCAAGCTGGTTAATATGGTTCTTGGTAATGTGCTTTATCCATCGACATGCAGATGGTTTTCTCAAATATCTCTTTGTGGTGCATTTATATGGATAATTGAATCACTATAATTTTCAAATATTGCTTTATGGGTAAGCACATTGAATTTGAAAAAATGTATTTTATCTATTATAATAATATACTTTTATATAATATACAATATTATATAATATGATTTTATATAATATACATATAATATATAATATAATATATAATATATATTATGGTCTCATGATAGATATGAATGCCAACTTAGATGGTACTCCTCTTACGTAAATTACCACCTTGCTGAGATCACAAACAGCTTAATGGTTGATGTGGGATCTTACTAACATTTTACCTGGTCTAGCCTCAAACCATGATCCTCCTGATCTCTGCCTTCCTAATAGTTGAGATTACAGCTATGTGGCCTCCACACAGCTTTGATGTCTGTACTACCACCAATTAGTAGTGAGGTAACAGCTTCTCACTATGCAACCCTATGCACTGTAGCATGTGCAGAAATGGCATAGTAAGTAGCATGTAAGTAAAGAAAAATTCACTTTAACTTCAGATATTTAAACATTGGATTTTTGGATCATGTGAACATTGGGCCTGGATAACTCAGACATATTCATTAGAGAAATTTATAAGTGGATATTGAAAAGTTATATAAAATAGTAATGAGGACTAAGAGTATGATAATTTTGAAGTACAAAATAGCAATGTCTATCAAAATTACAAATGCATACACTGGTTGACTTAGTAAGTATTCTAGTTTGAGAAATTTTCCCTCTAGTCATAGTTATAACATGTGTGTCAACCTGAGCATACAAAATGTTATTTGTAGCCATGTCTATAACAACATTCCAAACATAAATTGCCATTCTTATTCAAATACAAGCACATACATATTTGAATGGCATTTTCTTGTTTATTATTTACCTATCTACTTGTGTATTTATTAATTTACATAATGTTCAATATTTTATAAATGTATACATTCCTCTGTAATTTTAAATATTCACTATGGATATGGTTGAATTTTTCCTTTCCATCACATATATATATATATATATATATATATATATGTATGTATGTATGTATGTATGTATATTACTGAATGCAGCCTCTTGAGCAACACCTCCAGTCCTCCATCTGTTTTATCTTGTTCAATGTAGGCACAGCATATATGTGCTGAGGGAAGAGTGGCTTACACCTGAGTATTTGAAGTGTTGTCTGTATTAGGTCTATATTAGTGTTGTCTGAAATTAGGGCCCACTCTTGGTAGTGGGACCTAATTTTATGAGATGAATTTGTTTCTAAGCAGTATAGATGATAGGACAGCTATATTTGTAATGATTCTTTGGTTTAATGTAGTCTATTCAAGATAGGTTGAACAGAATGGATGGTTTCAGGAGAAAGGATATAACTTTTCAGGGAAATACTAAAGGGTCTGAAATGAAAGAAACTGTATATGCTTAACCAGATATTCCTGGGTTTATCATAAAGTACTCATTTGACCACACAGAAAATGTAATAGTTCTGGAAGATCTAATTGACATCTGGTCGGCAGACAGCACAACACCCTTAGTTGAATGTCCTCACTTTACCCTTCCACACAGGACTTTAGCTGCTGACTGCTTCCACAAGATCTCCCATGCCTTCCCTAAACAGAATTTGCTTGGAATTGTGTGCAAACCCACCAAAAAACTAGGTGATACATTTCTTTAGGGGGCTAGGGGGTCTTGTCTCATTTTTCTTTTAATTTCTATCAACACTTTTATACTTGAAAATTTCTCAGATCAGATGTTTTGAATTGACACTCTTCTGTCAAAAATGCCATGGTAGATCTTAATCTGGGATACCATAAGAAATAAACTGGCCACTCAGCACCCTACTAGGGGTTTGACTGCACTTAAGGGGCTAATTTGCAGCCCACATTCCCCTAAGCAAATCTGCGGAGTTCATTAGAAATACATGTTACCCAAAGTTTTAGAAATTATTACACATCCTCAACTGATTACCCATTTCTGGGAGTAGTATTTCCCTTCAAAGTCTGTATCTTAATCTGAGTCTCATCTGTAAGCCTGAGAAATGTCTGGAATTCCCTTAAACGGTAGCTGTTGGGATTAGGATTTCCAGAGATTCGGGGAGGGACACATAGATCCTCCCCACCTTTCCAACCCTACTGCCTACTTGCCCTTGTACAAAGGTCAGGGCTGATCTTAGGTGCATTCTTATTTCCTAACACTTGTGTTTTTGTATGTGACTTTCTATTGTTGCGGATGGTGGAGAAACAGTTTTAAATAGTTGTATCACTTTTTATTTCCAGTTCTTTTACTCAGGCTGTTT
This sequence comes from Dipodomys merriami, assembly GCF_024711535.1. Taxonomy (NCBI): domain Eukaryota; kingdom Metazoa; phylum Chordata; class Mammalia; order Rodentia; family Heteromyidae; genus Dipodomys; species Dipodomys merriami. The sequence continues at coordinate 34,485,586 of NW_027206179.1, read as the reverse complement.
TTCTTCACACGACAAATTCCCAGAAGGTAGACACTAGTAGCCTTATTGGAGAGGTGGGGAAACTGGGGCTCAAGAAGTATTGGATTAGAACCCAGAGTTCCAAAGCAACCTGGAGTAAACTATGAATGTTAAGTCCTGCCTTTGATACCTATGCAAATCACACAGTACTGTTCATGGCTGAAAGTATTACAGGCTGTGACAGGTTCTTGGTTCTTTTCATAAAATAATCAATGATGAGCAACTACAGGGTTTGTACTTGAAATGTGACAGCTTTGGACCTGAGCTCCACCTCTACTTCTGATATTCATTGTGAGATCATGAGCATTTTATTAGTATGTTGTAAAATGGGGTTGCTGGAAAGAAGAAAAGGAAAGAAGACATCTAACCTAGGGCCTGGACCATTGCAGACATGCAATGAAGAGTAGGGAACAACATTTTTGCCGGCAAACTGTATTGTATCACTAGTCTGAGGGCCTTTTTCTTCCAAACCATTTATTTATTAAAAACATATTCCCATGGCCTACTTTGAGCAGCCACCCAGACAGTGCTTTCTGGAGTATTAACATCACCAGGTATCCTAAGATGCCGATGTTAATTTAAAGAAATATGGAATAGACTTGCACTCCTAACATTTGCAGTGATAGCAATGCTGGTGAGCCATGGCCCACACTCTTGAAGCAAGAAGATGTACCCGGACAGCAGACCAGGGATGCCTTGGTCTTAATTACACAGAGCAGATGTTTTATACACAAATTGCTATGATCCTGCCCAGAATGTCTAATTCAGCAGGTGTCGGGTGTCTCGGAAAGATCACGGTTTAAAAACAAAACAAAACAAAAAGCTCCCAGTGATTGTGAGCCTGCTAGTCAGAGTACTACACTTGTCCTGATTGGCAGGAGGCTGTTAAGTGAACAATCAGAAGAGAATTGTCGTTAGTTCCAATAGGCAATGGCTTTGGGGAAATCATTTTTAGGGAGCACCCTATAAAAGCTGTCTCCTCTGACACGTCTAGCCGGCCCCTTCCCTAAGCCCGCCAGAATGTCAGAGCGTTACCTTATAGACATTGATGGGGATGTCAATGATGATGTGTAGCAGGTCCCCCAGCGCCAGGCTGGCGATCAGAATATTGGGGCCATTCCTCATGCACTTGTTCTTATAGATGATTCTCAACAGCGTGGAGTTTCCAATGATACCCAGCACGAATACGAGGCAGGACACAACGGTGTTGATGTATTTGAAAGTCTCCTTGATCTCGATGTTTCCTTGGCATGGGGGAGGGGGCTGGAACCGCGGCGGCGGGGCTGCAGCCGCGGCCCCTCCTTTAGTCACCTCTGCAGGTGTTGGTGACCAAGACAGACTGGAGTTCGAATCATGTATCCAGGAGGTCTTCGTGGGTGGCATCATGATATCTTCGGTCCCCTGAAATGAGCTGGTGGCTCCGGCAGGCGGGAGTCCACTCTCTTCTCCCCAGACCCCCACCAGGCCACAGGCAAGAACCAACGCCATCAGGGCGCGTCTGCCCGGGCTTGGCGGCGGCTGCATGCCCATGCTTGCTGCTTGCACTGAGCTTCGGTGTGGCCGCTGCTGCGCTGTTGACAGTCTGGAGACCCGGCTGGGGAATGAAGACCAGACTCGGCTCTCGGGACCCCAGCCACGCCCCTGCCAGGCACCGGACACTACTCCGCGCCCGGCCACGCCTCTGCGAGCGCCGCTGACTCGCCGAGGCCCCGGGGCCCCGCGGCGCTGCTGCCGCCCCTGCCGCTGCGCGCAAAAGTAACTCAAGTTTGCGCGCCAATGGGGAAACTTGGGCAGGCGTCAGCCGCCGCCGCCGTGCGCCGCGCTCCTCTCGCACCCCCTCCGCAGTGCTTTTCTTCCCTTAGGTCCCTTCTGGGGGGCGGGGGTGGGGGTGGATTACTTGCCTAGGGTTGAGAGTTCTAGAAGGGATGTCTGTCCAAGCAAAGCTCCTCCGAGCACTTCTCTAAGCCAGGAGAGAGACGAGTGAGTTTCAGTTCAAAGTTTTGGGGATCGGGGGAATGAAGTTATTTCTCTCCTAGACACCCAACCTCTGAACCCAAGACTGCTCCCGCTGGATGGAGCTGCTTGCCTCGGTCCAGCTGCGGAATGGCTCCCCCCCTCCCCACCTCCACCGCCCCTCCACCCGGCGCGCTCCGGGAGCGCACTGGAGACAGCATTAACCTCAGCCTGGAAGCTTCTGTCCTGATTCCTAGTGGTTTCCAACCCTCACGAGCCTCTCCTTCACTCCGATCGCATTTTCATAAACCTTTACTGATAGTTTAACAAGCCCTTACTTCTACGTGTATCACTTTCACTCACATGTCGGTTTTAATGCTCCAGAGCTAAATGCTCACCCTGGTTGTGATTCAGTGTCTAGGCAGTATGGTTACCTCGCAGATCAGATGTACCGGGCACAGCGGACACCAGCCCTGGACTCGTCCAGGACTCACAGAGACACTTTTGGGACAATAGGTTGTCTGCTGGGTTCCAGTCGACTCGGCTCCCTGGGCGGAGGGAGCAGAACGCGCCTCCCTTGGGTTTGCAGACGGGGCTGGTTCTGATAAAACGCTATGCGAATGCCTCAGAGAGTAGCCCTTCACCCATCGCCCAGACAAGTACTTTTATTCATTCCTCCTTTGCCATCAATCACCGCCAGACTCCTCTAGCGCTTTCCGACCGGGCTGCAACCTTTCCCCTTGGGCGATGCCTGGACAGCATCAGCTCCGGCTGCCCGCTGGAGAGGGCAGTCCTGGGCCAGAGTCCTGTCCCATGAGGCTGTGTATTTGTCTTCGTTCTAAGTGCTTCTAAAGAAGAGCCTAACGCGCTCCCACGACGCTCTTGGAACTATAGGCAAGAGCAAACCTCTGCCTTAAACTAGATTTCTAATGTTGAGGGAGACTGCTTTGCTTACAAGTAACGTGCTCTTCCGAGACATGTGGGGGCTTGGCTCGTTGTTTTGTTTTGCCTTTAAGTTTCAAGTTCACAGAGGCCCCAGTATGGAAAAAAGAAAAGATCCTTTCTTTTCAATCCCACCCCCAACCCCCTCCACCCAGCACTGCTCCATAGAAGGACTCAAAGTCACCCCCTAGCTTTCTTTCTCAAATACATCTTTTCTCCCGCTTCCTGAAGCGTCATCTTCAGACCAGCTCAGGGGCTTTTATACTGGATGGTCCCACGAAGGACCCAATGATGTAGGAGACATAAAAATAGCCAGAAAGTTGCCATGCAAATTCAACCTGATGTTCCAACAAAACAAATCCTATCCACCTTCCTTCCTTCCTTCCTTCCTTCCTTCCTTCCTTCCTTCCTTCCTTCCTTCCTTCCTTCCTTCCTTCCTTCCTTCCTTCCTTCCCCCCTCTCCTCTCTCTCTCTCTCTCTCTCTCTCTCTCTCTCTCTCTCTCTCTCTCTCTCTCTCTCTCTCTCTCTCTCTCTCTCTCTCTCTCTCTTTCGGGGACTGCCTGCCGTTTTAAGTCAGTCTAGGCCCTTCTGCTGTCCCTTAGCTTTATTCATTCAAGGCTAGCATTCCATTACTTGAGTCTCAGCTCCACTTGCAGCTTTTTGGTGGTCAAATTGGAGATAAGAGTCTCACAGGCTGTGTTATTCAGGCTGGTTTTGAATCTTAGTCCTAAGAGCTCAGCCTCTTAAGTAGCTAGGGTTACAGGTATGAGCCACAGGTGCTCAGTTCCTATCCATTTTTATGGCATAGAGGGAAATAATAGTGACTGGCAGTTTTGCCCAAAGATTGCATTGGGCAAAGAAATTCAGGTTGTACAGGGCTCTGGTGCTACTTTGCTGTTTTGTCAGCAAAATCCTGGATGTATATGTGAAGTTAAATGCAGAAAAGTATTCCACGTTGCAGTTCCCGACAGAGATGAAAGCTCTTGTTTAGTAGCTTGTATAGGTGGATAAACCAACAGTAGGAAATAAACAGTAGGAAATCAATTTTTATTTTAAGAGATGAACTTTATAAGTATGAAATGTAGCTAAGAGGTGATTAAGGAGTAAAATTTAAAGGAATGTGAAATGGTCTAGCTGTCAGTGCTAATCCCAAATCTGGCTGTTTTGAGGGCAGCCCTCATCCTCCCTGTCTGAATGAAAACAAGGTCAACATTCAAGTACTTCAGAAACAAATCAGGATGCACAGCGTGTGTGAATAACTGGAACTAGATGGATGAGGATTTTGCTCAGTTGACTCCACAGAAGGTTATTTTGAACCTGCTCTGTACAGCCTTCTTCCCTTTCATACATGACTTCGTCTCTTGCCCCTTCACCATCATCTCCATTCGCACAAGTACTCCACTCAGTCTTGGAGGATCTTTCCAGTCTCCATTGGGGTCTACCTCTTCCTTTTTCTCACAGCGTCTTCTCATTGTGAGCTAACTTAACACTTGATCACATACAGACTCCTGACCTTATAGGAATCCATTGCACTTTTTAATATACATATATATTATTGTAAAAATGCTGTACAAAAGGGTTACAGTTACTGGAGTAAGGCAATGAGTACATTTCTTGTTGAGTGTTGTTACCTCCTCCTTTGTTTTTCTCCTGCTATCCCCACCTCCTCCCTTCCTCCCCCTACAAGTTATAAAGTTCATTTGCAACATAGTGACTTGTGAGGATCACTGTTGCAATGGATCATCCTGTGGAATTCATTGCTTTTTAAGGGTAAAGACTGAATTCCTTGTTTTATTTTTCTGTGTAATCATAATGCCTGCCACAAGTTGAACTCAAGAAATACTTTTTTTTGTGTGAAAATACCGTACAGAGGGGTTACAATTACATGGGCAAGGTAATGAGTACATTTCTTATCAAGCATTGTTGCCTCCTCCTTTGTTTCCCCTTCCCATCCCTTCCCATTTCCCACCCCACCCACCCACCCAAGAAATAGATCATAGCATTCAAAATTTAGTAACTCTGTTTAGTAACTCATTGGCCTTAACACCCAAAGCCAAATGTTTTCAGTAAACATACCCATTTGTTATTTAGAATTTAAATTCCAGTGTAACAGGTATATAGATTCTTTACAATAGGATCTATCATCTGTATTAGGTATTTTATTCACAGTTGGTTTTCTCCTGAACTGCTGTCTTCAAGCTTGATATTTGTTTGTTTTTTCATGATTTTATAGGTAGTCAAATTGAGTTTTAAGAATTCATTTCTCTTCATATGATTTAATTGTTTTTGGAGTTAGGATTTTAATCCATCTGGTTACTAGACTGTACTTGGTGGATTAATTTATTCAGAGAGATTCTAAATAGATCTTTTCTATTATGTGAGGAGAAACGGTGTTTTATACATTAACAACATTTAATTGAAGCTAAAGCTTAATCATTTCACATTCAAATTAAAGAAAACCATGTAGAATGTAAGGATGAAATTTCTGAACCTCATGAGTGATTGTCTTCAAGTCATAAGAAATTAGCTCTTGATCTCTCTTTTGTAAAATGTCAGGAGAAGAAAGAATTGAAAGTATTCCTGCTCTAAACTGGGCACTGGTGGATCACACCTGTAATCCTAGCTACTCAGGAGTTCTGAGCAGAAAAGTCTGTGAGAACTCTTATTTCCAATTAACCACCCAAAAGCTAGAAGTGGAAATGTGGCTCAAGTGGTAAAGTACAAGCCTTGAGTGAAAAGAGCCAGGTGAGAGGCTCTGAGTTCAAGTCTTACTACCAATGCACACACATAATTACTTTTCTAATTAGTCAGTGTGAGTGACATATAATGTGGTAAAAGTGTCCTGAAGTGCAGAACTATGGGAAAAAAAATGGATCTGTAATCAAAGTTTCTTCTTTTTTGTCTCCACTGTCTTTAGTCATGCCTTGGGCAGTATTGCTATTATATAGCTTTTTTGTTTTTGTTTCACTGTATAACATGGAATCTTTGAGGCTCAACTTTATTTATAAATTCCTTAGTAATTAAGTATAGTGTACATTTCATTTGTATATTGGAGATAAATCTTGCATCAGAGTTTAAGAATCATGGCCTGGCACTGTGCCTCAAGTGGTAATGTGTTTGCCTGGCATACTTGAGGTCCTGGGTTCAACCCCCCAGTACTATTAAGTTAAAGGATCCTTTCCTGAAAACTTTTGGGTTTGAGGTAAATTTGTATTTATTAAAAATACATTTCTGAAAAGGTTACTTATACTTAGAATCATTTTTACACACTTGCTTTTATAAAGTTGTTGTTTTTTTTTTCTCAAAGTATTCCAGGAAATCTGTCAAAATTCTAGCTTGGCTAAGCTCACTTTCCCAAATGAGAAAGGCAGTGGCTAGAATTTTGACAGATTTCCTGGAATACTTTGGATATAAGTGGTATCTTCTCCTTCAAGGGCTCTAACGAGGAGGTCTTGAAGACATAGTCGAATGTTCTTCAGAAGTCAGTCCTCAAAGAGGTTTGCCAGGGGGACATTACCCAAAACCTTTCCCCCTGGTAAGAGGAAAAAACGAAAAGCCCTTTTAGCTTCAAAGGAGGGGACACTTTCATGTAAGCTTCTTGATATGAATGCACCCTTTGGAATCTACCTTGAACTCTCTAAATCACTGGTGCTGAGGGACATGGTATGAAAAAATGTAGGCAGAGCTGGTTCAGTTGCCTTTCCACATATTCCCTGAGGAATAGATCCAATCATCACATTGTGCTTGAAGCGGGAGCACAGGAAAGATGTAAAGCACCTGTACAGATCAATAACAAACTGCATGAACATTTCCATTTCTCGAATTTGTCTCTTATAGTAAGTGATTGAAGTTCTGTGGGCATTATGGTTAAAAGATTTTGTTTTTTAAATTGAGGTAAAACTTACATACAGCTAAATAGATAAGAAGATGTAAGTACACAGTTTGAAGCATTTTTACAAATGCATGTACTTCTGTAATCTATATGTAGTAAGCTTTTTGAAAATGCATTTATTATTACAAAGTAGCAACATGGGACTATTTGGAATTTGGATACTATTTATATTAAAGTTTTATATAGACATTGTTCCTGTTTTATTAATTTATCTATATTCTAACACTCAATATTTTAAATAGAAGTATACTTTAATAGCTAAAATTTTTCAATGATTGTTTGATAGTATTAATTGCAGTCCATGCCTCTAGTGTAATTATAATTTGTTAGGCTTAATCATAACTAGAAAAACACATAATGAATTATTTTCTCATATAGGATATATGATTTTGTTCTCTGTGAATAGTGGCAGAGTTTAAATACTCTTAGGCTATCATACACATTAACATGTAATGACTTTCTCTGCTACAACTTATGTGAATTTTACATTGCTTTTTTTTTTTTATTGGGCTTGAACTCTGGGACTAGGCACTGTCCTTCAGCTCTTTTGCTGAAGGCTAGCCCTCTACCACTTTAGCCACAGCACCACTTCCTGTTTTCTGTTGGTTAACTGAAGATAAGAATGTCAAAGACTCTGCTGCCCCAGGTGGACTTTGAACTGAGATCCTAAAATCTCTCTCAGCCTCCAGAGTAGCTAGGATTACAGACATAAGGCACTAGCTCCAGCTTTCATTGATTTTTTAAAATTTACTTTTAATGCTTTAATGGTTTACTTTTGGTCTTGGTACAACAAAATATGAATATCTACAAACAAATTTGTTCACATGATTCTTTGTCACAACTCAAAAAATAGAAATATTATTTTAAGCAATCAGACCTGTACTTTTATCAGTACTAATAATATTTATGTAAATTATTTTAGGTCATGAAATCAATAGAAGAAAACACTCCCATAACTTTATGTTAGAACAGTTCTATCATGTGTAAGGCACTCTGGGGAGCAATTATTTTATATAGAGTACAATTTATGAGGAGTTTATGTATTTCCTCTGCAATTGTTTTCTTTAATAGTTGCCTTTCTTGCTTCTAGCCTCTTGATATCTGAATGGAGTGTCCAGAGAGGTATGAAATAGTCAAAGGAGAGATGGACTCATGCCTGTAATCCTTGCTCCTCAGAAGACTGAGATCTTGGAATCAGGGTTGAAAGCCAGCCAGAGTAAGAAAGTCTGTAAGCATGTGAGACTCTTATCTCCAATTAATCATCAAAAAGCCAGAAGTGGAGCTATGGCTCAAGTGGCAGAGTGCTAGCCTTGAGCACAAAAGTTTAGGGACAGCTCCCAGGCCCTGAGTTCAAGCCCCACAACTAGCCAAAAAAAAAAAAAAAAAAAAGAAAGAAAGAAAGAAAAAAAAGAAAAGAAAAGTCAAAGGAGTTTAGATAGAAGAAAACAGAGAATAAATGGTGCTCAGGAGCATGGTTGTGGTTGTTTCTGAAAGAAAGGAAAAGAGTTTTGGGTGGTTTTTGTTGTTGTTGTTGTTGTTTTTGTTTTTGCATTCACAATGATCTCAGGAGGCACCACAAAATGGAGAATTTCCATAATAGGTTTTCCCTTTTAACAAATGCATTTAATCAACCCAACTATTTTTATCTCATTTCTGCTAGTTATTAAACTTGTGGGTAACAGAAATCTTATCAATCAAATTCTGTTGACAACTGTGCAAGATAGTGAATGCCTGCCTGTAATCCCATCCCTAGGAAGGCTGAGGCTGGAGAATTTAGAGTTTTAGATCAGATTAGTCTCCATAGAAAGTCCCTGTCTCAAAAAACCAAAACCAAAACCAAAAAACAAAAATGAGTTGATGTTCATTAAAGTTTTCCATTTATGCTTTGGGATTCCGTTGTAGGGAAACCAACGTAAAGGGAAGCAAAGTTTTCCTGACAGTTTTATTTACTGTACATTAAATTAACAATGTGATATCCAGTCCAATCTGAAGATGAACAGTTGTGTCTTGCCTTTGACAACACTGGGCTTTCAAAGCTGTATTCAAGGTCACATATCATTTTTGGTCTTTTTTGGTCTCCCCCTTTAGAAATGTGTGCACGGGAAATTGCCTTTTTTCTTCTGTGTCCTGTTAGGAATACCAGCTGTTATTATTAACATGATACTAACATGGCTTCATCAGCATCAGGCTTCTTCTTTCTTTCTTTCTTTCTTTCTTTCTTTCTTTCTTTCTTTCTTTCTTTCTTTCCTCCCCCTCCCTCCCTCCCTCCCTCCCTCCCTCCCTCCCTCCCTCTCTCCCTTCTTCCTTCCTTCCTTCCTTCCTTCCTTCCTTCCTTCCTTCCTTCCTTCCTTCCTTCCTTCCTTCCTTCCTTCCTTTTTTCTGTCAGTTGTAGGGCTTGAACTCAGGGCCTGGGCACTGCCCCTGAGTGTTCTTTGCTCAGATCTAGCACTCTACCACTTTAAGCCACAGCATCACTTCTAGTTTTCTGGTGGTTAATTGGAGATAAGAGTTTCATGGACTTTCCTGCTGGGCTGTCTTGGAACTGCAATCCTCAGATCTCAGCCTCTTGAGTAGCTAGGATTACAGGTATGAGCTACCACATCTAGGACTTGTTCGTACCTTTTATTATGGTAGAAAAATATATGAAATGTAACATGGTAACCATTTTTCAGTATACCATTCGATAGTGTCCCATACACTCATGGTATCAAGGAAGAAATCTCAATAAATGTTTTCTTGCAAATCTGAAACTCCTTGCCCTTTAAAAGACAATTTGTTTTGTAAAATATTAGTTTATATCATCCTATTTGAAAGCAAGAGCTTTGTTCCTGTTGTTCTTGCTGAATTTGTTGTTCTTTCCTTTTGTCTTGTTTGTTAGTTTGTCTTTGGGAGGATAAGGGGGGCACAGAAAAGGTTGGACAAAGTATGAACAAATACAGCAGTGGTACTCACTAGACACTATATGGAAAATGAACTATACAACTTATAGGTGGGTATGGGAAGGAAAAACTAACAGTGAATGAATGGGTGACATGGTCCCCAAAGAAATGTACTCATTACTTGACTTAGGTAATTATAACCCCTCTGTATATCACCTCTACAATAAAAATTATATATCTCTTCTTCCATCTAAACCCTGATACACAACATTTTAATTTTGTTTCTGTAAATTTGACTACTTTAGATAACTCATAAAAGAACTATAGATGTGTGTTTTTGTGACTGGATTATTTCAGTTAACATTACATTTTATAGGTTCCTCTATTACACTTTGTTTATGCATTCACCCATCAGTAGCTGGGTTTCTTTCACATTTTGGTAGGAATACTGCTCCTATGAACATGGGTGCATATTTCTTTGAGATTGTGCTTTTGATACCCAGAAATGGGAGTGCTGGATTAGATGAAAAATTACTTAATTTCTAAGAGATAGTTTGCTCTAAAGATAAAGTGTGTAATTAAAAAAGGAAATTATGTCTTAATTTTTAATATATAGTTAGAAATAGCATAACTACTATCAAAAACATTTCATTTTGCTTGGCATCATCTTATATGGTCATATGTACATGACTATTGAGTTATTCTGCTCATTTGCTAAGATTTTCCTAGATGTATACTATTTATTACAAATAAAGGAAACTATGGGACCTGTATTTCTTTGGGTCTGGCTTATTTCACTTAGTATAATTTTTTCCAAGTCCTTCCATTTCCTTACAAATGGGGTGAAGTCATTCTTTCTGATGGAAGCATAGAAATCCATTATACATACATATATATGTATATATGCCACATTTTCTTGATCCATTCATCTACTGAGGGGCATCTGGGTTCAGTTTTGTGTATTATGAATCTTGATCAGGTCAATCCTTCAATCCCCCTAAGCCCCCCACCAGTCTATTCTATTCCAGCCTACCCCCTCGTTTCCTAGTTCGATTTTCACACATGTACATTGAGTATTATGAGTGTACTCAGCTGCCATTCCTCTCTCCATTCATCTGTCTCCCCCCCACCTCAGTCCCCACCCCATGCAAGACATGCTTCAACTTTCTGGTATCTATTTTGTTAAACTGTCAATTGTTCAAAGGGGTTGCACCATGGAAATCCATACTGCAATCAGTTTCACCGTGTCTTTATGCATATGGCTCTGTATATGTTTTAATATATGCTTGTATTTTAGGTCCCACTTCTAAATATGTGAAAAACTATGTGCCCTATACTTCTTTTAGCCTAATTGATTTCACTTCATGTAATTTTTCCAGGTCCATCAATTTCCCTGCAGATGACATAATATTCTTCTTTCCTATGGGTGAATAAAATTCCATTGTGTGTGTTTGTGTGTATATTTTATCTTTCTTGATCCATTTGTTTATCTGAGCTGTTTTTGTAACTTGGCTATTGTAGTTAGTGCTGCAGTGAACATGAGTTTGCAGGTGTCTTTATTGTATCCTCAATTTATTCTTTAGGATTAAATGCCAAGAGTGGCATTCCATGCTCTTAAGAGATTTTTTTTTCCCACTGTAATGATCTGGCAGGACTAGAAGAAAACAGATTCTAGTATAGAGATAGACTCTAGCCAGAGGGCTGTGTAGGTGAGGAGATAATGATGTTGGTGAAGATTGCAGAAGAGGTGGTGACAAATGCTATGCAGGCAAGCAGGCAGGAAGCAGATCATAGAGGAGAATCTGATGATGGTCAGTCAGTCTTAGGCAGACACCATTGAGCAATGTTAAACAATAAACCTTCGTTATCACACAGTGCTCACGGGCCAGGAATCCAGTTGCTGCCTCATTGATTGGTACAGGGTCTCTCACAGGTTGCAAGAGATGTCAAATAGAACCATAGTCATATTGAGGACAATCTGCTTCAACAACTACAGATAGCTTCAAGAGAGCCTCTCCTGGGCCCTGTCACATGGCTGTTAACTGTCTATCCTCATTGGTGTCTGGTCAGCTCATAACTGTCACCATGACTGATGAGCAATCAGGAGAATGGGAGAATAGTGTCAAATTACCTTTCCCAAGTTTGATTCAATAAAAGCAAGTCACTCAGTGTAGCCATGCCAAGGGAGAGGGTTAACAAGAATATGGTTATCAGAAGGTAGGGAATTCTTGGGGGCCACCTTGATGTATAAATGCATGTGTTTGTACTGGCTGGTTACTTCATATAGGTGAAATTCATATATTCATATATGTGCATGCATATGTGTGTATATATATATATATGAGATAAATATTGTCTATTGATTCATCCACCTATCTGGCTATCTATTGTTAGGAAAAAGATTGGTCATAATTACTATTCAGCTCTCCAATCCTATTGTGGACACTGAAGATTCAAGGGTACATGGAGCCAGTCCACACTAGATCTGGAATACATTTAGGGATTTCCAAGTTGAGAGCTGATCAGCTTCTGTAGGCCTTAGGCAAACCAGGCTTTGCACCAGAAGATCTGAGCAAACCAGTCTAGGAATCTGAAGATTGAGCAAACTCTTGTCAAGGATGAAGGTGAAGAATAAATTTGGAAGTAGTGCACAACACAAGACAAATTCCCTCTTCTTTTAATATTTTTGTGACAATTTGATAAGAAAGCGATTGTCATTAGATGAATTTCACAATCAATTATTTTCATGATATTTAATTTCAGGTTTGAAGGATTATAATCACTGAGATACATGGGATGAAATTTATCCACACATGAGCTATATATAATACAGACTATCTCAGTTGCTTTTCCTTAATACTTTGATCTGTTTTTCTGGACTTGACTGTAAGTGAATTTGTTAACTCTAATAATTAACTTTAAAAGTTGGGGATTGGAAGATAGTTGTTATTGTCATTAAGAAGCATTAGAAATAGTTTAGGAAGTACTTGGAAGTTGTTAAACAATTAAAAATGTTACTAAGACATTCACAATGAACGATTGCTACTTTATAGTTAAATATGTGTTGAAAAGCATTGTTGCTGGGTTGCTAAAATGAGACCACCACTGCCGTTCAGATGTAAGAGAGTTTATTAGGAGAAACTAAACCCCCAGCCAGCATGAGATGGAGGCATGCAGAGAGAGAGTTTATGGCTGGGAGAGAGATTATAGAAGGGAGGGTGAGGAAGACGTATGGCCTCAGCAGCTGAGGAGGTGACCTTAGAGCCTGGGGGACCTGCCACTGCCCTCAGGTGCACCAGTTGCCTGGATTACTGATGCTGGGCCAGGACTTCTAGAGCAGGGCTCATGAAGTCTCGCAAGTAGAGAGAGCAAAAGGAAGGGGTCATATCTCCCCAGCAGACCTAACAAGGCTTACTTAATCATTTACATACATGCAAATAGATAAGGAGGTTAAATGAGAATTTTACTGGTACGCATTTATATATTTATATATATTTACACTCACATTATCATTGTATTTTCAAGGTCATAATGTCAACTACTGCCTCGTGTCAGCATCCATGTGATCTGAACGTTGATGGCCTTGATTTACACCAAGAATTAGTCTGAGAGAACATTTCATTCCTTTTGTTTACTACAGTGTCTTCAGTATTTTCAATATTATCCTCAAATATATCTATATCTGTATAACATATTATATATATAAAATGATAGCTTTTTTGTATAATTAACTGGAGCCCACAATATTTTTTAAAGACTTCTGTTTCCAAGAGGACTGCTTTTCCTGAAAATGCTTACCACTGGAGGCATCAACAATGTCTTTGGTTTAAAATTAGCTCTGAAAACAACATATTTAAGTTATTTAATCTGAAGTATATAAATGCAAATAGATGTTCCTGGTAAACAAATCTGGCCTTTTCCTTTGGAATTCCAGACATAACACAGCCTCCCAGAAGTCAAGAGAAGAAGAGTCTGAACACACATGCTATTCTTACCTTTACCCTGGGGAAAAGACAAATGTACTCCAGAGGTAAGCAACAAAAGCAAAATAACATTGTCTCAGTAACATTTTTACCAAATTAAGAACTTCCTAAGCACGTCCCAAAATATTTCAAATGCTCAATTTGACAATAACCCAAGCCACCTTCCAACCCTTGGCTTGTTCCTTTCTCTTGTTTTTCATTTTTGAAACAATCTCCCTGTGTAGACCTCACCCTCTTGCCTCATTCAGGGAATGCGGGCATGTGTCACCACATAGAGCCGGACTACTAATTTCTGTACCTGCAGAGCAATGTCAGTGGTTCAGATGAAGCATTTTTAGTTGAAAAACTCATATTCAACTATGTGTGAGCATTAAATCTTAGATTTAGACACTGATGAAGGGCAAACGTTTAGTGATTCATTTCCTGTATGTGTCACTCTGCTGTTTATTACAACATATTTCTGGAAGTGACTGACAACAGAAATATTTGTGAAAAGGTCTTATCTATGAAGCATGAGCAACTATATTTCAGACTCAAAACCAAGAATTGTTTTAGTTACTAGAGATCTGATAAGAGGATCAAAATATATAGAATTCTCTCTTATCAATCGCTCACAGATATGATGTAGGAGAAAAAGGGCAGGTAAATATATAAGGTCTGACTATAATAGATACACATTTTAGTCTGTATATACATGAATATGAATATTTCTGGGTAGTTAGAAACTTTTAACTTACAATGTAACTCTGGATTCTTCAATTTGTCTCTTTAGTGACTAATAGTTGATACTAGTTCTTTAGAGAAAGATCTTTCTATCATAGAACAATGAAATATCAAGTTTTTAAGGTCTTTGGAAGCATCATTAGTCAAGGCCCCCAATACTGGTTTTTACATGGCAAGTAAATATTCCAACACTTTTTGGCCCTCTGGATTAGACATAGAAAGTCAAGCTTCATTTCAGGAAGGGGGACTGGAAATAAGGAAGAAGTATGGATTTAAGCAATTCTGAGTTGAGGCTGTTTATCTAGTTGAGAAACCTTACTGTGATAATTTACTACACTCCCAGGTATAGGGGAGACAAAGACTAATGTCAGATTTAAATTCAGTGTCTGTAAAAATTTAGTGCCTGGAATTGTGATTTCTCTGGGCCTGGGTGCTGTCCCTGAGCTCTTCAGTTCAAAGCAAGGGATCTACCACTTGAGCCACAGTGCCACTTCTGATTTCCTGGTGGTTAACTGGAGATAAGAGTCTAATGGACCTTACAGCCCAGACTGACTTCAAACTGCAACCGCAGAACTCAGCATCCTGAAAATCTAGGATTACAGGTGTGAGCCATTGGCACCCAACTTTGGAGATGGATTCTTATTAGTACTTTCTGTTTCCCTGAAAGGGAAACAGAAGATACTGTTAAATTACCCGATAGAGTCTCTTTAGCAAGAACATTCTTCTAATAGGCTTGAGGTATTTATGGATCCATGGATCCGCTGATAGCTAAGACTATATTGATGACCAGGAAATAAATGGTATTGGGTGCCTCAGTGATTGGTTCATTTGTTAAAGAGGCTTGGTCAAGATTTTTAGGATAACCCAGGAACAACCATTAGAACTATCATATAACCATTTAACTAACCATTTACTTGAATGGTTTTCAGCCATTGGAAAATAAGCCAACCCCCCCCCAAACTTAGTTCATGTATGAAACATGATTCAACAAGCTAGTCTCAGAGAGGACTCTACAAATAACTGGTTCATAAAGGTCTGAACCTCAATTTTTTATTCAGAACATTTCTTTTTAATTTTTATCTTTTTAAACTTCTATAATAACATGGTACCACCATTGGCATTTCATTTCTTGGATTTTTTTTTTCTTCAGGAAGGCGTTAGATGAAGGTACAAAAAAGCTTTCCCATGGAAACCTCCTTAGTAGTAGACATAACTAGTCCACATTAATGCAGGTCTGAGACCTACATCACATCCAAAATATTGATAGCTCCTCACTTAATTAACTTTTCAAAAGTCTATACAAAAAGCTGTTTTAAACATTTCAGCATTTTGGTGATACATCTATTACATGCCAAAATAGAGCTGTTAGCAACTCAGAGATGTTCTCAGAAATAGTGAGACTTGGCTACAGGCAGGCAGTGCCTACAATTTGATCTGTGGGGAGTTTCACATGCACAGCTGGGTCTTGTTATTGGTGCCAGTGGAATTTGTAACACTATCTATTTTATGACGGTCTCACACCTACTTTTACTTTATAAGGTAAAGACCCAAACTCTGTCTATTCTATGTGGTCCTATATTTAGCAGCAAAATACCAAATTTGCAAGCCAACAAGAAACAAGAATTCCATCTGCAGATGCTGTTTTTGAAAAGCAGCATCTAACTAGTTGCTGTCCAATGTCATGATAATGTTGCTGGCTGAGATAATTTCTGCCTGTTTTCCTTAAGTCATCATGTAAAGCCAATTTGTAGTTTTAAAAAAAAATATGACAGAACATACTTAAATGCATAGCATAGCCTAAAATAAAATGAAACTTTGAATATTATATAAGGTCATAGAGGAAGTGGCTCAGTTTTATTACAGTTTATATTTAATACCATGTCTTCAAATCTGCTTTCTCTTGTATTATAGAGAAATCTCTCAATTGGTTTTGTTTTGTTGGTCTTGGAGCTTGAACTTAGGGCCTGGGTGCTGTCCCTAAGCTTTTTTGCTCAAGGCTAGTGCTCTACCCCTCTAAGCCATAATGCCACTTCCAGTTTTCTGGCAGTTAATTGGAGGTTAAGGGTCTCATAGACTCTGCTGCCTGAGCTGGCTTTGATACTTGATCCTCAGATCTCTGCCTCCTGAGCATGGTCCTCAGCTCTCAGCCTCCTGAGCATCTAGGAATAGAGATGTGAGCTACTGGTGCCTGGCTCAAGTTTTATACACAAATTACATTTTTAAGAAGGAAACAAATCAACGTGCTTATAATGAATAATCTTGGAAGAGCTTTTCCATGCCTGGGTGTTTCTTTTTCGCTGGGAATTGTCTTGAATGTCCAAGGTTGGACCCTATACTTTACCACAAGAGACTTAACTGCATAAACATGCTGTGTGACCCAGGCTTACTGGCTCTGCTTGAGTAGTGGGAGGACTTGACCCCAACTATTCTATGGAAGCCCTTCTCTGTGATTGCCTTTAGTTGTTATTTGTGCTTGTTTGTTTCAAAGTAAACCAGGGAAGCAACTTCAGGAAATATTGGTGGCCTCCATCAAATGGCCCTGGTCAGTATACTAGTCATACATCAGACAAAGGTCTCATATCTAAAATATACTTAGAACTTAAAAAACTAAATCTCCCAACAAAAAATTCTCAAAGAAACAACTGCCCAATAAATAAGTGGGCTAAAGACTTACTTGCTTTCCTCTGAGGAGGAAAGAAGGATGGCCAATAGATACATGAAGAAATGCTCAACCTCACTAGCCCTAAAAGAAATGCAAATCAAAACAACATTGAGATACCACCTCACCCCAGTTAGAATGGCTATAATCAAGAACTCTAATAACAACAGATGCTGGAGGGGATGTGGACAGAAGGGAACCCTACTGCATTGTTGGTGGGAGTGTAAACTTGTTCAGCCACTTTGGAAAGCAGTATGGAGGTTCCTCAAAAGACACATAGAGCTCCCCTATGACCCAGCAATACCACTTTTGGGCATTTACCCAAATGATCACAAACAAGACCACACTAAAGCTGCCAGTATAAGTATGTTTATTGCATCATTATTTATCATAGCTAAGATATGGCCAACCCAGATGTCCCTCAGTAGATGGATGGATCAAGAAAATGTGGTATATATACACAATGGAATTCTATGCCTCCACCAGAAAGAATGACATTGTCCCATTTGTTAGGAAATGGAAAGACATGGAAAAAGTTATGTTAAGTGAAGTAAGCCAGGCCCAAAGAAACATAGGTCCCATGTTTTTCTCTTATCTGCAATAACTAGTATAAGTCACGGACAAGCAGAAAAGATCAAAAGCTATGTACATATGACCGACCATATAAGATGATAAGTGAAATGAACCCCAAGATAGGGACAAACTTGATTTTTCTTTCTTGCTATTGTTTTTAATATATCTAAAATGTATTATGTGATTTTTTTTGTTTCTCTTGTATGTTCTTCCCACATAGTATAACCCCTATTTTCACTGTATTTGATGTCCGTGTCCTGTATCTTGTATATACATTTTTCTAATTTGGAGAGGGGAAGGGAAATAACAAAATGCTAAAACAAGTATACAGGATGACCCATAGTAACAATGAGATGTACAAGACACTATGTAGAAAACGAACTTTACAATTTGGCGGGGGTTGGGGGGGTGGGGGAAGTGGGGGGAGTTGGGGATGTGGAGAGGGAAGGGATGGTAGGGGAAAATCAAAGGAGGAGGTAACAATGCTCAATAGGAAATGTACTCATTACCTTATTCATGTAGCTGTAACCCCTTTGTACACTATTTTTACAATAAAAAACATTAAAAAAAGAAAGTAGCTAAGTAGCTAACAGAAATGAAGAAAAGCTCTAGCTCTGTTCCAAATCTTCTTTCATAGGCCTTTTAAGACTGAGCTCTAGCACTGCTTTCTATTAAGACTGAAATAGTTGAATGTCAAAAACAACCCCAAAACCAAAAACAACCAAACAAACAAAAAACCAAACAAAAAATCTCTCCAAATCCCTTCCACTCTTGCCAAATTATTTTCATCTCTTAATAGCCACTGTAATCAAAATAGCTATGACTACTCCCAAAACAAGAATTACACTCATTAGTTACCTATCCCAAATAAACTTTACTCTGTCATTTCCTCCTGTTTACTCTTGATAAAGAGCATATAATTAATTAATTATATATTGATTAATACAATGAATATGTTGATTAATATAATTGATTGATTAATATATAATCCTATAAATCTTGACCTTGGAGGGTATGTGACATGTGTTTGATGTTTTCAATTGTCAAATGTTTAGTAATTTTATGCATATATAAGAAACTAATAGTATGGCAGAGATGGTATATGTACTCTTGGCTACAGGTTCTGAAAACATCTTATATTGCAGGGAGGAATGATTTTCTGTATTATTTATTTATTTTTGTTTTTTTATGTATTATTAGTATTCTTTAAGTAGTTGTACAACTGAGTTTCCATTTAACAAAGCAGTTTTTGAATATAGTATGTCTTGATCAATGTCACTACTTTCAGCCTTCTTACCTGCCCGCCCTTTCTCACCCTTCCCTCATGGTTCTTAGTTTTGGAAGATATACTTTTAATTCCTGACTGCATTCTCCCTGCTTCTCCTCTTCATTAATCTACCCAACCCCACCTCCTGTGAGTACCCATTTCCTTGTGCTTATTTTGCTGAACTTTGCCTTTGCCTTTCTAAGAGATTACATTATTTGGATTCTCCCTTGAATCTATCATTTTTCAATTAATACATTTGTATGTACTTGCATAACTTTATTTGTGATTATTTTTCCTCTATGTAATAGTTATTTTCTTTGCTGCTTACTTAGGTTCCTGGTAAAATTGTTGTTTAATCTTTTTTCATACTTTTGCTTATTCATTCAATGAGAAACTTTTGTGTTTAGCTTGTGCTTATGGGGCTGTCTCTAATTATATAGTAACTTTTTAACAGTTTCTCTCAGCATCATTTTCTATATCTACTCTAGGTTAGTGTGCATTCAGGGCCATTTAGAGTAGTTACTATTTTGGGGAAAGTCTAGGAAAACTCAGCTTGGCAAGAAGATTCTAAGAACTTTACACACTAGCATAAATAAAAGAAACCTTGAGGCAAATTAAATTCCAGATGATTCTTCCTCATTATGGAATTATTTTTTAGTTACATTTAGGTTAAATTAAAACCAGGCTAAACCAAATTCACAAGTTGTTGTAAAGATCTTGAAATATTAAAGCTACCAGTAAACAAATGCAGATTTAAAAGAAATCATTCTGTGTCTGGGCTTTGGCTAAAGTTTTCACTAGTCAGCAATTGGTTGCAGTCAACTTCCTAGCTACTCATTTTATGTATGGATGGATTCAGAAAACAAATAACTATCAACAAACACAGTAGGGATAAGAGAATGATAGAGGCATGACCCAATACTACTGGGCAGTGGCGTGACCTTAGTTTGTGTTTTCATAACACCAGTTTTTGTAGGATAGCTTTTCTCTTGGTTAGGGCTCAAAGACTTAGCTCATATTCATTTCAAAGTCATCACAAAGATTTTCCTCTCACTGTTGTCTACAGGATTTTGGTATATGTTGATAGAATCAGATGCCAATGACAAATGGATTGCCATCAAATTGATGTCACTTGTGTCTTATTTGGTACCATCATTATTTTCTTTTACATTTAAATTTTAAGTGAAAAATTTTAAGCATTAAACTTTTTTTTCCTTGAAGTTGCCCAGTACTGAATTTTTTTTTAGTATTTACTGGCAAGTTCCACTTTGGTGTCTTTCATCTGAGTCCAGCTAGAGGGCCGGGCAGCGATATTTAGGATAAAATGCGTGACAGCAATGGCAGAGTCTGGACATATTACAACATTTTCCAATATAAATTATAGACAGAAATATCTGACCTGCAAGAGTGATGTGGAGAACTTCAATTTCAGGAACTCCTAACAATGCCTAAGAATGTTTGTATTAAATAATTTTTAGATGTAAATTTCCTTTATCATATTAGAGTTTGATTTTGAAAACTCAGTACAAACTACATGTGGGTTCTGTGACACTCATTTTCCAGACACAAAATATAAAAATAAATAGTCCTCTGTTTATAAAAGAACAATAACACTATTTAAATACCTTAAAGAAGAAAATAGACCATTTGTTTTTTCCCTTCCCCTCCTCAAATTATACCAATATCAAATACAGTGATATTTTCACAATAAAAAAATAAAAAATAAAAAATAGAAAAAAATAAGAAAATAGAAAGTAAACTTAGGATATTGCCTTATAAAATAAGTATCTAAGGAAATAATCTCTGAGTGATATGTAAAGCCTGGTCACTAATTCCTAATTATTTAATAATGGCTTAATCATGATTTTATTATTGACTATTAATAAGTATATTTGCTGATTAGCTCACCCTGAAGCATGCTTTCAGTGACATCTTTGCCATAATGAAGAGTTAATTTCCAAGTCTTTAATTTTACATTAAACTGACTTCAAATGAATTTAATGCTAAATTGCTCCCTGAGCTAATAAGCCATTTGTATACCTTCTTGGACAATCAGGGTTATTTAAATAGATGACACTTGTTTGCATGTAGAGTTTAAGTTTCTGATTATTAAACATATGTACTGTTTTTCACCATCTTTTGTATTTTTTCCTCTCCTAAGAGTAGAAGAAACAATTCATGTAAAGTGAGTTTATATGTATCTTATATTAAATTTGTCTCTGCTTATTTAGTTATCATCAGCTAAATGTTTTCAACAGTGTGGCTCAAAGTATACAATAACAGTTTTCTTCAAACTGTTCACAAATTGTTGTTGTTGTTGTTATGATGATGATGATTATTTTTATTACCAGTACCAAAGTTTTAACTAGGGATCTTTCAGTAGTTTGTCTTTCTTGCTCCAGCAAATGCTCGACAACTTTAGTCATACCTTTAAGCCTGGCTTTTTTCTGCTTATTTTGGACTTCGAGCGCTTGTTTTGAGGTTCCAGCAGGAGAGACCAGCTACTTGTATACCCTTGACTGAAGATCAGTCTTTCTCTCTCAGGGATGGTCGTTCTCTTTGACCAAGCAAGCGCACCACTTTGGGAAGGACGCACGTGGAGTAGCAAGGGAGGAAGGGGACGACCCACTTAGTCTGCCAGATCCGCTCAATCAGCCCTGGTGATCAATGGAGTTGTGCATCAATGGAGTTGGCAATCAGTGGAATGACAGATGCAGCTAGGTCACCCTCATATCCTTCTGCTCATTTTGGAGATGGAGTCACATGGACTTCTCTTCCTGGGCTGGCTTTAAGCTGTAATCTCTGAATTTTAGCCTCCTGAATAGTTATGATTTTAGCATAAGGCACTGGCACGCAGCTACACAAATTGAGTTTTGTGCCCTCATCTCTTGAAAGATTTAATCTGTATTTTTGTTAATATACAGACAGGACAAAGTAATATCAGAACCCAATTTTAATACAAACATAGCTCACTGAGTGGATTACATTATTAGAAAAAAGCAAAAGAAGAGCCATTTGGTCCCAAAGTAGAAATAGAGCTAAGAGTTGGGAGAGCTAAGTGTACTTCTCATTTCCTTCCTGTCTTCTCACTAATTCTACCTTTAAGCTTTGTGTTCATGTTATATCTATATCCATATAGATAGACATACACTAGATATGTAAATACATTTAAGTATATACATTTACATATATTACATCTATCTGTTTATCTGCACATGAGAGAAATTATGTGATATTTGTCTTTCTGAATCTGGCTTATTTCACTTAAGGTGATGATCTCCCCTTCCATTAATTTTCTTGCTAATGACATAATTTCATTCTTCTTTACCTGAATATTAGTCTACTGTTTATATACATCCTGTTTGCTCATAGGACCTAGGCTAGCTGATTCTATAGCTTTGCTATTGTGAATACTGCTATAATAAATATGTGTGCCAGTATTCCTGTTGCATGACTTACATTCCTTTAAATTTATGCCCCAAATAGTATAGCAGGATCATATGACAGTTCTAGTTTTAGCGATCTTCAAATACACCATACTGATTTCCATAATTTGCTGCACTAATTTTCGTTCCTGCCCACAATTTATAAGGATTCCTTTCCTCTCACATGGTTACCAGCATTTGTTATTTGCTTCCTTGGTAACCGCCTTTCTGACTAGGGTGAGATGGAACTTCAAAATCGTTTTGATTTGCATATCCTTTATAGTTATGGAAATGGAACATTTCTTTATCCATCATTTATATTTACTCTCTTGAGAACTATGTGTTCAATCTGTTTGTCTATTATTTAATTGATTTACTCACCCATTTTGTCTTTAACTTTTTGAGCTCTTTTTAAGTTCTGGATACTAAATCTTTACCAAATGAATAATAGGCAAAGATTTTCTTCTTTTCTATGGGTTGTCTCTTTGTCTTCCTAGTTGTTTCTTTTGATGTGTGAAAACTTTTAACCTTAGTGGAATCCCACTTGTCCATTCCAGTTATTTCCTGAGCTATTGAATCCCTGTTCAGAAAGTAGTTGCCTGTTGCTTATGTCTTCAAGTAGCTTTCTTTTCCTTCTTTCTTTCTTGTGTTCTTTCTTTCTTTCTTTCCTTCTTTCCCTTTCTTTCTTTCTTTCCTTCTTTCCCTTTCTTTCTTTCTTTCCTTCTTTCCCTTTCTTTCTTTCTTTCCTTCTTTCCCTTTCTTTCTTTCTTTCTTTCCTTCTTTCCCTTTCTTTCTCTTTCTTTCTTTCTTTCTTTCTTTCTTTCTTTCTTTCTTTCTTTCTTTCTTTCTTTCTTTCTTCCTTCCTTCCTTCCTTCCTTTCTTTCTTTCTTTCTTTCTTTCTTTCTTTCTTTCTTTCTTTCTTTCTTTCTTTCTTTCTTTTTTTTCTTTCTTTGATTGTTATTGTAAAGGTGATGTACTGTACAGAGGGGTTGCAATTACATCAGTCAGGTAATGAGTGTATTTCTTTCTCAACAGTGTCATCCCTTCCCTTGCTTTCTCCCCCCCTCACCAAGTTGCATAGTTCATTTTCAACATAGTGTTTAGGAGATATTGGTACGGTGTTTATTCACCATTCCCGTGGTTTCTTACAGTAGTTTCAAGTATTACATTAAGATATTTATTTTGATTTATTTTGAATTGATTTTTGTACCATGTGAGAAAGAACAATCAAGTTTCATCTACATGTGGATATTCAGTTGCCTGATAGGGTATATATTTAAAAGCAGTAATAGTAGAAATAGCTATCATTTATTGAGTGAAGTCTCAATGATGTCTAAATTACTTACTTTCTACTTAAGTCTTAAAAACTCCCTGTAAAGAATATACTTTATTTTCAATAACATTAAAAATAAGAACAATGAGAATGTGAGTCCATGTCTATGGCTAGAAGACACGTAGATGATAGAAAGGTCTTGGGCCTGAGATCAAGTGCAGCTGACTCTAATCCCATGTTCTTAATCACGTTTTTTGGTTAGGCTCCCATTGACATTTCATGAAAGGTCTAGTCACAGGTCCTTTGCTGACCTCACATTGACATATTCATTGGGAAGGACAGCAAATATAACCAACTCTCCAAATAGTAAGTGATTCTTTCCAATTATATGTGCATGTGTAAGCATGTTTTTTGGTAGATCAGAACTTTAATGTCTTAATTATATAAATTTTGAGTTCAATTTTGTCTAGTTATCTCTAAGTTTAAAACCAATGAATAAATCAAGAAGCAAATGACTTTTGGAGAACATTCAATAGTAATAAATCTGTCATGACCAAGTAAAGGATACATCATGTTAAGGAAACAAACTTTGATGTTTTGCCAAGTATTGAAACATGCAAATTCCCCTCATGCTGCATTAAGTATGTTTAAGAAATGGTGATGACATGGGCTATTCTGAAAGCTCTGCAAATATCCTTTTTTGGAATTATTTGTTTCTGTAGCAATCCTCCAATACAAGACACTTATCCTCACTTAGGACCATCACAGAGAGGTTGCATTTCAACATTTAAGTTAAGAGTTTATTCTTGTAAGCAGAGAACTAAGTTGGAACCCTGAATTTGCCACTGTGAACTTGCTTGATATTCAACAAATTTATTTCTCTGAGCTTTGGTGTTGGCATTTTTATACTTGTTAAAAAAATAATACCTTCATGCCAGGTGCCAGTGGCTCACACCTGTAATCCTAACTACTCCGGAGGCTGAGATCTGAGGACCACAGTTTGAAGCCATCCCAGCCAGGCAGGAGAGTTCATGAGACTCTTATCTCCAATTAAACACCAGAAAACTGGAAGTGGGACTGTGGCTTGAAGTGGAAGAGCAATAGCCTTCAGTGAAAAATCACTCAAGGACTGTAACCAGGCCCCAAGTGGAAGCCCCAGGACTGACCAAACAAACAAAAGACAAATAAATAATGACAATAACAATAATATCCTCTCTTCCAATTTGTTGAAAGAATTTACTGCAGTCATAAATGAAAATTGTGTTGCACATAATAAGCATTCCATGATGCCTATTCTAAATTAAATGATAAGATAATGCTAGAGGAACTGGACTTTGTGAGCACTCAGTAAAGGTATGCAACTCTTCTACATAGACATTCTTCTTGTATTATTATTGTAGCACATTGGACTTAAAGCTCTTTTGATTCATGTTCTTATGGAATTCACAGCTTGTTGATATTCACCATTAATATAGCTCTTCCTTTATTTATTCACAATTCATACAAACAGGTAATTATCATGAATCATTGAATTCCAGATAACATACTAGGCTCTTGTAGCTGGATATAGAAAAGGAAATCCAGTATGATCTTCAAGATCAAAGAGATTTGGTTGCACATATATGTCCTTTGTGATAAAAGAGACAGAATGAATCTCTTTTATCTCTGGTAAGTATGAAAAATGAGGCATTTTTCATAGAGGTCACAATGGAGCTGACCTATGCAAAATGAGCAGAGGTTCTCTTAGAAAAAAAAAGGACAGCATAGATTTTCAGGAAAATGAAGCAGCTTGGTAAAAATATCAGGAACACAATTCCCTAATGCACCTAAAGATCTTCCAACTCAGTATGACTGGAATAGAAGGTAGAAGAGGGATTTCAGACTAGTAAGTCTGAAAAGGCAGGCATGGACCAGATCACAAAGGCAACTGTGGCTTACTCCTTACATGGTGAGCATGTGACTCACAGCAGAAGTCACAAACAGGTTAGTTTATCAGAAAAAAAATCTCATTTTAAGCCAAATGGAGGCTGGATTATGGATGTGTGTAGAGGGTAAGTTGTGAGATACAGAGAGAAACTGGTCAAAGCTCATGGTCCATAGAAAGAGGAAATGGCTCTGGCTTCTGATACTTGAAAAGGCGGATGGAAGAAAGTTGGATATATTATTATGATTCAATTCAAGTTATGATCTCTGTGTGTGTAAGTTGCAGGTTAAGAGGAATCTAGATGCTGTTCTGGCATCTTTGATATAATTGAAAGAGGAAGAAATTTGGCTTCTATTTTTGTATTAGCTTAATTTAAGATGATCAGGGCCTATCCAGGTGTGACATCTGACTGAAAGCAGAGGTATGAGTGGAACTCAGAAGAAAGGGCTTAGATGCTGATAGTTGCTTGGGAGGTATGAGCAATTAACTTGAGTGCTACAAACAAGCGTTGCTATGGAAAATTCCTCCTGGTACGGTTCAGAAACAGACCAAGAAGATACATCGAAATGAGAGGATGGAAAATCAGAGGGGCTAAGGAGGAGAAGAAACTCAAAAAGTAAAAGGACTAAATTTTGTGGGGTTTTTTTGTTTTTTTTTGGGAGGGGGGTCTGGTCGTGGGGCCTGAACTCTGGGCCTGGGAGCTGTCCCTCAGCTCTTCAGCTCAAGGCTAGCACTCTACCACTTGAGCCACAGCGCCACTTCCGGCTTTTTTCTTTTTGCTTATGTGGTGCTGAGGAATCGAACCCAGGGCCTCATGCATGCAAGGCAAGCACTCTACCACTGAGCCACCTTCCCAGCCCCCTTGTTTTGTTTTTTAATGCCTAGTAAACAGTCATAATTATTTCTATAAAGAATGACTTCCTAAAAGGGCAGAGGTGATACAGTTGGTTTGTTGATTCTGTCTTCTAAGAAAAACAAGTATCTGTGGATGACTGTTTGGATTGGACTGTTGCTTGTTCAGTTGCTTTTACAATGTCAAATTGAGTGTCATACCAAAGCAAGATGTTCACATACTTTCCTATATGCCATATGTGCTAGGCCGTTTTTGTCACAAAGCTTATATCTGCTTTATAAATGAAGGATTCTTTTTTGAATGGGTAAAATTAGAGTGCATAAACAAAATTGAGCTAGCAGACTTGGGAAATTTTAATGAAGGTATTAGAGATGTTAGTATGTTAGAAAACATATAGTAGGAGAGAAACAACTTTTTTTAGTATAACAAAGCAGTTTACTCCTTTCAATGTCACTCCTTTCAACATTCTTGTCTTTCTCTTCTCTACTCACCTCTTCCCTCACGCTTCCTAATTTTTTGGGATATACACTGGATTCTTGTCTGCATTTTCTTCCTCTTCTCCTCTTCATTTGTCTACCCCTTTCCTCTTGACCCCACCATACCCTGGTTGAGTACCCAAATATCCTGGTGTTTTATTTTGCCAAACTTGGCTGAGAAGCAATTACTTTGTACCCTGAAACTCAGTCTGGACACCATAAAATCAACGTATGATGAACTAATAGAAAAATGCAAAAAAAAAAAAAAAAGACTTCCAATGCAATTCTATTCAGTGCTATTTGCTGTAAAGAAGTATATGATAGGTAAGTTGCATATTCTATGGTGATTTCATAAGTGCCAGTGGAGAGAGATGGAAGAATAGAAAACTTTGTCAGATTATAATTGGATGTGATTTTAGGATCACTGCAATTAAACTTTGTTACCTGCCCCAAACTCTGGGTTTCTAGTGCTCTGTATTATCTCATTCAGTCCTCACAACAAGTCTGTGACAGATAAGTCCAGATGAGGAATTTCAGGGGGGAAAGAGGTTAAGTGCCTTGTTCAATGCTATACAGACATAAAGATATTTTCAGAATCCTAAGGAACCTGAATGCAAAGCTTTCACATTAGCCACTAGATTATGCAAACTTCTCAGATATGTCAAACAGACCATCTGTAGTGTTTTCCATTTTCTATGATTAGATTGCATTGTGTAGATTAATAAGAGAGAAAATCTGAATAATTTACAGCAATTTTTATAGCAGATCAAGCCCAATCAGTGACATCATATAAATAATTGATAATGTGCTCAATTTTAGAAATGACTGTATTTACCCTTATCTTACATCTAGATAAAAACTAAAACATCAGATTTTTTTTCTATTAATTGAAAATGTCTAGATGGTTAATAAGATGCTGATGCAAGTGAATGGGGAAAAAAAGAAAACGGAAGCATTTTCAGAAACATTAAGCAATCAGTTTTTACTGAATGCTAAAAACTTTTTCTTGTAAGGTTCAATTATTTGAAATTATTTAATACCTCTTATATTAATGGACAATATTATTTGAGGGAATATATAGTTTGTATCTATCTGTTATAAATTATTATGTCAAGTATAAAGTGTTTTTCTCTGATGCAATGATTAGGCTACCATTAGTGTGAGACAAATCAATTCCTGATTGATTGAAGCAACTTCTCCATATTGTACTTCTTACATTATAGTTATCTAGTATTACTTCTTCCTACAAAAGCTATTCTGATTTAATTTATTTTAAACCTTGTGGCTTAGAGAAATATTTCGCTGCATGGATATGGTAATTGAGAAAAGTGACTGTCTGAATTATTTCTG
The DNA here is from genome assembly GCF_024711535.1 of Dipodomys merriami. Taxonomy (NCBI): domain Eukaryota; kingdom Metazoa; phylum Chordata; class Mammalia; order Rodentia; family Heteromyidae; genus Dipodomys; species Dipodomys merriami. The sequence continues at coordinate 34,457,396 of NW_027206179.1, read as the reverse complement.
TTTTACACACAGATTTGAACCTATTAGATTTAATTTTTCTTATCAAATTAAACTTCTATATAGGCTCTTTGACTATTGTTGAAACCAAATGGCAAAAAGTCTACATATTATGGCACTCTCCATTATAGTTTACATACTCATGTATCTCATCTCCGTCTTTTGTTTTTTAACCCATGGAACCTGTGTATTGTTTCACTGAAACTTTACTTAATTTTCTCCATACGCTTCCTTAGCACAGTGGCTGTTCCTCTTTAAGCACTTTCTAAGCAGTCCCACTTTTGAGTTCAGTCAAATGTAAAAAGATGTTTCTTAGTTTTATAGTTTTCCAAGTAGCCAATTATTTTGTTATATTAAAAACTTGAAAGCTTTATACAATTTATCTTACCCTCCTCTCAGACTTTATCATTCCTGATTTATGAGATCAGACTGGTTGTGGACTTTCCTCATAGAAGCCTCAACTTCCCCTTCATTATCTTGGTTCTCTTCCCAGGACATTTTTAGCTTCATTGTTTCTTGACTACAGAGATCAGAAAGCTACCCACTACTCTGAGTTCAATGTGTTTGTTTTTCAAAACAAGTAAGTAGATTTTTTTTTCTGGAAAGTCAAGTCTTCAAAGATAGCTAGTAACTCGTACTTTGCTAAATTTCTATGTGTAGCCTGTGTTTATTATACTGAACTAAACTTGGGGAAAACACAGGAAATTTCAGAAACTCCAAAAAGTGAAACTCCAATTCAGTAGGTGGTCAAGTTCAGGCTAAATGATCTCTTAACAGAACCTAAACAGTGAAGTTTATAGAGAGATCTGTCTTATTTCACACTCAATTAAACAGTCAGTGACAGATTGCTATGTAAAATCTTTAAAATTTCAAACTCAATCATCTTTACAATGTTAAAATGCCAGTCTTACAATTTAGAGGCAGTTTAACTGGACAGAAAAACAGCAGTTTAGACTAACTTTAGCAGTTAGTCTAGGGGGAATAGTGCTCAAAAAATGTTGGGGAATAATTGGTCTGAACGTTAAACCAACCTAACGTAAGGGTGTGATTAGCAGTATGTTCCACTTCCTTAATGCATCCTTCTAACATTATACTTTGCATATGTGTGACTGAGATTAACTGAAATTATTTTAATGTGCTCTAGAAAATCACAATCCCAGCACAAACTCAATCTCTTCCTTCATGAATTGCGTGGACATTGTTAAACTATATATAAGGTACTATGTATAAGCTGTATCTTGGAAGAAATTGGCACTCAATAACTAGAGGAGAGGGCCTGGGAAGTTGGCTCAGTGGTAGAGCGCTTGCCTTGCATGCCTGAGGCCCTGGGTTCAATTCCTCAGCACCACATAAGCAAAAAGAAAAAAGCCAGAAGTGGTGCTGGGCTCAAGTGGTAGAGCACTAGCCTTGAGCTGAAGAGCTGAGGGACAGCGCCCAGGCCCAGAGTTCAGGCCCCACGACCGGACCCCCAAAAAAACAACAAAAAAAACAAAACTAGAGGAGACAAAGAGGTACATGTACATTTGGATAGAAGACTTGGTATTATAATCACATAAATGAAAAAGCTGTATAGTTCAGATAGAAATTCCAAATAGAGTTGTGTAGATTCATGAAGCTGTTATCATTAGCTACAAGATGAAGAGGCTCCTAGAAGGCAGTGTTTCTTGGCAACCCCAACTGCCTGAACATAGATACCAGGGCAATGAATAGCAAATCATCCTTTGAAGCTGGATATCAAGAGATTAGTATGTGCAAGTTGGGTAGAAGCCAGTCCTAGAAGCTAGAATGTATTTCACCTATTAAATCTTGAGAAAGGAGTAGAAGAGCCAGTATTAAAATACTTTTTTTTCTTAACTGCTAGGGGCCCAGAGAAAGAATTAGTTTGTAATTGTGTTTGGGTAGGGAAATTTTGATATGTTAGGTCTTGGAAGGCCTGCAACTATGAAATGCCCAAATTTATTGAGGCCATTGTAAACAAAATACCCTTTCATTAAAAAGGATGTTAGACCACTGTAATTGTTCCTTCACACTAAAATGAGAGCCTCTTTGGGAAACGGAGTTAGCTGACTGTCATCCTCAATGTCAAGTGCAAAGCATGATAGGCAATAGATCCTGAAAAATGTTTGTTCAATAAATGAATGAAAGGCCATGGTAGAGATAGGGACTGAGGAGAGATTTGTGATAGAAACTTGAGGAGAAATAACCAACTCCCTAGCAAGGATTGAAGAGTGCTTTATATAAAAGGTAATATCCAAGTTTACTTTGGTTCAATAAGATTTTTCCAGGGAACAGGAGGGCAAAGCATATTCCAAGCAGACAAAGAGTATGCATATGAGAAGATTGGTGTGAAAGAAAAAATGGACAGTTAAGATGACATATTGGGATAAAATCAGAAGGCCTGACAAGATCCAGGTTATGTATGCTGTTTTATATAATATGTAGGGCCCTATTCTTAATGCTTTTTAATGTATTTAAATACTGAATTTTCAAATAATTCTCTGAGATGATACAGTCTTAACACCTTTTTTTGAAGATTATTAGTGTCCATTAGTTGTACAAGGAAGGTTTAAAAACAGATTCACCAAGTTACATTGTCCTATTTACATTCACATGTATAAAGTATTTCAAACCTATCCACCATCATTCAGCCTTTCCTTTGACTTTTTCTACCTCTTGCTAGTTCCTGCCCCCCTCCCCCACCAAAGAGCCTATTTTACTTGCCCATTCATGTTTTACCCATTCATGTATTGTACTTTAGTGATGTTAGATTCGAATTGGAGGCTAGGGGACTGATATATCTTGTGTAGTGTTATCTTCTATCTCAAGAATGTGCATTTTATCTTTCCACACAGCTGTTTTTAATGTCATTAAATTAAATTTAATTAAATTAATGGAGCTGTTTTGCTCAAGGCTAGTGCTCTTCCAAGTGAGCCACAACTCTACTTTTGGCTTTCTTATTTGGTAGTTAATTGGGGATATTAGTCTCATGGGTTTTCTTGCCTGGGCCGGCTTTGAACTGCGATCCTCAGATCTCAACTTCCTGAGTAGCTAGGATTCCAGGATACCACCAGAGCCCAGCTTGATTTTTATTTTTGAAAGCATGTGGGTACTTCTTGTTATTTTTGTATGCTTTTTATTGTAAAAATGCTGTACAGAGGGGTTGCAGTTACATGAGCAAGGTAATGAGTACATTTCCTATTGAGCATTGTTGCCTCCTCCTCTGTTTTTCCCCTACCATCCCTTCCCTCCCACCTCCACAACGCCCCCACCCTCCTGCCTGCCGAAGTTGTAAAGTTCGTTTTCAACATAGTGTTTTGTACATCTCACACTCCTCAAAAACACAATAAACAAAAAGAAACTAAAATGCTAGAGAAAGATGGTGGGGTAATCACTTGTGTTCTTTTTGACCAAAATTAATAAGCTTATGTATTCACAAAACACAGATTTGGGTTTTGGCTTCAGTTGTAGAATATTCTAGAGTTTAAAAGTCATCATTATCATTCTAACTGCCAGAAAAAAAAAAGAGTAAGAAGATAAAATTTTTTGGACCCACCAGAGAACAGAGACCACAGGGAAATAGTCCTAACAAATCTGGAGAGAAAGGTAAATCCTGAGTCATTGCTGACATCTTACTTGTTGGAATGAGAAGCCTGATAAACTGTGTTCCTATAAAACAGGGGATTACAACTTGCAGAGCTCTAAGACTCATTTTCTCTCTATAAGGACACTTTGACATCTAAACTACAGCAAGTATCAAACATAGCACATCTCTGGAAAACTCATACAAAAGGCCTATTTCCCTCAGATCTGCTATGTTAGGTCTGTCAATAAGGTATTGTAAAGTATGCTAAAATCCAAGAAAGCATACAATCCAAATAGACAAAGTAGACATTACAATCAGACTCAGATATGGTATAGATATTACTGGAATTAACAGACTAAGGCTCTCATGCATTGCTACTATTTGACATTGTTCCTCACTCTTTGAGATTTACTATGCCATAAATCCTGACTTGTGTCTGGAGTGCTAATAATTGCACAGTAAGACTGCCTTAAAAGTCAATGTCTAAACAATAATATGCATGGAGAAGGATCACACAAACCAAATACAGAAGTCCTGCAGAGAAATTTGCACAGTTGTTACCTAAAGGAAAAAACAAAACAAAACAACAAAACAACAACTAAAAAGCAGAAATCTCCCAGGACAAAATGGACCACAAATCCTAGAGTGTAGTCACATAGAATCTGCTGTCCTCAAGGTTTTTTTCTCAAATGTTAGGGGTGGAGTGAGGAGGAGAGAGGGAAGGAAGTGATGCATTTGGGGTTATAAAGCTAGACATGTCACCACTCTCAATGCTTTAGAGACTTGACATGATTATAGTTATCAGCACATAGGAAGGACTTTATATTTAATATCGTTTCCTTTGGAAACTTCTGATTTTCCAGCTAGGATTTGCTGTATATCTCAGTTGTTTTTGGTTCACTCTGATTTATTGCTGACTCCAGGAATCATTAGCCTCTCCTGTTCTAAGAAGAAAAAAAATTTCCATTGATTTCATCTTTATGACAATAGCTACATGTGACACCGCAGATGATAACCCCAGCCATAGGCCAAAAGCCTGAGGCTGCTGAGACCCATGTACACAGCACAATGACAGGAATTCAAGTGAGCATGTCACTGAGATTTTATTTCCCCAGAGATAGCTTTGTGGAAGACAAGGGAAATAGACTGACGTGATTAGTGATGTATTTATAACAGCTTGCATTCCCACCCATTAGTTCCATTGTTGAACTGCCATTGTTATTTCCATAAAAATTATACTCAGCAGCTTCAAGTGTATACAAATGATTTATTTCCACACTTGCAAGGGCGAGAAATGGTCCTTTAGTACAGCATTTACCTGAGAAAAATGTTAAACAAATCCACTGAGGCTACAGGATAAAGAATGAAATCTGACTCATTTCTTAAAAAGCTTTCATATAATTAGGTAAACTTTTCTAAACTTAATATAGATATTGTATAAATCTCTGAAGATAACTGTAACGAATATGTATTTAAGTTGCAGATTTATTTGAGCCTCAGATTCTACTGATCACATGTATAGGAATAATAACCCAATGATTGGTTCTTCATTGGTTTTATAGTATAGTCATCTAAGACTAATGAGATTTTTTTAAATGAGATTTCCTATTGGATGATCATCTCAAAAAATATAAACACAATAAAATCCATTTTTAACTCCAAAAATTTTTAATCATATCTCAATCAAATATATCTGGTAAATATTTAGCTTTCTTCCCCTTTTGTGGCAGTTCTCATTAATTAGCTCAGGCATGTCTGAAACTTGCTATGTAGTCCATGTCAGGCTTGAACTCATGATCTTCCTGCCTCAGCCTCTCATATGTGGAGGTGGTCACCACATCTGGCTGACCTTTTAGTTTCCTTCATAGCAATCAGAAAGAAGTGACTGTATGAGGAGAGTTGTAAGACTAATTGTGAACTTTTATTCTAAAACTATCTAAACCGCCGGGCGCTGGTGGCTCACACCTGTAATCCTAGCTACTCAGGAGGCTGAGATCTGAGGATCGCGGTTCAAAGCCAGCCCGGGCAGGAGAGACCGTGAGACCCCTATCTCCAATAAACCACCAGAAAACCGGAAGTGGCTGTTGCTCAAGTGGTAGAGCGGTCGCCTTGAGCTGAAGAGCTGAGGGACAGCGCCCAAGCCCAGAGTTCAAGCCCCACAACCAACCAAAAAAAAAAAAAAAAAAAACTATCTAAACCCAGTGATGCCTTGCAAGCCACACTCAAAGGATTTTTGCCTTTAGAAAATCAACAAGTCCAATTCCAGTTCTCCCCAAAGCCTGAGGTGATGGACAAAAACTTCCAGAAAGGTGGAACAGGTATATGCCTGGGAATGAACTAAATTTCTTGGGGATTCAAATGTGAATTTTAAAGCAATAATCAGTGATATGGGGATAACGTACATCTGTTTGAGAGCTGAAGGAGTTTGGTCTTACTCCGCTCTAAAAGCAGAATCTAGCTTTGGATACTCACAAGACCTCTTTAGCAACCATGTCCTTAAATGAGCTTGGGGAGAATTTCTCAGTCCAGTATTTGGTACAAACTGAAGCTCTCAACATGTGCTGTTCTTTACATTTGTGCAAGCTAATTATTTTGTTTTAAATTTTAAAACATCTCTTTATTTTTAAATAATATAGGGATTCATAAGAACTCACAAGACTAGAAGATAATTCCTGTGTGGTTTTTTAAATCCAGCTATTCTAAATATTTACATATGCACAATACATTGTCATATCCCAGAAATCTGTGCTGATACAAAATCTATTTACTCTTATACAAACTGTTTTTAAATTTTGCTGGTTCTTAATATACTCTTTCTCATATAATCCTATGATATTTTATTGCAGTCGAGACTGGAATAATCACTATCACAACAGGGATTCAAGACTCTGCCATAACAAAAAATAAATATCTCTATGTTACCCCTTAATAGTCACACCCTTCTCCAAACCCTGAATAATGATTTGACTTTTCAATTATATGATAGACAATAGAAGGATCTAGAATCCACAGATGAAAATGACTTCTATTTTTACAATAAAGTGGTAACTCACCTAAGACTATCTAATCAACTAAAGAATGGGATGAATATGTACAAAGCCTTTATGCTATAGTCTACCTGATCTTTATTTCTTTGTTATAAGATTTTTGAAGACAGGCAATGATGATCAAAATATTTATAACCATATATGGAGATATCACAATGAAACCATCCATAATGTATGATTGATATGTGCTAATAAAAATCAAAGACCTCGGAGTCAAAGCAGACAGTCTGAAAACATTACAGGATGGAATAGGAGAAACCCTAGGACTCCTTGGCTCAGGCTGAAATTTTCTTAATAGAGACCTGGAAACACAACAAATCAAAGAAAGGTTGGACAAATGGGATTGCATAAAGTTGCAGAGCTTCTGCATGGCAAAGGACATAGCTAGCAAGATCAATAGACAGCCCACAGATTGGGAGAAGATCTTTACTAGCCATACAATGGACAAGGGTCTCATATCTAAAATATACTTGGAACTCAAAAAATTAAATCCCCCAACAACAAATCCTCAAAGAAACAACTGCCCAATAAGTAAGTGGGCTAAAGACTTGAAGAGAAACTTCTCTGAAGAAGAAAGAAAGATGGCCAATAGACACATGAAGAAATGCTCATAAAAGAAATGCAAATCAAAACAACATTGAGATACCACCTCACCCCAGTTAGAATGGCTATAATCAAGAACTCTAATAACAACAGATGCTGGAGGGGATGTGGACAGAAGGGAACCTTACTTCATTGTTGGTGGGAGTGTAAACTTGTTCAACCACTTTGGAAAGCAGTATGGAGGTTCCTCAAAAGACTTCACATAGAGCTCCCCTATGACCCAGCAATCCCACTTTTGGGCATTTACCCAAATGTTTACAAACAAGACCACACTAAAGCTACCAGCACAACTATGTTTATTGCAGCATTATTTACCATAGCCAAGATATGGAACCAACCCAGATGCCCCTCAGTAGATGAATGGATCAAGAAAATGTGGTATATATACACAATGGAATTCTATGCCTCCATCAGAAAGAATGACATTTCCCCATTTGTTAGGAAATGGAAAGGCTTGGAAAAAATTATATTAAGTGAAGTAAGCCAAGCCCAAAGAAACACAGGTTCCATGGTTTCCCTTATTTGCAATATCTAGTATATGTATGAGTCAAGCAGAAAAGGTCAGATAATGTGATGTGAGGAAAATGAACCTTTAGATATGTATTTCAATGTTTTTTTCTTTCATGCATTTGTTTCTAACTCATAAGATGATTTCTTTGTTGCTTTGTATGTCCCTCCCCCACAGTATAACCCCTGCTTTCACTATATTTGATGTCGGTATAATTTGTGGAGGAGATGGGGAAAAACAAGTCATTTAAGGATACAGGTGGACCCGTTGCAACTATGAGAAGAACAAGTTGTCATGTCGAAAACGAACTTTACAACTTTGGTTGGGGGGGTGGGGGGGTTTGGGGGGGAGGCTGGGAAGGGATGTGAAGGGTAAACAAAGGAGGAGGCTGCAATGCTTGATAAGAAATGTACTCATTATCTTGCCTATGTAATTGTAACCCCTCTGTACAGTATGTTCACAAAAAATAAAAATTAAAATAAAAAAAAGATTTTTGAAGACAAGCAATGATGATCAAAATATTTATAACCATATAGGGAGATATCACAATGAAACCATCCATAATGTATGATTGATATGTGCTAATAAAAATGTAAAAAATGATATTCTATATGCATTCAGAAAAACTTCTACTTCTTGTTGGAAAACAAAACCCAGCAAAGTACTTCATAAGTATTGGATTTGTTTCAACTACCAATTAATCATTCAATATTAAAAAAAAAATTAAGCAGTAGCTGGATGCCAGTTCATGCCTGTAATCCTAGCTACTCAAGAGGCTGAGACCTGAAGATCATGGCTCAAATCCAGCCTGGTCAGGAAAGTCCATAATACTCTTATCTCCAATTAACCACCAGAAAACCAGAAGAAGAGCTGTAGCTCAAAGTGGTAGAGTGCTAGCTTTGAGCATAAAAGCTTGGGGAATGCTACTTATTTATTATTTCAATTCTTGGCATTGAATCCAGTGTCTTGCACATGATAAACAAGAGCTCTACCACTGAGCTACATGCTCAGCCCCACAAAACAATTTGGCTTAATTTAAATCATCTTTAATTAATGTAAACCACATTTAATTAATTTAAACCAGTTTAATTTTCTTGCCTCCTGTTTTTAATTTTTATACATCTTCTTAATTGCATCTGGGATTGATTTTGGAGAACTTAAAGAAGCAAAGATTTAACTTAATTTTTAATCCTAAATATAGTTCTTCTTCCTCTATGAAAATTTTGTATTGAATAAGTTATTTCTAATGAACAAAAATTTAAATTGAATTTAAGTGTGTGCTAGGAAAAAACTGGTAAAACAAAAACTATAAAACGCAGACTAGTTATAAATAAATCGACTTCCCAGAGACAGGGATATCAAACTTTCGATCTGTAACTACACAGAGAGTGGGAGCAAATAGGTTCAGACAACAAAATGTGTTCATTGAAATTTGAACATTACATGAACAACTACAGGTGGACATAGATAGGGGCAATCTTGATTCAGGTTCAGTTGCTTATGGCTTCACTCTGACCATTAGAGCAATTTCTTTGCCTAATATTCATTTGGCAAACTAAGGATCTCTTCTGCTGGTAGAGTACTGAGGTTACAGATTAATTAGTTTACTCTTAGTGCTTACAAGCAGCATGCAGCTAATCAGGGATTGAGCCACAATGGAAGAGCTTGGCATTCAGTGAATAACCAGTGATTAGGAATTTCTGGATTACCTACATATGGTATTTGGGTGGACTGCCACTGGAACCTGACAGATAGAAAATTTTGACTCTGGGAAGCTGAAGGCTCTGGCCAAGATCTAGGGAAGCTGTTGGCAGCATAATCCCATTTGGTGAGAAGTTTTATTATGTAAAGAACAAGAAAGAAAACAGGCCACTCACCTCCACTGATGGAAAGCTCAGATTAAAGGAGCTGGGGAAGTGATAAGTCTACATTAGTTTCTAGCAAGTATCTTGCAGCCAGATAGGAGTGGACCACAGCCCAAGGGTTGGGAAACAAGGAACAATCAAGAAATAGTCATGGGAAGTGGCCACCCAGATAGGACATAGGCACAGACAAGTTGAGACTTCAAAGTTCTAACAGGAGCTCAGATAGTGAAGGGCCTGCCATTTAGCCTCAGTCTTCCCATGGGGTTATGAACTGCTAGACAAGGCCTTAAATATCCTTAAAAGAATCCAGCTCTTTGCACATATATAGCACCAATACAAGCACAAGGAAACATAAGAGACTCTGGCTAATTCTTATCCTAAGTGATGCTAAGGAACCAAGATATACCCTGAGAATGTTGGTAAAATCTTGTCTGCTAAGTTTCTTCCCTGTGAGGAGAAACTATACTGAAACCCTCCCAAGCCACAGACTTAAGAATTGTGAACACTTTAACTGAAAGACTACAATTGATTAACATGTCAAAACAAAACCAAATTGCTTTCATGCATAAATCTCAATACAAGAACATAAAAAACATGAAACATAAAGACAGTATAACACTTCCAAAAGTTAACAACCCCACAGTAATAAACACTAAGGATGGTGAAGAAGAAAACCTAGACAAAGAATTTAAAAGCAAGATTGTAAAACTGATCAATGAAATGAAATTGGTCATATCTATGAAGCTAAATGTATTCAAAGAGGAACACAGCCAAAGAAAATTAAAGAGAATAAAAATGAATAACTTAGTTGTGTGCCAGTGGCTCATGCCTGCAATCCTAGTTGCTCAAGAGGCTGAGATCTAAGAATTGCAGCCCAAAGTTAACCTTGGCTGGTTCAAAGTCCTTGAAACTCTTACCTTCAACTAATGAATGACCAAAAATCTGTAAGTGGAGCTAAGGCTTAAGTGGTAGACTATTAGCCTTGAGCAAAAAAAAAACCCTCTTAGCAACAGTGCCCAGGTGTTCTAGCCCCAGAACTGGCATACACACACAGAAAAATGAATAGCTCAATGAAGTAAAAGAATGTCATATATAAAAGAGAAATTTAATAAAGGTACAGAAATCCTGAAAAAGAAACAGAAATTCTGAAAATGAAAAACTCAAAAAAGTCATATTTAAAATCTCTGGAATGGCCCTTTGGTAGAGTGAATCAAAGGGAAGACAAAATGTCAGGGTAGATGTATTAAAATAGTCAACTGGAGAAACAGGGAAAAAAATGAAGTATGAGTGGAATATTAAAAAAATTGGGAGGGGGGAGAACATTATTGAGTGACCAAACTTAAGAATCATGGGCATAGAAGAAGAGGTCAAGCTAAAGGATTTAAAACATTAAAATAACCTAATAGAAAAATTTTCAAATCTTGAGAAAATATCCATCAAGATACAGGAGACCTTTAGGACAGTCTAAAGGTAAGACTAGAAAAGAACCAACCCAAGACCTATTATAGTTAAAACATTAAGTGTGCAGAACCTGAAAGGAATTCTGAAAGTTGCAAAAGAGAAGTAAAGCAGATGTCACAACAGAAACCTAAAAGTATTCACTTGATATTCTTTCCCTCCTCTTTCTTTTGAACTGGTACTGAGGTTTGAATTCAGTACCAGCAGATAAGTGAATAAAGAGGAAGGGGAGGTTGTGAAACAAATATCTTTAAGGTTTCTGTTGAACTCTGCTGTTTTGCAGGGGAAGATTCCAATGGTTTAATTCCTTTGAACAACATTTTAGCAAACTGAATATCAAGAAAATGGAACATGTGTTGTCAGGGTGGAGAATGAGGCTGAATGAAGAGAGGAAGGGTGGGGGAATGCAATAATCACATTCAATGTACATATGGGAAAATGGAACCAAACTGAAGGTATGGTTGGAGTTGGGAGGTATGGGGAGAAAGATAACAGGGGTGACATTAATCTCAGAAACTGACATATTGAATTGAAACCACTTTTTACAACTACTTAATGATAATAATTGAAAGAAAAACCTTTAAAGCATTGAGATTACAACATGATATATTTCAAGCACTGAAAATAAACATATGTCAACCGAGAGCACTAAGATACCATTTACAATGGAAAGACAAATGAAATCCTTCTTTTTCATTTCAATAGTACAAAAAAATAGAAGCAATTTATGATCACTTAACTGGCATTGGAGAAGATACTGAAAGAAATCTTACACATAGAATAGGAAGGTAAAAGTAATCATGAAAATAATGGTGAGTAGACAAGCAAATGAAGAGCAAGAAGAATCACACTACAAAGACATCAATCAAATGGCAAAAATTATGACATATCTTTCAATAATACCACTGAACATGAATGGTCTCATTTATCCAATCAAAACATAAAGCCAGGCAGCAGTAGCTCACACTTAAAAGCTTAGCTACTTAAGGAGGTTCAGAGCTACAAGATTGTGGTTTAAAGCCAGCCTGAACAGAAACATCTGCAAGACTTCATCTGCAATTAACTAGAGGGGTGACTGCAGTAGAAGAGGGCTAGCATGAATGGAAAAGCTAAGAGTGCCAGACCCTGAGTTCAAGCTTCAGTACCAACAATAACAACAACAACAACAAAGAAAGGCAAGTTGAATTAAAAAGCTTAATCTGGCCATTCATTGTCTACAAGGAAGATGTCTTAGTGACAAAGACAAACATTGAAAAAAGGTTGAACAAAGACCTGGACCCTGAAAACAGACAAGAGTACCTATACTCATATCTGATAAAGTACACTTCAAGCAAAAGTCAAGAGACAGTACTCATTATCTTGCCCATGCAATGGTAACCCCTCTGTACAGTTTTTTCACACACACACACACAAAAAGTCAAGAGACAAGCCACAGAATGCAGGCAAGTCTTTGTCAGTTATAGTAAAGAACATACACAGAAAAAGGCAATTTAACTCAATAGAAGTTTAAGTATTATAATTATAATATTTTGTATTCTAGAATAACATTTTCTGGATGGGAATTTTTTAGATTAGTTGTGAATGAATTGCATTTTTTTTTTTTTTTAATTTTTTGGGTCCGGTCGTGAGGCCTGAACTCTGGGCCTGGGCACTGTCCCTCAGCTCTTCAGCTCAAGGCTAATGCAATTTAAAGGCAATTTAACTCAATAGAAGTTTAAGTATTATAATTATAATACTTTGTATTCTAGAATAACATTTTCTGGATGGGAATTTTTTAGATTAGTTGTGAATGAATTGCATTTTTTTTTTTTTTTAATTTTTTGGGTCCGGTCGTGAGGCCTGAACTCTGGGCCTGGGCACTGTCCCTCAGCTCTTCAGCTCAAGGCTAATGCCCTACCACTTGAGCCACAGCGCCACTTCCGGCTTTTTTCTTTTTGCTTATGTGGTGCTGAGGAATCGAACCCAGGGCCTCATGCATGCAAGGCAAACGCTCTACCACTGAGCCACCTTCCCTGCATAAGTATACATTTTTTTTTTTTTTTTTGTCGGTCGTGGGGCTTGAACTCTGGGCCTGGGCGCTGTCCCTCAGCTCTTCAGCTCAAGGCGAGTGCTCTACCACTTGAGCTACAGCGCCACTGTGAATGAATTGCATTTTAATGGATCTATTTATACATACAAAGCTTCTTGGTCCCTTCTTCCTCTTCCCCTTTTGGAAACCAATCTTATCAAGTTGTTTTGTTCCATTTTCACACAGACACACACAGACACATACTTTTGGCTATATTTTCCCTCTTTTTCCCCCAACATTCTTTTGACCTCTCCTACTAATGTGTACTCTAGATAAGACATGCTTTAATTTCTTAAGTCTTTTTTTAGTTAAATTGTATTTTAAATGTTCACAGGGGTTTCATCATGGTGTTTTATACCTCTACACCATACTTTAATCAGACTGATCACACACGCTTATACAAATGTAATAAATATGTGTATATATATGTGATCATATACATGCTTATGTATATATTAATATTTAATCCTAGCACCACTTATGAGGGAAAACATGTCTTTTGTCCTTCTGAACCTGTTATTGTACTTAATATGATGGTGGTAAATGGAGAAAGTTAAAGGAGGAGATACTCTGTATTAGACAATAGAGTTTTAAGTTACAGATCCAATTTTACTTAATATCATGATACCCTAGACCTAAAATATTGTTTATTTGGTCAATCAGACCTTTTCTTACTATGTAGATTGATTTTGTGTACCCTGCTACAGTACTGATGTTTGTGGATATACTGGGGAGGCTTCGGCCCCAGGCTAGCTGCATTCCTCTAGGGTTAATACAAGCAGGGCTTTGTGAAAAGCATTGTACAAGGGACAATGGCCCCAGAGCAAGTGCTTATGGACTCAGCCACTTTTTTAGGCAGCTTAGTTCTCAGCAGGCAAAGGCATCTCAAAAGACACTGTTTCCAAAATCATCAGAGAAGAAAAGAAGAATATTTATTTCTTAATTAATTTTTTTTATCATTTAGTTGTTTATTCTTTTTTCCCCATAACTGAAGCAACAAAATTAAACCCTTGCCCCTAAGTAAACCCTCAAAAGTGGTATAATTAATTTATCAAGTTGATTTGTTTTAATGTTGAAAATAAGCATTGAGGAAAACAAATCTAGTAGGTCCTTTCATTGAGAAACTTGTTTGGCAAGTTTCTGAACACATGCCACTGTTAAGTTGGTCCAATTAAGTAAACAGCATAGGCTTATTAAACTTAATATGTGCATATTGTATTTCATTTTAGCATAAAGATATGTGAACTTATATGTACCTTACTCAGAAAAAAAGATTCTTCAGGGAAATAAATCTTAAAAGACTGGTAGAATTAGTATGTACAGAGAAAAGAAGGGTTGTCCATCTACACCAAGAGTGAACATAGTATCTTTAGAAGACTAAGGAACTTCAACTTTTGAGTATCTGTTGGATTTAAGAGGAATGAAGTAAATAGCTTGGACATGATGGAAAGCTGTGAAGGCGGGGCAGAGGAGGAGCATGCACATAATCACAATAAAGCTTGTGTCTGTGTAGCATAAAGATTAGTGTGGCAGGGGTGAAAGGATGAATCTGGGGAGAGGTGGAAATCAAAATTATTAGGTAGGAGTGGACTGCAAGTACCAAGTAGAGAGTACCTCTATAGAAAAAAGGAAAAGGAGAAGACACATCAATTCAAAGGGAAAAATTAGTTGTTTCCAATTTTCTGTTAAATTGATATAAAATAAAAAAAATGGTTATTTTCCCCAAACTTCACTTTATGGAACACTCTGTACATACATAAAAGCAAATAAACTATTTTAATGAATCTCAATGAATTTTCATCCAATGCCAACCTGCAGACAACATTGCCCTGTCTACTACAACACATGTATTTCTTGCTTATTTTTTATATATTATTCATTCTTTTTTGTTTATGTGGTAGCAGCACTAAACATACGAATCTACACTCTTAATTTAAGTATATAACACTTGACTGTTAAGTTGTAGGCACTAGGTTGTATAGCAGATGTCTGGGATTTACTCATCTTCTACAATTACACTTTAATTCACAACAAACAGCAGCTCCCCATGCCTTCTCCTCTATCCCAGTTCAACCATCATTCTGTTGTGTATTCATACCATGACTGTATATATTTCCTGTAACAAATTTCCTCTCGTGAATTATTTAACAAAACACCTTCCAGCTATATTCTATTCTATGTGGATACTACGTTGTCCTTAATCCTTTCATTTATTGGGGACATTTGAACTATTTGTACATTTTTGTTATTGTAAATAGTACTGCAGTGGACACACAAAAGCAGGTATCTTTTCAAAATACTGATTTGAATTCTTTTGAATTTTTGTTTTGTCTCAAATGTCAGTGTCATATAGTAATTTATTAATTCATAGGTATCAACATCCTATGAAGTTGGTGAGCAAAAGCATCATTTAAACTTTCTTATCTTATTATCTTATTTTTTAGTCTATAATCAGTGGATATTGTATATATATTTGCATTAATATTATATATTTATATACATTTCAGAAGGGAGTTTTGAGATTACATCTTATAATACAAAGTGTTCAGGTAATACTCAGCAATTGTTCAATAATTGTTACAATTACTTTTGCCAATGAGTAAATATAATCCTCAATGAACTATTTAAGCATTCTTTCATGTGGCTTTTTCGGTGTTTCTTCATGCTCTATTTCATACTTTGTGAAAGAATCCACTTAGTAGCATCTATAAATTTATCTAACTTGAAAGACTTCAGACTAGGGTGTATTGATAAGGAGTATTTACTTAAATACTTATTATTATTAAGGATATCTACTTTTGTGTTTGTTCCACAAAAAGAAATCATATTGGAGTGACCTTACATGAATTACACCAGGGTTATCTATTGGATTTGCCTGTGACAAATTGTATATAAATTGTATTGAGGCATAATTAAGGCATAATTATAAATTTGGGGAAAAAGTTAAGAGGAAAAGTTAGAGGTTAACATTTTGGAACAGTGATAAAGCATTAATGTGGAACAATGAATTTCAACATCTTTCTACAGATGAGGAACACCTGAGAAGTTTTTGAAACAATTATGTAGGTTATTCAGGTTCTAAGATTCATATTTGGTTATCTAGTGGTTAAAATGTTTAAGTTCATCATTAAAAACTTCCCACAAAGCCTGGCGCTGGTGGCTCACGCCTGTAATCCTAGCTACTCAGGAGGCTGAGATCTGAGGATCGCGGTTCAAAGCCAGCCCGGGCAGGAGAGACCGTGAGACTCCTATCTCTAATAAACCACCAGAAAACCGGAAGTGGCGCTGTAGCTCAAGTGGTAGAGCACTCGCCTTGAGCTGAAGAGCTGAGGGACAGCGCCCAGGCCCAGAGTTCAAGCCCCACGACCGACAAAAAAAAAAAAACAAAAAAAACAAAAAAAAAACTTCCCACAAATAATTCTGCTTTATAGTTTGTAGGAAGAGTCACTGCTTGAGTTCAATTAAATTAGAACTATCAAAATTACATTGATGATCTTTAAATGTTCCCAGGTGGTTTCAATAGTGAGAACTTTTGCTTTATATTAATGTTATTAATAAGAGAAAACCAAATCTGAAGCTGAACTACAAAGGTTTCTGGAATGAGTTAGCCTAAAGTGACTGTATAAGTTCAAATAAACATGAGAGAACATGTTCACCTGTCCTTGCTAAGATACCAGCATCTTCTCACTTCAATGTGTGGGATCTGAACTCTTGCAATAGGAAACAGCCCAGCACATATATCTACAAAACCATTGTCAGTTTTCTGTGCCTGACATTGTTATATAGTGATTAAACGCAGAAGCCACATTTTGAAAGGTTGAATTGGGAGTCTTTATTAGAGCACCAGAAGTCTGCAGATAGACTCCTGTCTCAAAGATCTGCAGCCCTGCAAATGCACTTAACACTGTCAGAAAACTGAGCCATGAGAACAAGAGAGGAAAGAAAAAGCAGAAAAACAATACCAACAAACCAGATAGCTCCAATGGAGAGCTGAAGTGGGATGCCATGGTATCTGGAGAAGAGACAGGATACAGGACACACAACACAGGACACAGGACAAAGGATAGCGGACACAAGGCACAGGACACGGCGTAATAGTGACTAAGATGGTCCAGGGCTAAAATAGGGTCAGGTCAAGGGGCAAGGTCACAGGGAGCCTCAGAGTTCATGACTCAAGATTGGCAGGTCGAGTAACCTATTATCCAAGTCCCTCCATGCCTGTAGGAATTCAGACATACCTTTTACCTGGGAGGTGGGACTTCCCTGCCTCACCATAAAGATAGATGGCACCAGTCAAATCCAATACCCTATCATCCACCACGTGGCTAAGATGGCCCCAGCCAGATCCAGCATCCCTCTTAAGCATAAGCATAATCTCCATGGTAGTAATGTATTTTGTGGGAGAGAGCAAATTATGGAGATGAGGAAGGATTATAGGATCCTCCATGGTTGTTGTGTATAATACAGGGATTGTGGGAGGTTTCAAAGAGCATGGATAATACAGTTTCTATGAAGAACACTGTCCCTCCTTCATTCAAGTCTTCTTAAATTATTTAAACATCTCACTACTGCAGATTAAATGATTCTTAATGTTTTTCTTTGCAATATTAAACCTTCCCAAATTTTGATGAGGGCTGCAAAAAAAACCCCAAAACAAAACAAACAACCAAACAAAACCCCCCAAACGACACAGTCTACATACACAAAAATCTTTGTACACTCTCCCAACCTATTGCCCCAATTCTCTTGGAGCTAACACCAAATTTGTCAGGATTATCACACAAACCCAAATCACTGATGATATCCTCTCGATGATATTTCTCTATTAGCTGTGAAGTGTGACAAGTCAGGGATAGTTTGATTTTAGCTTTTGTGAAAGTAAAGTCTTATAGATAAATGTGAACTTCAGGATTTTGAAATTTAGACTCTTTTCTTCTTTCATTTAAAGCAGTTATTTCTTCAGGTTATGAAAATGTCTAATAATTCTATCACTTTGTTGTATAGTGTGATTAAAATTTAGAAGAATGCAGTAAAATGTGACAAGAAAGAGATGGAAATGATTACAGAACTGGTTAGTAAGGTTAGCAAACATGATTTTGTAACTGTTTAGATCTTGAGACTTACTGATCATTTTAATAGGTCTTGCAGTAACAATCAGAGGATCAAAATAAATGAAAATTTCTTTCCAAACACTTCTGCTCCTTCTGATACTTTTGTGAAAAGTAGGAGCATGAAATATTTGGATTATTGATATATTGCAAAGACTGTGTCTAGAAAGGTAACATGACAAAAGAAATATAAAGATCTCAATATTAAAAAATTACAAAAATATAACTGTAATGACTATGTTAGAGAAAAGAATGAACTTTTGTTTTGGTCAGTCATGGGACTTGAATACAGGGCCTTGGTGGTGTCCCTGAGATCTTTTGCTCAAGGCTAGCACTCTACCACATTGAGCCATAGCCCAACTTCCAGTTTTTGAGGAATTAATTGGAGAGAAGTCTCATAAGGACTTTAATGCCTGGCTGGCTTTGAACCACAACCCTCAGATCTAAGCCTTCTGAGTATAGATTATAGATGTGAGCCACCAGTGCCTTGCTGAATGTTTTTTATTATGATTTTTCATTTTCTTTCCTTTTTATAAATAAGTTTTTATTGGAACACTATAATCATTTCTTATTAAAAAGTATTATGTCAGGTGCTTGGAATCCTAGTTACTCAAAGGGCTGGGATTTGAGGATCACGATGAAAGCCAGTCCAGGCAGGAAAGTCCACGAGGGCTTTTATCCCCAATTAATCACCAAAAGGCCAGAATTGGAGTTGTGGTTCAAATGGTAGAGCATTAGTCTCTAGCTGAAAAGCTCAAGGACTCAGAGATGCATAGAACCTGAGTTCAAGCCCAAGCATTATATATATAATATGTATATATACATATATTTTATACATATACATTATATATGTATACACACACAGGAGTTGCCATTCCACAAAGCAGTTTATACAATGCATCTTGTCATTCCTTTCAATATTCTCACCCATTCCTTCCAACCCACTCCATCCCTCACTTTTTTGAATTTTGTAGGATATAGACTGGATTTTGACTATCATGATTTTTCTTTTTTTTTATTGTGAACATACTGTACAGAGGAGTTGACTATTATGATTTTTCTAGGGCAGAATAACAATCTATCCTTTAGAACATAAAAGTGGTTCACTTTCCCTCCAAGGATGTTTTGACCTTGTCAGCTGAGTGCTTTGAAGTGGCGCTTCCTTCTCTCCACATAAAAGTACTTTATCTTTATTATATTTTGTACATACTCTATCATCTCAACACCAGATATATATCTTTCTTCCTCACTCTGGTATGGGCTTCCCTATCCTGTGTTCAGAGTAGTGCTTAGTACTGAGTAAAGTGCTCAACAGTGTCTGATCTAGCTCTTTGTGGCAAATATTAATACGTCTAGCAAACATTTCCCCAAGTACAGGGTGCACAAAATGATCAAACTCTCAAGCAATGGAATGCTAATTTTAAATAAAAATGTGGGCAAACGGTCCCACGAATGTCCTTTTGGATGCTTTTTCTCATCGTCTCCTAAAAATAAAATTTGGAACTTCTTTTACGCAGTTCCTCTTTCAACAGAGATAAGCATAGATCTGGCTGGGCTTGTTGCGACAGTAAAATTATTTTTCTATTTCTCATATTTATGTTTTCCTCTGAGAATATCAAGCTGAAATGGTGACATTTGTGTAGTTTATTAGCAGTGAACTATATATGTATTGGAATAGTATTATGCAACCCTAAATAGTTTAAATCCCCAAAGGGACAGCAAAGATTTTTTTTGGATGACATGCCTTATTATTCAAGACTCTTAGGAAATCTTCCAGTCTATCTATCAGTGACTGTGGCTCAACATTTCTAGTTTACATTTCAATATTTTCTTTTCTTTCCAAAAGAGTATTTCTTAAAGTTTTAAGGTACAAAATGACAATTTTTATGACATTTTATGAAGTTTCTATTCATTTATATCTTTACTTCTGAAGATCTTTGAGTATAACTTTAGAGTCAGACAAGTCAGAAGTGCCTGTACTGATGGCAAAAATAAATATGGAAGGCATCTGGGTGATTGGCCCATTTTTCTATTCTTCTAGAAAAGATAAAAAATAGTAAGTTTCACTCACATGGAGTATTATATGACTTTTTTCAAAATTGTCTACTGTGCTGATACTGGATATGAACTCAGGACCTTGCAACTTTGCTTTGCTTTTTGCTCAAGCTTCATACTCTATGACTTGTGCCACACCTCTACTTTAGGATTTTTGCTGTTTAATCATAGATAAGAATCTCATGGATTTTTCGGCTTGGTCTGGCTTTGATCTCTCTTTAGTAGGTCAGATTACAGACATGAGCCATTGGAGTCTGGTTATACCTTATAACTTATACCTTATAACTTATACCTTATAACTCTGTTCATCAATGAAATGTAAGAGCAACCCCACAGTAAACTTTTCATTCACATCCTCAGTTTTCTTTTTAAACTGAATTCCCCAAAGAGGTGACATTTATCTTAGGATCTTGAATGAAAGGCCAAGAAAATCACAGAGTTTGTAGCTTGAATATTATGAGCTATTATGGTATTGCCTGTACTACCACTAGACTTTTTGCTACAAAAAATATTCCACTATAATTAAACCACTGCAAATTGAATTCGCTTTTCCTTGAGACTGAACTCATTTCTAACTGATGTACCTATCTAAAAAAGTAGAACCTACCTCAGTAGGGATTTATGCTTATCAAATAATGGCTAATGTTAGGTATGTTTAAATTTTCCTCCTCTTCTTTCTCTTTCTCCTCCTCCCTCTCCTCCTTTCTTTTCCTCATCCTTTTCTCTCTCTCTCTCTCTCTCTCTCTTTCTCCCCCCTCTCATTTATTTCACTATTATTGGTTATTTTACTATTCTCCCTCTTCTATTCTGCCATGATGGTTGCTCTTCCTGCAAGGCTACAGGTGTCCCTTTGATATCTGAGTCAGATCACCTTTGAAGTGAGCTGCTGCTGCCTCCAGATACCCTTCTTCTCTTTGCCTCACCTTCAATACTTCCTGTTTTGCCCGGCCTTACTTAAGGTTTTCCACAACAAAGACATTCAAGTCATTTTTCAGATAAAGGTGAAATAAAAAGACAGCATGGCACAATCAGCTCAAGTTCATTCCCTAAACTTATGAAGAAGGGAATTGGAACTCAGACAAATGATTGTCTCATAATCATTTGTTCCCTTAGTTTGTTGAGAAAGAATTGCTAGTCTCCATAGAATTAGAAGACTTTTGTAGTTCACTTTGATGCTATATTTATTTCCTAAAATATTTCAAATACGTAACCCACTTGTCTTACAAGGTAAATAGTATTTTTACCACTTCGTAGTCAAAGAAAATGAGTTTAAAGAGTTATCATTCAGTCAACAGATACTGAATTTGTATTTCATTTAAGCCCCATTTTTCAGGACATAGAAATGGAACCAAGTCACAGAAGTTTTCTATCCTTACCTAATTTATATTTAATGACAGAGTTAGTAAATAAGTAAAATAAAAATAAATGTTAAGTTTTATTAAGTTCAAGGTGGGAAATAGAGTGAATGTAGGGTTGGGGACTAGAGGAAAGTAGAGTGTTAATTGGGCCACAATTATCTGGTCATTCTCTGGTTATCTGGTGAATCAGACAGACTCATGTCCTCTGCCTCCTGAGCTAATGTTATGTCAAATGCTTTAAACTATTGTATGGGAAAACTATTATATATCCCCCTCCGAAAGGAGATAGATGATTTGAGAAATGATGTTCTTTTTCTTCAATCCCTGAATCTTTTCTGAAGTATCAAATGGGTAAGAGGAAGCTAGCATTGGCCACCTTTCCCAACCTATTCCCTTTCTCCTTAGGAGAAACTTAGAGAGTTACATAAGCCTGTATTGTGGAGAGATGGGGCAGAGGTTCCTAAGGTAGGATAGTTCTGTTTCAGCTCCATGGCTCTACAGTCACCTTAAGGTAACTGGATCTTCTGTGTCATTATCTCACCTTTTTTAAAAATATTAAATCTCATTTAGAATTTGCCATATAACAAGAATTTTTTAGGTGAAAATAAAAAAAATCTATTTCAATAGTTAATTCTGTAGCCAGGTTGATGGTGAGAATATAAATTTAAAAGCTACATTTGCATGTCCAGGATTGCAAAGGCCATTTGTTCTTTTCCAAAAGAGGAGAGAAAGCAGCTGAGAAAATGGAGCTCCAGTATTTGCAGAGGGTTGTTATAACAACAGGAGTTTGGTACAATGAAGTCAGTGTACTCATCCAAACACTTGCTTACCTCCCGCGTGACCCTGTGGTGCCTGAGGTAATGCATTCTACACGGTAGCTTGGGTTTGAGAAGGTTCTAAGAACTTGCTGACAATTAAGCATTGTGTTTCATTATTTATCACACTGGGGTAACGTGAATCTCTCTGATGTCCACTGAAGGCTGATCTGAGGCCCTGTTCACAAGGAAAGTCATGAGGAACCTGTATCCTGATTTCAAAGCCTTCTCGGCCTATATGGTGTCCATTTTATTCAAGAGGAATAACATGCTTATGAAGTGAATCTCCCCTCTTGTTATCTAGAGTTTGACTGGGTTTTAAACACGCTTTGCTGTCCACAATGTATCTTGTGGTATCACAGACTTGGATTTTTTTTCTGAAAAACTTTAACATCTTCAAAGTATAACTGAACAGCCAGAGAAGTTTCTATGAGGTCAGCTGCATTCCACCAGCACCAGAAGCCTTCACATATCTGGAGTTGTAAATAAATAAGGGATATGGTACTTAAAAAATGTAGGGTTGTTTGACCTGTACAAAATTGACTGGAATGTTTCTCTAATATTCCCATTTGCCTTTCCAAGTTGTGGATAAGTGCAAAATTCTAGAACTTCTCAGGAACTGAATTTTTCTTCTAAAGTGGATTTGTGCAGCTCATTAAATTTACTTAATAAAAGAGCTTAGGAAAACACATTTGGTTGATCTATTATTTTCTACAATTTATACTGAAATAAAATTATAATCGTATGTACAGTGTACAAATATTTGTATACAGAGGACAGATGGTTTCAGTCATAGAATGCTAGTCAAGGAATGGTAAATGCAACAATTAAACAGATTCTAGAATATTCCTGGGCTCTGGTAGTATAAGAAGAGTTTTTCTAGGAAGTGTAGGCCAACTGTGGGTATGAGGTTTCTCTCTACAGTGGGGACTGGCTGAGCAGCCCGCTCTCAGTACAGCAGATTGACAGGTGTGGTTTTATTTCTGGGCTCTTTATTTGGTTCTATTGGTCTGTCCACCTGCTTTTATGTCAGCAACATACTGTTTTGATCACAATAGCTTTATAACACATATTGAAATAAGACAATGTGATGCTCTTATCTTTGTTCTTTGTTGAGATTAGTTTGTTTATTTGAGGTGTTTGTGGCTCTATATCAATTGTAATACTGTTTCTCTTTATTTGTTTGTTTGCTTTTGCCCATACCAGGGTTTGAACTCAGAGTCTTGCACAGTTGAGAGAAGATGTAGGAAAGCAATTATTTTCTCTAAGAATGTGTCAGAGAGGTATGGCTATTTGTATCAGGAAAAAGGTAGCAAAACAGCAAACTTCTCACAAATTTTCAAGTTTGGAATTCTTTTCAGAGAATTGGCAAAGTGTGATGATATAATAGTAAATCAGAAAAAAGAGATTGCATTTTTAATTACTAGGACTTTTGGTTATGTATGTTTCTTTAATTACATGTTGGAATATTTTTGGTACAAAGTAATGTGATTTAGGAATTGTAGGTGTCAATTAGAACTGCTGACTGTCAAAGAAAACATTAAAATTTTGGCCTTAAAATAGTAAAAATTGAGATTTAATGAATTTTAAAATGAATAAGCAGAATATTCATAAATATGAGGTTTTCCTTTGTTCTAAACTTGAAGAAAATGCTTCAAGTAACATTATCATGGGAAAAAAGAAAGGTTATATCAAAATGAGAATTATTAGGTGAGAGAATAAATATTTGTGAGACTTAAGTGGAAAATTACAGGCTGAAAGTATGAAGAGAAAAGCCATGTATTCCCTCTGCCCACATATGAGAAACTGGGCATGCTTGAGGAACTGGAAATTCAATCATTCCTGAGAACCTTCACCATCATGAGCTCTGTGCCATTCTCAGGGTGACTCAGTATGGGAAACTTAAGTCATTGTAAGCATGCAGGACATTTCATGAGTGCATAAACACAAGTACAAGAAGTTGTGTAGTGAGATTGTGAGCTTCTATGATTTTTGGTAATGTGACTTAATGTATCTCTGGCTCACATTAAATATAACATGATAAAGAAACTTGGAATTGAGGGTCAGAACCAGGCTCAGTTTTCTTTTAGACTAGCAGTATTTTATCTTATAGTCTAGTTAACCTCTCCAACCCTCAATTTCTTATAAAGAATATATTGTTTTTCTCCCTGAGCAGCTCATAAAACAATTGCATTAAAGCATGATATAAATGAATTGCCTCATGGAAAATAATTAGTGTGTATAGTGGTCTTTGTTATGACTTGTTAATATTTTTACTCTATATATTTCCATTAAACAATCTTCTACTCTCTTATTTTTTCTACTGACTTCCAGATCACAAATCTATTGCAGATAATACCTATGTACACTAAATATGTAGATCCATTTTTTTTCTCCCACTGGGTACCTTCCATTGGAATTCCACATGGGATATTTTTGTTTTGGTTTCGGACAGTTCTAGAGCTGGAACTCAGGACCTTGTGTTCAGTAGACAAAGCTCTACCACTTGACTTATTTCCAGCCTCTCTTGTTTAGTATGTTTTTCAGATAAGTACTTGTTTTGCTTTGGGTCATCCTTGGACTATAATCCTTCTATTTGGGGCTACAGATGTGAGCCATCATCTATAACCCTGTAATCATTCATTTTATCACCTTCCCAATTGCTTCATCTGCTTTGGCAAGACTTTAGTTAATAGTATTAACTACCTAACCCACTTGCTCAACAGAACTTAGAACTTATCACAGACTTCTAAATTTGCTCTGTCCTAAATACATATGAAAACATCTATTTCATTCATACTCCATTACATCACAGAAAATGGTCTAAAACAACTCTCGTATACTTGCAAATAGAGTTCTCTGACTTCAGAATATTCCTTTTGAATGATTTCACTACTTCAGACTGACTGATCTTTTCTAAAATCGAACTCACATCTACTGTCTCCCTGAAATTCTCCAGTAATTTCATATTCTCCCAAGGATCATCCCAGAGATGAAGACTCGTGAGTGTGTATTTGTGTCTGTGGGCATGCACCCATGCACTCATACAGGTGTTCAGGGAAAGATCCCCTAAGGAAATCAAGACAGGATGTTTTGGTATGAGATCAAAACAAAAAAGTTATCCTATTTCAAGTGAGAATTTTTTAAATGTTTTCTTTATTGTGAAAATACCATACAGAGGACTTACAATTACATGAGCAAGGTAATGAGTACATTTTTTATCTCCACCACCCCTCCCAACCCCCCCCCACCAAAGTTGTAAAGTTCATTTTTCGACATAATGTCTTGTACATCTCATTGTTGCAATAGGTCCACCTGTATCCCTACTTAAACAATTTGTTTTTTCCTTCCCCTCCCCAAATAATACCAACATCAAATACAGTGTTTTTTTTTTGTTGTTTGTTTTTGTTTTTAGTGAACCAGAACCCAGCCTTTTTCTTGCTACTGCTGCTGCTATGATACGTGCCCTGGGGACACTGACCTGGAAGAACAGACTTTTGGGTTAAAGGTGTTGAAATTTTGGGTTTTGCACAAGAGGATATAATATGTGCAGTTTCAGTGTAGAAAACTCTACAGACAACTTCCCAAAAGAGGATATATCTGCTTTAGTAATTTAAGAGGAAAATTTCTAAATTTTCCAAAACGTATTATAACAAACTGTGTTGAAGATATGGTATTACCTAAAACATGAACATGTATTGCCTGGCTGTGTTACTGAGAAGGTATTGTTTTATAGGTAGATGTTGCCTGCCTCATGTTGTCTTAGATGCCTTGTCTTGCCTCTAACAACCACACCTCCTTTGTCTCCCAACACTATGAGTCTGGTGTCCTGGTTCATCTCCATTGGGTATATATTAAGAAGAAATATACACCTATAATCCTAGATATGTGGGAAGTGTAGGTAAGAGGATTGTGAACATAACCCAGGCAAAAATCATAATACCTTCCTGAAAAATACAGAAAAGCAAAGAAGAGTGAGGCTATGGCTCCATAAACAGGTCTTGCCTGGCTCTAAGCTTCAAAACCCATAACAACCAAAACCAAAATAGCCCTCACCCCAAACTGCATTGAAATTTTGGAACTGACAGGGGTGGAAGACAGAATAATTGAATGGAAGCGTTCAGATTTATCAAGTGGGGTGAATGCAGAAATATTTCTGAATAAAATAACTGCAGATTCAGTTCAGAGGAAAAGGACAACCTCTAAGACAAGGCACAATCTATTTTGCCTGCAAGAGTTTTTACCTATTTATATCTTTTCTATGGCTGTTGTCTGCTGAATTTCAATAGCAAACACAGAAAAAAAACTATTATCCACTTAGGTAATAGTCTAGCTATTGAAAATAGAAAACATTTGCAACTGTCTCACATTCATAACTGTGATGCACCCTCATATTCTCTCCACTCCCATCTCTTCAGACTTTGTGCAGAAGGGAAGAATAATAACATGTATCATTTTTATTGGAATCTTCCCTAATTTAGATAACTGCATTAAGTACCATTTAATGATTATAATGTACATAAAATGTTCTAAAGTAGTCTCTACAGTGAAGTGGTTTAAAGAGCTAATACAGTTTTACCTACGTCCATCTTCCATGGTGGTCCAGAAAGGATATGTTTCCAAATGAATGTTGAAGGTAAATTCATACAGTTTTTTGAGAAACCACAGCCACTCACCGGATTTAGCTATAAAAGCTGCCTTTCTCCCTCTCATCAGAAAATTTAGGAGTGGTTCCACAGTGTTTTCTCCTCTCCTACTGGCTGGTCTCCACCCAGAAGTTTTTCTTCCGTTCAAGCAATTTAATGCAAGGGTTCCTTTTGTAAATTACTAAAACTCTTTTTTTTTATTGTAAAAATTCTGTACAGAGGGGTTACAATTACATGGGCAAGATAATGAGTACATTTCTTATCAAGCATTGTAGCCTCCTCCTTTGTTTCCCCTTCCCATCACATCCTTCCCCCCCCCCCCCGCTCCCTACCCAACCCTCCTCCCCCCCCAACCAAAGTTGTAAAGTTCGTTTTCAATGTACAACTCAAATCAGCAAAGAAGCAAATGTTAAAAGCAGAAAGAAAAAAAAATCTGGCAACTGGGGATGGCCTTAGGTTTTACTTTTCATCCTGAAGTGCAAAAACCTGAGCTTATAACTCCCAAAATTCCATTCTAAAAGTAAGATAACAGCATTACAAACTAATTGAAAATAATGTGCATGTTAATCTATGTTCCCAATATGTCATTTCATAACTTTATTTGGGGGTTAAAAATAGTAACATCACATTCAATTTTAAAAAGTAACCATAAAATAAGAGAAAAGGAACATGAAATAGGTGTTCCACTGAAACATTTTGGAAAAGAAAGTTAACAATCACTGCTTCATAGAAAATACATGCTAGAAAAATGAAGAATTATCTTTTAAGAAATTATGGCTAAACTGAGCCCTGATAGCTCATACCTATAATACTAGCTGCTAAGGAGACTGAAATCTAAGGAGGCTGAAATCTAAGGATCAAGGTTTGAAACCAGATCAGTCACACAGATCCAAGAGACTTTTATCTCCAGGTATCCAGCAAAAAGTCAGAAATAAAGGTATAGCTCAAGCAGTAGAACACCAGAAAAAGCCAAGGCCAATAAAGAAAGATCCTGAGTTCAAGCCACAGTTCCAATATGCATGCATATGTACATGTACACATGCACACACACAAAACATAGGCCAGTAGTTACTGAGTGTAGATGTCTAAGTTAAAGTCCTGATTCAGAAGCCTGACTTTATCACAGAACTCTACAATCTTAGTCAATCTGTCTTATTTTCTCTTTCTGTCCAATGGCCATGTTCAGTGTACCTACCTTCAATTTTTATGATGCTTTGACGAATTAAGTGTGGGAAGTACTTAGAAAAGAGCCTAGAATATAAGAGTATTCAAGAACATCATTGGGCTGAGATGGTGGATTAGTGGTAGAGTGCTTGCCTTGCATGCCTGAGGCCCTCAGTTCAATTCCTTAGCACCACATAAGCAGAAAAAGTGGCACCGTGACTCAAGTGGTAGAGCGCTAGCCTTGAGCTGAAGAGCTGAGGGACAGTGCCCAGGTCCAGAGTTCAGACCCCACGATTGACAAAAAAAAAAAAAAAGAACATTATTGTTACATTTGTTCACAATCCACACTGAAGAATTATTGTATTTCTAGTATCTTAAAGGCTCACTAAGTAGCAATGAGTTAGTGTTCTTCTTGAACTGGAAAATCAAACGTCATCATCCTTTTTAGATGATATTACTAGAAACTGCATTTTAAGGTTGAAACTCACACAAGTGAGAATGTGCTTGCCTGATATATGCTCTCATTTGAAGAGGGTACCTATTGAGGCAGGAGATGGGAACTGTATTCAGGAAGTGTACTCATGTTTACTGCCAATGACAGGAGAGGACAATGTGAGTGTGTCTAATTTCATCATTGATGAATTTGTCGGTGCTGACAGCTCTGCTGGGATTTAACTTTAGGGAATGCTCTTGCAAACAAAATGATTTTGCTTAATTTTATAACCCACGCATGAGGACCATTTCTTGTAATTTTGAATCTATAAGACAATCATTTCCCTTCCCTAGAGATATCAATCTTTTTTTTTTAAATCAAATAAAACTCAGGTTGCCTTTCGATGAGAATTATTTACTCTGCATCTTAAGATGTACACCTCCATTCTCCTGCAAGTTCTGTGAATTATTTAACTATTACAATTATTTCCTTTTCCCTTTACAG
This sequence comes from Dipodomys merriami, assembly GCF_024711535.1. Lineage (NCBI taxonomy): Eukaryota > Metazoa > Chordata > Mammalia > Rodentia > Heteromyidae > Dipodomys > Dipodomys merriami. The sequence continues at coordinate 34,428,184 of NW_027206179.1, read as the reverse complement.
GGATGAATACTATATATTTAATATAAATGCACTCTTCCTGTGTGACTGGTTTTCTTTAAAATATACTAGCCAATACTTGCTAGGGCTATTTTAAAGAGAGAAGATGCCACACACTTCTTACTTGAGTAGCCATTAGGGTTCCGATTTTTTTAAAGGTGTTGGGCCATTTCCCACAGAGCTGGTGCTCAGAAATGAGATACTGGCCCTGTTGTGCTGTTTGATCAGAAAGGAATTCCTAGCACAGGGATAATTTTAGCACATGTAATGAAAGAAACATGGGCTCTGTCCACACTTCCTTAACATGCTGTGTTACCATTCTTCATCTAGCATCCAGATTGCTTCTTTACCCAAAGTGACAAAGACAAATCACTTACAATTTTTCTCTCTACAAAGAGAAAATAGAAAGCCAGTATTGTTTTATTGACTTATGTTTCTCTTTCTTTATTAAAGACACAACTTTTGAGGCTTTACTAAAAACTGCCATATACAAAAAGATAAACCAACCTCCACTGGAATTATTTTGTTACTGTAACATCAGTATGTTTAAGTCATATATTTATTTCAGTCTTTGTTTCAAAAATGACTTGCAGCAACTATGAATTGGAATTGGTTTACTGCCTCAGTCCTATGTAACAGTTGTTGACTTTGTTATTCATTGAGATTTATATCTTTGTCTGTTTGTTTTTGATACACTGTGCTATACTTGGGATTTTATACTTTATCACTAGGTCCCTACTTTATGCCTAGGTCCTTTATTGGACTGTGATTCTCCTCCTCCAGTCTACCATATATAGCTGTGATCATATACCACTATACCTGGCTTATTGATTGAGTTAGGATTTTTGATAACTTTTTGGACTGGGTTGGCTTTAAAACTATGATCCTCCTGATCTCTACCTCCCAAGTAGCTGACATTATAAGGATTTATTACCATACTTGGCCTTTACTGAGAGTTTGAGACTACAGATATACTTAAAAATATTTTTAAAAAATAAAAATAATTTCTTTTAAATTAAAAAAAATTAAAAATCTGATATACAGAGCTGCGTACTGGTAGCTCACGCCTTTAATCCTAGCTACTCAGGAGGCTGAGATCTGAGGATTGCAGTTCAAAGCCAGTCTGGGCATGAAAATCTGTGAAACTCTTATCTCCAATAAGCCACCAGAAAACCAGAAGTAGTGCTGTGGCTCAAATGGTAGAGTGCCTGCCTTCAGCTGAAGAGCTCAAGCCCCACAACTGACAGCAACAACAAAAAATCTGATATATAAATTATTAGTCAAAGTATAAGCTGAATACCAAAGTACATAAACTTTTACTATTTTACAATTTTTTTTGTTCTTAGACATGATATGTACCCCCCTTCCAAAAATGCAAAGTTGATATAGTATCAGGTTGATAATGACTCAGCTTAAATTTTCTTTATAAGCAAGCAAGTATCAAATTTATATGTCAGTAATAAAAATGGGAATAAATTATTTGAGTATGACTATTCACTAATTTGTTTTTGTTTGTGTTGTTGTTGCTGTTTTGTTCTGTTTCCTAGGCTTGAACTCCATGTATTGCACTCTCTCATCGCTAGTGCTTTACCACTTTGAGCCATGCTTCTGGATCAGTTTTTTGCTGGTTGATTGGAGAAAGAGTCTTGTAGACTTCTCTGCCTGGACTGGCTTTGAGCCTTGGTGCCCTAGGTCCCAGCCTCTTGAGTAGCTAGTATTACAGGACTGAGCCACGAGTACCTGGCCTTATTAATTTGTTGTCAGATTTTAGTTCTAAGGTATTATTAAAGAGATTTGTCAGAAAGAAAATCTTCATTATAGGTAAGAGACATTGGCCATATTTTTATGCTTACATATTTGTGTGCACATGTGTTTGTATATGTATACATTGGATACACTGCATAAATACACTAGATAGATACATCCTCGATACATTTATTAAAGATGTGAATGTGCAGTATGTGTATGTATGTATAAATGTACAAATGACCACACCACAAAATACTTTCTTTAAATCAAGAATCTGAACACTTACTCTCATGTAAAGCCACATCCTCTGTCACTGAAGTCATTGCATTTTGTTAGTTTGAGTTATCCAATTAAAATTTTCAGCTGCATTTAAAAAGAATTTGAGAATTAGTTATTAAGTTTTAAAAGGACTTTCACAATATTGCAAAAGAGAACTGACTCAGACAAGTAAAATCTAGACCAAAAAGAATGAAGGAAAAAATTAAATGTTCAAGTTTATTTTAAAAAGACACATGCTTTGCATTAAGAAGAGGTAGAGTCCCACTAACCATTCTGTCCTCTTAAATCCTGCATATTTTTAGGATATTGTATCAATACTTGGATGCCAGTGATTCATTATTTTTTAAAAGATTTATCTCCTTTAAAGGTAGGACAGATTTTAAAGTATAGATTCTATTATTTTCCTTTAGTCGAAAATACATCTATGATATAGTTTCTAGATTCAATGAGTCTTATAATAACTTCTTCCATATCTAGGAAGATTTAGAATGTTCTTTATGGAGTTAGGAGAGATGTAGAAATGGAACTTTGAATCCCCAGTCTGAGAAATATGACCTGGGAACAAAGTTCTTTTATCAGATACAGTGACTCTTTCAAATGTTTTCCCTTCCTTTTTTGAAACTATTTCCGTTCTTACCTTTTCACTCTGAGGCTCCCTGAGCCTGGCACCTTTCCATTTTTATATAAAAATTTAAAAAACATACTATTATCTCAACAAGAATAAGCCCATCTTGAGGATATATGGATACTGTGTCAGATGTGTTAAGTTAGCCAGAGGGCTGAAGGAGTGATTGTCCCTTCATAGGAACAGCACTGTCATGCTAGAGTTCTTGTTGAAGCTTAGCAAACATCCTGGGCTGTCTCTCATTGGTTTCCTGAGCTAAGATTAGGAATTTGGACGAAGGTGTGGCTGCACTCTCTTCCTGAGAATCATGCTTGTGAGACCCAGAGGAATGAAGACAAGATTCCCACAGCACAGCCAGAAAATATAAGTAAATAATATCTGAGCTTACACTCCTGACATTTTGCCACTCCCTTGGGTATTGTATCTTGAGCTAGATATATTTTGTTTTCCTAGTTTAGGCTGTAACTGTTTAGAGCCTTGGACAAATATTTTGTTCTTGCTAAACGCATACACAGTTTTAACCCCTGCAGATAGAAGATAACCATAGCCTTATTGTGCATTGTCCACAGAAGACATGTTTCTTCTTGTCTAGATCATCTCTAGAGCAGTATTTTCTTTTGCATTACTTCTGGAGCGATGACAAAGTGGTATGTGTATGGATTTGTCAGAATGAAGGCTTTTACTGAGTCATTATTTAACAAAAGGTTTGGAGGTTGGGGGTCTGTGATCATAGAAAAGTCAGGAAGGGCCCCCAAATCAGAAATTCACCTACTCAACCAAACAAATACATAGCTACAATGTACAACTGGATAGCAGCTGTTAGAAGTGCTAGAAATGGGAATCTCTTGCTTCTTTCTGTCATTTGGTTTTCATTTCAGAAGTTAAAATGCCCACACTGTTCAGGACAAAAGAAAGGGAAGACAGCGTAACCTGAATCTACAAATAACCAATCAGCCTTTGGGATTCTGTGAATGAGTGAGCTGAGCACGCACCTGCAGCAGGGTTGTGAAATAGTTCTGGACAATGTAGTGGAGACAGGAAGGACACCAGGAATTAACCAGCAAATGCTAACTGATCTTATCTTCAAGCATTAAGCAACATCAGGCTTGACCAAAGTGAATTCTCCAAAGTGAATAAATAAGTTTGAATAACTAAATAAGTTTGAATCACTAAATAAGTCATTCTTTCTTGAAAACATAGGTAGCAACTAAGCAGAACTGCATGTCGACTAAAACAAGGCTAGTGATTATAATAGGCATTCTCATCTTATTCTTGGTAGTTATTATCCTTATGAACAAGACCGGATCCAGATAGTGCTGAGAAATTATTTTCTTGTTTTTGTTATGTTCTAGCTCCCAGTTAGATGCCTTTCTGCAGGGTCAGAGTTTCTTTGTCTGCCCTGATAGGGTAAAGTGGCCTAATTGAGCAGGAAGTACTCTAGAAGTTTGTTGGCTAATACTGTTTAAATCCCAGTTAACTGGTTAGCTGCTTCACTTTTGAAAAGGGAATCTTCAGTACACAGGTCTTTTCAAACCCAGAATCCCACTTTTATGAGTAAGACTCTCTTCTCCATAGCTACTTTCTCCCTCAGAAAGATCATCTATGTGTAACAATATAAGATAAGACTATGTTCTCTATCTCAAGATCTGGTTCTGTATCCTAGTGGACATTTCCAATTGATTTAACAACTATTTGTGAGACATCTCTTATAAACCATATCACATTGGAATGTATTGGAATGTACTTAAAATAGGAAATGTGTCTGTGTAACTGTTGAGAAATCTTTTTTCCTCTGTTATCTCATTTTTACATATTAGTTACTTTTTCAATTATCTTTAAGTAGATATACAAAGGGGTCTCACTCCAACATATCAATTGGTGAGTACAATGAATCTTGATCAGAGTCACTCCCTTCCATCACTCCATACTATAGTATCATTTTATGCTCTGATTAACCACTGCTATGATTTAGATAAAGCTTGTCCTACAAAACATTTATGCCCAATAGTAAAGTAGTGGAACCTTTAAGAAGTAGGATATAATGAAAGCTGGTTAGGTCATGAAGACTTTACTGTTGTGGATAGATTAATGCTCTTTACAGGACGTAGGTCAGATCCCTTAGAAACTGGATTAGTTTCCCACCAGAATGAGTTGTTAGAAACTGAGTTCAACTATTTTACCTGACTCTCATGTGTATGTCTTCTTTATCATATGATCATCCGGGAGTCCTCACCAGGACATGGAACCATGGAAGCACTAGGCTGCTTGGGTTTTCTAGGGACTACAACAGTGATCCAAAGAAGCTTCTTTCCTTTGTCAATCACTCAGCATCAGTTACTCTGTGCTAGCAAGACCAAATGAACTAAGACAATCACCAAGTCTTATCAGTTGCTCAATGCTGAGTACTTCACTAACTAGATATTCTAGAAACAACAAATCATGGTCCATGTGGTACATGCATGCTGATAACTCTTTTACCTTTCTCCTTGATTCAATGCCATTTCTTCTGGAGGTACCCTCCCAGACAATCCCAGAAATAATGTTTTATCAGCCATCTGGCCATCTCTTAATCACATCAAGTTATTACAGAAAAATGATTTGTCATTTTATATTTCTTAGAATTAAATAGTAAATTTAAGCTCAGATTGAACATTGAGATATAGTTTCCAGCACCACACATACTTTCATATCATAAAGAAATGCAACTAATGGAACAATAAATGTAAAACATGTGGAAGTGCAATTTTTCCCCAAAGAATCAAAGCTGTGAGCTGTCTGAGGTAAATCTCATATGCCACAGTTAATGTCATATTTGAGTCTGAGTTCTTTACATTTATAACCAGTATAATGTTTGCAGTCTCCACTCTACACACAGGGAAACAAGCTGGGGTTTGAATACAAGCAGTTTTCTCCTGCAGGAGCAGGACTTTATGCAGCCTCTTTGTAATAAACTTGTGACCATGGTGAAAAGACTATTTGAGAATGATTTGTATTCCATAATAAGCTCCTTGTGAATGAATGGAAATGTGCTCTTTTATTCAAGTCTATAGAGCAAAAAAGAGGGGCAAGAAAAAAGAGACTTGGAGTCTTTATGTATGTTGATTGAATCAGGGGTGGGTGCGCCAAGAGGCAGAATCAAGGCTATTATATAGAATCTTGCATTAACCATTTAAAATGTAACTATTTAAAAATGTAAAAGCCATTCTCGACTTGTGGACCATACATAAATGGGAAATGGAACAGATCTGTCCTGTGGCCTGTAGCTTGCTGGCCCTTGTTTTAAAGAAATGACTTAGCTTGATGCCCGATACATAATGAGTAGTAGCTTATACGACTACCATTATTTCTTAAAAATCTTAAATGTTACTTCAAAGGCTGGTTTAATTATGTATGTAAAAGCATGAAAGAGAACTCTTTTTTTATTTTCTTAGTAATTGTACTTCTTCCTATTCCCTAATTCCCCTCTATCCTATAAAGGAATTGTTCTTTGTTTTGATGGGAGACTTTGATGAGGCTGGAGACAGAAAGTCCCAAGAGTGTTAAGAGTAAGTGACATGCCTTTTAGAATTGTTAACTTCTGATTTTCTTTCCTTTTCCCTTTTCCTCCTCCTCCTCCTCCTCCTCCTCCTCCTCCTCCTCCTCCTCCTTCTTCTTTCTTCTTCTTCTTCTTCTTCCTTCCTCTTCTTCTTCTTCTTCTTCTTCTTCTTCTTCTTCTTCTTCTTCTTCTTCTTCTTCTTCTTCTTCTTCTTCTTCTTCTTCTTCTTTCTTTCTTTCTAAAACTTGTTTGGTTTTATAAGCAGAGAGCCAAAGCTAAATTACTCAATAGAAGGAATAACAGAGGCTATGTGCACATTGGACAGAGTTGAGGAGAAGAGAAGAGACTGAGAACTGGAAAAGGGCCTTGAGGTAAAAAAAAATATGGTTTAGAAGAAAATTTAAATACTATAGTGAAAAATTTTCCTGTTTTAGCACAAATTTATTTACTAATGGTTTACTAATCTGTCTTTCTTTTAGTATGGGGCTTTATGAAGTGTGAGACTTCTTAGAGGTACAAGGGAAAGCCAAAGTGAATCATGGGGGCAGTCACCTCTGTATCTCAGGCAGTGTAGTTCATTGAGAGCACAAGGTAAAGATTCATACAGAGTTATTTTTAATTTACCACTGTATTGTTTGTTACTAGGACAAATTGGGAAAACTAGTAGACTATAATCAACGTTAATAGCTTTATTTGTGATATAAATAAAATTCATTATTTTGCTCTAGGAATAATTGAAATAATATCTCCAAAACACATAGCAGATAATCTACTAAAGAATTAATGTTCTTAAAAGCCTAGTTAATTATTTTGTTTTTATTTTTGTTAGTCATGGGGCTTGAACTTTGGGCCTGGGCACTGTCCCTCAGCCCTTCAGCTCAAGGCTAGTGCTCTACCATTTAGCCACAGTGCCACTTCCAGTTTTCTGGTGGTTTATTGGAGATAAGAATCTCTTCGTCTTATCTGCCCAGGCTGGGTTTGAACTGCAATTGATAAGTGGGCTAAAGACATAAAGGGACAATTCTCTGAAGAAGAAATAAGAATGGCCAATAGACACATGAAGAGATGTTTGACATCTCTGGCCATTAAAAAAATGCAAATCAAAACAACATTGAGATTCTACCTCATCCCAGTTAAAATAGCCATTATCAAGAAAACTAACAAATGCTGGCAGGGATGTAGCCAAAAGGGAACTCTATTACACTGATGGTAGAAATGTAGACTTGTTCAGCTACTCTGGAAAGCAGTACAGTTTTCTCAAAAGAATAAACATAGAGCTTCCCTATAACCCAGAAATTCTAATCCTTAGCATTTATTTATCCAAAAGACCATAAACAAGGCCACACTAAAGCTACCAGCACATCCATGTTCATTGCAGCCTTGTTTACCAAAGCTAAGATTTGGAACCAAACCAGATATCCCTCAATGGATGAAAGGATCAAAATATGTGATATATATACACAATGAAGTTCTACTCACCCATCAGAGAAAATGATATTGTCCCATTCATAAGAAAATGGAAAGTCTTGGGAAAAAATCATATTAAGTGAAGTAAGCCAGACCCAAAGAAATATAGGTTGCATGTTTTCCCTCATTTGTGGTAGTTAGAATGTGCCTATAAGCCTACGAGTAAACACACTGGACAGCAAAAGATTAAAAAAATACACTTGGAAATGATAAATTATACAGGACTCTAGAAATTCACACAGAGACCAAAGGACAGTGTTCTTAGGAGATCACAAAGGTTCAATAGCTATGTGATCATATAAAATCATATAAAGATTTTATTGAGATGAACTCCAAGAAATGGAAACAAGAGGTTTTTTTCTTATCTTATTTTTCTCATTTGTTACTGTTTTTGTTTTCTGTACCTTTTGTCTTGTACGTTTATCTGTTTGGGGGAGAGTAAGGAGAAGCATAGACATAGTGGGGCAAAGGGTGAACAAATTCACTAGACAATGAACTAGACAACTATACAACTATACAATCAAAATGAACTATACAACTTTTTGGGGGGGGTGTCAGAAAGAAACCCACTTATTATGTGACTTATGTAACTTTACAATAACATTTTTTAAAAAAAGTTACTCAAGCTGGGTGCTGGTGGTTCATGCCTGCAATGCTAGTTACACAAGAGGCTGAGATCTGAGGATCATAGTTCAAAGCCAGCCTGAGCAGGCTTTAAGATTCTTATGTACAATTACCTACCAAGAAACCATAAGTGGAGCTGTGTCTCAAGTGATAGAACACTAGCCTTGACACAAAAACTTTGGGACAATGCCCAATCCCTGAATTCAAGCACTAGGATGGGCATGTACACACAAACACATGCATATACACACAAAATCACTCATCACCAAGTACTATTTTTTTTCTTGTGTAAGATACATACAGGTTGCCAGTTCATCCTTGGAGACATTATGTATGATGCCACCTTGCTCCTAATGGTGCACCTGTCTGATTCTATCCCTGTGATTTTAGGTAATAGGACACATTCCCTCCTGTTTGAGTGGAAAGCTAGGAGAAAGACATATTTTTACTTATAAATAACAGGTCACAGATTTTCACCCCAAACTTTGTTCTACTTCTTACGTGTGTGATAGTCCCTGACTGTTAATTCCTGGTCTCAGTCTTAGCATACAACTGGATAGAGTGAACTAGACTCTTTAGATTTTAGAGCTTTTCCACTTTCCTTGACAGCTTCCTTCCTGAAGAGTAGTACACCCTCTTTACCTCCACAGCTACTCTCTCTTTTCATCCCTCTTTCCTTGATAACTCCTCTGCATCTTTCCTATCTTTGCTTAAACATTACCTCTGAGTATCTTTCTTGAAGTGCTAGACTGGCCCAACACCATTTGTTGGGGCTCCAGCCTGTTTGGAAGTCTGTTGTTTCCTTCAGATGGACATTGCTATAACAAACCATTTCTTGTTCACTCGTGTATTCCACAGCCTTGCTTTCAGGTCTGTCACACAGCCAACAATCACAAGATATTTGTTGAATCATCAGGTCATTGCTTAGCAGGCAATCTTGAATAATCATATTAAATTTTGTTTAAAAATTTTCTATATTTCAGCTACTCCATAGAAACCAATACTGTTTTATGAATTAAGTAGCCTTGAAGTCATTGCTATTTTTCAAAACTAAATAGAGTGAGACCAGATTTTGAAGTAACCTGATTAGTGAGAAAGAATGGAGCCATGAAGCCAAAATCTACCATATAATGGGGCTGTTCCTCACTTTGAGCTAGTTTGTAATTTTCCAAGATTGAGCTTAGAAACTGTTTTCCCCATTTTATGCCTGTTATTTATCATCTTTCTCTGAGGATTTTTTTTGTGTTAGAGGTCTGTTTGTGCCTGCCTTGAGGGAAAAGATGATACAGGATTCGCATCTCAGTTAGTATATATTATTTCTTGGGAAACGTCAAAGCAAATACCATATAAATAAATAAAACACTCCCGAAACTTCAGCTCTTCCTGTTAGGCAACAGGGAGAAAGAGCAAATGTTTAAGTTTTAAGAGATTGAGTTAATAAAAAGCTACCATTTTCCCCAGTGTAAGGAGAGAAAAGACAATTCTTCTCAAGCGTATATAATTTGGCGTTGAAGGTTCATAAAATGTTATTGAATCTTGCTTTGTGATCTGTTTGTAGCATTGCTTACTTGGTTTTGTTGCAGCTTGGAAAGTGGAAATCACAGTGTTGATGGGCTTCACTGTCTGACCATTTATTGAAAGGTGTATAATCTTTTGTTAGGTAGTGAATAAATATAGCTGATTCATTATCTATGGACTGAAGTCTCCCATTGGTTATTCACTTTCTGTTTCTTCCAATCACATAACATTTCATTAAAATACAGTCTGATTTACCCTCTAAACTTTACATAAGGGAGTGTAAAGTTTATATTCTCAATTATTAGGTTTTATATCCTAGATTAACTGTCCTTTCCCTCAAAACTTCCCAGGGAGCTATTCACCAGCTGTAGCTGAATCCCTATCCTTTAGGTCTCATGGATTACATTCCATTTTATCATGGTTTCCATTTTTTTCCTAATGTACCATGAACACATCTGATTCTTCCTATCGAAAAAGGCTTCACCTAATTCATATACCATTTATTCAAAGTTCACAGCAGGGTACACGAACATAGATGGAAAGCTGGCCTATCCGTCATGTGCTTTTTAAGATTCATTCAGTTATTTATGGTACCAATGGGTATTTTTCACACTTTTTACTCATGTCTCCACATTGTTCAGTATACTATACTTGATTTTCTTAGCATCAAGAAAAAACAAGTATTTTGTCAAATGAACTAACTCTAGGTGCAAATACATTCCTGACAATTATTAAGGATTGGCTAGCCTTTGTTTAGTAGCTACTAACTTTAATCATTTAAGAAATCCTGGTTATTCATTGGTAATTTTATGTTTCAGTATTGGTTTTTATTTTTTTATTTTTATTTTTTGTCGGTTGTGGGACTTTAACTCTGGGCCTGGGTGCTGTCCTTCAGCTCTTCAGCTCAAGGCTACAACTCTACCTTGTGAACCACAGAATCAGTTCTGGTTTTCTGGTGGTTAATTAGAGATAAGAGTTTCACAGACTTTCCTGCCTGGGCTGGCTTTGAACCATGATCCTCAGATATCAGCCTCCTGAGTAGTAGGATTACAGGTGTGAACCACCGGTGCCCAGCAGTATTGTTTTTTTATTTGTGCCGATTTTTTTTTTCAGATGGCTAGACTGGAGAAACTTCTCCAAATGTACAACAGACTCATTCCAGACTGATGCTAGAATATCACTATGAGTTGTTACATAGAAACGAGAGCTTGATTTTCATTTTACTTCTGATTAAAAGTTATTTCATAAAGATTCTGAAAAATCCATGCACCCTGGAGGCCATCTCTGTGCTATTCATACTTTCTTGCTTCTTTGTGAGTTTTCACTGGAACTTCATTTAAAGATTGTTGTAGAGTCAGAGTGAGAAGTCAGTATCTTCCATAGAGGATTCAATAAATAACCAGAACTGAGTGTTTGGCATTGTAACCGCCCCTCCATTTTATTGAATAAATCACACTCATGACAATTGGTCTAGTTTTACTGTGATCCTGATCTTCACTGAATCAGGTTGTACTCTTTCCATAAATACTGATTTTTTTTTTGCCAGTCCCTGAATTTGAACTCAGGGCCTGGGCACTGTCCCTGAGCTTCTTTTGCTCAAGGTTAGCGCTCTACCACTTGAGCCACAGCACCACTTCCAGCCTTTCTGTTTATGTGGCACTGAGAAATTGAACTCAGGACTTTATGCATGCTAGGCAAGCATTCTACCACTAAGCCACATTCCCAGCCTCAGATACTGATTTTTTTTTTTTTTTAAGCAGTGGAAAGAGCAGCCACAGGGAAAGGATGAGAGGTAGGGAAGGTCAGGATGATAGTAGTGAAATTTACTTCTTGAAATGTAAAAATGTCATAGATTGTAGAATAATGGGGATTGGTAGAAGGATGCTTTGAAATTAAGGAATCAGTTTTTCCCCCCATTTTCCTCCATTCTCAGTTATCGATGTCCTATCTTGTCACATTTATGTGCTTTGATCAGCAGTCAAGACATGATGTTATTTACATGCTAGTCCAGGGCCAGGTGAAAAATATCTGCTCTCCTGTACTTAATGAGTTTTGTGGCATTCTATCCATGAATGTCAAAATTAAAGAAAAAATTTTGGAGCTGAAAGAAATTTTAGTTAATTATATCATAATTATTAATTTTACCATTAATATTAATATTTATTTCAATTCCACCTTACCCAAACATCTCATTCCATTTACTGTGTGAGAGTAATAATGAATCTTCAAGGAAATGATATTAAAGCTAATTGAAAGTTAGTGGTTAAAGTCAGACTTTGTGGGAACGTGATATAATGCCTCCTCAGGTATTTTGAAGTTTGCCAGCAGATGACAAGCATTTGCAATATATTTCTGTGTTTTCTTGAATTTGTAATACCAAATATCCTTCATTCTTGTAATTATCTCTACTAAGAACAAACTTATTGCACTACAATTAATATATGAGTTGATTCTTCTATGTGACAGTCATCAATGTCTGATCATTACTCTGCTCTCTTGGAGATAAGTTTGTGGTAGGCTGTAAACTTTTATTTCTTGAAAAGTGAATAATAGACAAGTAGAACATTCTGAGTATGCTCTTCTTTTACTTACATTCCCTAAGGCATGTAGAAGAAGTCTCAGTAGATTGAACTCATGTCTGTCTTTTATAGGATGACCTGACTGAATGATTGGAATTGTGTAGAAGCTTTATGACAAATATGTAGAGTCATTAGAAAAGTATCTGACATTTTTAAGAGATGTTAAAGGATGAGACTGGAAAATATGGACTAGATTTAAAATAGCAAATATATTTGAAAATATTTGAATAATTTTATTAAATGGCATTCCTATGTGATAATCTAGTAGCTATCCTTTAGTGAGCACTTACTGTGTGCCATCATTGTACGAAATATATGTATTATCTCATTAAATATTTGGTGAGACATGTTACCATTTTATCATCTCTAAATACAGGTTAGAATTTAAAAGAACTTTTGCAAGTTTGCTCAATCAATATAGGAACAGGAGTTATTTGATTCCAAAGCTGTACTTTGGATTAAATATCAGGTTATCAGAAAATGTTTAGTGTTGACCTTGGCTCTTACTTCCTCCAGTGAAATATGGAGGCATGTCCCAATGACATATTATATAACCATATAATTTTATTTAGCTTATTAGTATGAAATTCTGGATCATTTGTATTACTGACAGTTTTGCTTAATATATTTCATTAATAACATTTTATTGGGCACTTACACTTTGAATGACAGACTCAGGATTAGAAGGATATTAAAAATTGATATTATTAGGTTGAAATGAATAAGATGAAATGTAATGAAAATAAATGTAAGAGTCTGTGGGACCAAGAAAGCAAGGCAAAACCATGTGAGAGAAGTATTATACAGGTGGCCAACAGGGCAACAACTTTTGAGGTTTTTTGGTTCCCAGTAAACTGCAAGAAATGCAACACTTTGATGTGGGTTCCTAGGAGACCTCTGTGATCACAGCCTTATGAGCAGAACAATAGGACAAGAAAGGAGATGGTTCCTGGCCATTCACATTAATCACAGCCCATGTGGATTGTGGCTTAAGTATTAAGTATTGTGGCTTATTGCGCTAAAGCAATTGCAGAACATTTCCATTTGAGATTGCTAAAGAGAAAACCAAGAAAGAATGTTTAGTACAGGGAGCCGGACAAGCATTATGGTTACTATTAAAAAGATTTTCCAAAGACTGGCAAAGTATGAGGTTGGGATGAATGGATAATAATCAAAGCAAAACTTGTTTTAACATGAGAAAGGTCTTTTTAACAGCGACAGCTATTGCACGTGACACGTGTTTGTCTTGTTGGAGAGTGAGTTTTGAGCTTTAGAGATAGTTAAGCAGATACAAAACAAGAAAATGTTAGACATTTGATAAACAGAACTCATCAGAGCCCTGAGAAAACTGCAGACGGTGTGGTAAATCTCCAATAATTCTGTAATTTTGTAGATAATCTCAAAAGCAAGCACACACTGAGCGCTGTGGACCTTTCTAAGCTGATTTGCCTGCTCGGTTTGTTATTATCAAAATTTTGCATTTAAAGAAATAAGCTTTTAAAAACTATCTGTCCAGAATAACTGCCCCCTGCCCTAATGACCAATTCTCAGACTTCAGATAGAGAAAACAAAGCAGTTATTTAGATAAACATTTTGACAGGAAAAACAAAAAAAGAACCCTCATGTCCTATGTCTCATTCCCACGTTGGCCCCCTTCTTCTGTCTCAGTTTGTTGTGGTTGTTGTTTGTTTAATTAAAATGAGTTAATGTCAGACAACAGCATCTGTGGAGGAACCAAAGGGAAGTTCAGTTGTCTTTTTATTTATTAGCCACATATATTGTGGTATATCAAGTCTGCTATTATCCAGGAGAGTAAAATCTTTATGGTATTTGGAATAGGAGTGAGTGTCTCCAGTGTGGATTGGTTCTTTCTCCTCTTGGAGGAACACAGAATACAACCAGGCTTTGGAGAAAAGTATCAAAAAGCGGTTTGTCTCTTGACTTTTTGACTTTTCCTTGGCCTGGGCCTCCCCAGTGGTCTCCCTCCCCCTGGACTCTGGGCCTTGAATGTGTAATTGCAGCCGGTTGTCTGCAGAGTAATTATAGCCTAATTTGACTCATGGTGCAGCAGAAGGACAAGAGCTCTGGCTGTCAGGCAGGGTCAGAGGTCAGCCATTACCCCATGGACTGCAGGCCAGGGCCTCATCAGGATGCTGCGGAAGGCCCTCTCAGCTGTGGGATGAGGTCCGTGCCTCTCTTCAGGTCAGGCTTTGGATGAAAACGTGGACTGTTTTCAAGATGCAAGATCCCAGCATGCAGTTGGGGTTCTTAGTTTCTTATCAAAGACTTGACAATCATCCTGAAATGGAGTTACTGCATTTGCCTTCTGTTCATCTTTCAAATGGAATACATTGGAACTTTATGTCCATTTTTCTTTATAGACTGAAGATTTTTAATTTTTAAATAGTTTTTCATTTCTTGTTGAACATTGTTACCCTCTCCCTTCTTTTCTCCCACTCTTTCTCTCCCACTTTTTCTCCCCCTTCTCCTCCTCTCCAGGCCCAAGTTGTAAAATTCATTTCCAACATAGTATCTTGTGAGTATTGTTGTTACACTGGTTTACTCTTTATCTTTTATCTCAACATTTTGTAGCTCTCTTTGCTTTCACCAAATCAGATAAACATACAAAACACAGGGTACCAGAATCAAAAACAGTGACAAGGGATAAACTAAAGGAAAGAGATTTTTTTTTGGGGGGGGGGTCTGGTCGTGGGGCCTGAACTCTGTGCCTGGGCACTGTCCCTCAGCTCTTCAGCTCAAGGCTAGCGCTCTACCACTTGAGCCACAGAACTACTTCTGGCTTTTTTTTCTTTTTGCTTATGTGGTGCTGGGGAATCAAACCCAGGGCCTCATGCATGCAAGGCAACCACTCTACCACTGAGCCACCTTCCCAGCCCAGGAAAGAGATTTTTTTTAATGTTATTTAAAATGAGTATGAAATCAGTGTACTGCACAAGGATGCTGCTGTGCATTAAATAGGAGACTAACTTGGAAGCACACAAATAATTGTATTCACAGAAAATCTTCATATGTGCTATCAATGAAGAATCACACATCCATTAAGTAAAAACTCACATTAATGTCAGTTATCCTAATCCTAAAGGTAATAAGAGAATATTCCTTAAATCATCTGTGTCTAGTCTAGATTAGATCAAATTTGAGACTACCAGTGGATTAATCAATAGTGAAGTCATGAACTAATCGCTTCCCCAAGGCTGCATCTCTAACTATTGCTTCCTTGGGCAGTAAGCCTGTAACACTTTAGCCTTTTGAGGAAACACTTTTAACAATGAGTAAAGCAAAAAATAATCCTTGCTCTCATAGCAAAGGTGGATGTACATTGTATAAAGTAACTTTAGAATGTGATAAATATTATTAATAATGGAAAGAGATATGAAGAACATAAGGGACTTTGTGTGAGAAAGTTCTAAGTCATAAAAAATGAGCTGGGTGGAGATGGAGAAGACGATGTGTGTCCTGGCTGGAAGGATCAGAGTTTGAGTGAGGTATTGGAAAAATGGGAAGCAACATATCTTAGCAACGTATCTTTTAAAAAATTTTTATTTGATTGCAAAAATGCTGTACAGAGGGGTTACAGTCACATGAGTGAGGTGATGAGTATATCTCTTTTTGACCATTGTTACCCCTTCCCTTGTTGTTCTCCCACCATCCCTTCACTCCCCCCTTCACTCTTCCCCCTCCTCCCGCTCAAAGTTGTAAAGTTTATTTCCAATATCCTTGTTGCAATGGGTCATCCTGTGTCCTTGTTTTAGTGTTTTGTTATTTCCCTTCCCCTCCCTGAATTAGACAAATGTATATACAACATGCAGGGTACCAAAATCAAGTACAGTGACAGCAAGGGATATACCATAGGGAGAAGAACATACAAAAGAAACAAAAAAAAATCACATAGGACATTAAAAACAACAACAAAGAGAGACCTCATGTATCCATATCTTGGGGTTCATTTCACTTAGCATCATCTTATGTAATAAGCTTTTGAGCTTTTCTGCTCATCTGATAAAATTATCCTAGATGTATACTAATTATTGCAAATGAGGGAAACCATGGGACCTATATTTCTTTGGGTCTGGCTTACTTCACTTAATATGATTTTTTTCCAAGTCTTTCCATTTCCTAACAAATGAGGAGGTGTCATTCTTTCTGATGGAGGCATAGAATTCCATTGTGTATATACACCACATTTTCTTGATCCATTCATCTACCGAGGGGTATTTGGGTTGGTTCCATATCTTGGCTATGGTAAATAATGCTGCAATGAACATGGTCACCTTGTTTGTGGACATTTGGGTAAATTCCCAGAAGTGAGATTAGTAATATATCTTAAGGAGCAGTGGGAAGCTGTTGAAGGTTTACAAGCAATAGTAAAACATGATCAGGTTTTCTTAATTTAACACTTGCTATAATGTGATGAATGGGTTGGAAAGAATATATAAACAGTTCATATATTTTCTGATTGTTTATTATTTGACAAACAAGTGCTAAACATTTATCAACTGTTCACAACTGGTATAAAAAAATCTCATTTGACAGGTGACTAGACAGAGAATTACAGAAGTTGATTCCCAAAGTTACATGCATATACATGGTGAAAGATAATGTCTTTGTGTTGTGTTCCATTGAAAAAAGGTTTTTGCAAGTTTGCAATAAAACAGAAGCTTACTTCTTTGATTTATGCAAATAATGTTCATTAAGTGACAAATGATATAGAATTGGAAGAGTGGAAAGACTTCTTTCTAATAAAACATTTTGTTTATCTTAATTTTAAATTTTCTTGTAAAGGTAATATACAAAGGGGTTACAGTTACATGATTTACTTAATGAGTACATTTCCTTCTGAGCAGTGTCATTCCCTCCCTCATTCTCTTCCGATTTCTCCCCCCTGACTCTCCTCCCTCCAAAGTTGTATAGTTTATTGCCAGTATAGTTTCTAGTGGCTTTCACTGTTGAATTGGTGTACTCTTTGTCCCACCATTGCTGTGCTTCGCCTTCCACTTCCCAAACAAGACAAAGGGTATAGAAATCAAA